>NW_020837973.1:18541775-18723731 GCF_003676395.1 Aethalodelphis obliquidens | reverse complement strand
TATATATAAATATGTTTATACATATACATGTATATATATACATTTATATATACACATGTACATATATATCAGTACTGTTTTGTAAATATAATTCTAGTGAAATACAGATAAAGGCTTGGATTTGTTTCTTGGGAAACGGGGAGTGATTGAAACAATTTGTAAGAAGTTAAGGGACTTGATCAGCTTTCAGTTTCAGAAAGCCAGCGCTGCTGAGGTACGGAGCAAAAGATTGGAAAATGTCTTTCCTTTGGCATACTTGATGTTTACAATCTCTATACCACCAGTTCTCACTTCCACTCCATGCTCTGTCCCTAATGTCGGTGCTCGCTACATTGAGCTATTTTTATTTCCCCCCAAAGCAGGACCATGAACCCCTTGGAGCCTCCACGCCACACCCAGCCTTGGCTGTGCCCCCTTCAGGACGTCGCTTAAGGGGCATTTCCTCTGATACTGCTTCTTAAACTGCCAAGGCTGGGTTAAGGATCCTGCTTAATATACAAAACTCTGTTGAATGTAACAGTACAGCAATTGCATTTTAACATCTCTATCTCTCTACTCGTATTTGGGCACTAGAACCTCATTCACCCTACTTCCTCGTGTGTTATTGAAAATGCCTAACACCTGGTTAGGACAGGCATTCAGGGACCTGACAAGCAACATGAACGTGGCTTTCTCTTCCCCCCCGCTCCCTGGTCTTAGCCTCTCTTGACAGGGTGCGGTTCGGGAGTATGCATGTCTTGGCTTTCTGAAGTATGGGAAAGCAGCAGTGGTGAAGCCCAGAAGCCAGCTGGTGGGAAATTTTAATAGGTGGCCGGACATGGCTGTCGGGCAATCAGAAATTCTCCTGGCTTCAGCATTGAAACAAGGTCCAGGACACCCCTGCTGTAACAGGCATTGCAACTTAAGTTTATTTATTATGGGGATATGGGAAATTCCCAGGAGAACAGAAAATGGAATGGGAGCTTTGGGGGTCTCTGAGCGGTGATTGTTTACTAAAATGAAGTCATTTTCAAAACCACACAGATAACCGCAGCTGAGCATCAGTGCTGCTTATACCGTCAATTCAGAGGGCACAAAAGGCAATCAGCTCACATTTATGGAAGGATGGAAAAGAGTAAGAGAATGAGACAGGGAGAAAGAGAGGGCTAGAGGGAAATATTTTACCAAATTTCAAGAAATAAATGGGAAAAAAAGGATCTGCATCATAAGTTCAAGCACACGGTCCACACTTGCACACGCAGGGCTAGGGCTCTCTGTTTCTGCATCCGGCATTAATGTAAAATTGAGCTTGTTGTCAATGTCATTAAATCCAATTTCCTTTCTACCCTCTGCCCCTGGTAGAGCTGGATGTATTTTACTGACTATGAATGAATATGTATATTTTTTTCAGAATTTTATAAACACAGAAATTAACATGTAAGTGTAATTTTACAAGGAAGTAAAATGTATAATGCCTGCATTGAGTGCTTGTCTCTGTGATTGCAGACACACTTCTACATATTGGGGGTGTGAGGAATCCTTGGGTGTTGGAACATTAATCTCAGAGACTATAGTCAATAGAGCAAGTACACTAAGACAGCGAGTACAGACCCCATGTAGAAGAGGTAGGCTGGGCTGGCCCTTGGAGAGAGAGGGTCAGTGTTTTAGAGGAGAGAGAAAAAGAGGAAAAATAAAGAAATGAGTTCAGAAAAGAAATCCCATCACGTGGCTTCTGAAGGCCATTGCAAGGAGTTTAGATTAGTTTTATTATAAGTTTAACAGGTTACAGTTGTATATTATAAGCAAACCATGTATATGTCCAAGTGTATTTGACATTAAGTCATCCATATACCCAGAAAACTTGTAGCTATGGTAATCTCTGTAGAGATAAATTAGAAATGATTTAAATTTTCCTATCATGGAAAATTATATACAGGTTTATATTCAGTAACGTATTAGTAAATCCTCAAGTTAAATGCAATTCAGTTTATAAAATGTCAAAAAAGATGGATCATAGTGAAGAAGCAATGTTTTAAATATTGTTTAAATCTCCATGTAGTTAATTCAAAAATAAACATATAGCAAATCTCCCCCTCAACAATATTTTAGAAAACAAAACCATCTAAATATACTTAACCTACCATATAAATGTTATATTTTATAACAGCTCATACAGAAGGAGACAACAGTATGATCATAATTAGAGAAAATGTGTTATTAAATGAAAAACAAACAAAATATCAGGAGTGGTCTAGCTAGAATAAGTATGGAACCAAGAATAGGAGAGAGTTTGTTGTCTAGGTTGAAATAAGGATTAATATTACAAATAAGGGCTTTGGAAAAAATGAGATGGCTTGACTTTTTGACCGTTTGACTTTTTGACTGTTTTCTTTATATAATGTTCTATTCCCCAAAACCTAATACCTACCTACAAGGCTGTCTGTGAGATTAAGTAGAAAAGATGAATTATGAAAGTTTTCTTGAGACCTCTCTTCTTTACTTTGCCATCCCTCTGTGAGGGGTACTGTTGGGGGCATAGTCTCCAAGCTTCTTGCTACTTCTAATTTTGGAGTTAGGAGATAACTAGAAGAAAAGGTAGAGCTTATAAGACTTTATCAAACATTACAAAAGAGACCCCAGGAAAAAGGTCTTTTAGGGAATTCCCTGGCGGTCCAGTGGTTAAATAAATAAATAAATAAATAGAATTATAAAAAAAGTCTTTTACATTTCAAGGGGAGTCAGTGGTGTTCAATAGCATTCAGAGTGACACTTGGCTGGGGAGTTAGTTTCTTCGGAAGGGAAGTTTGATTTCAGCGGCTTCGAGGGGGCATACCGTGTACCTTACAGCAGCAGCCACAAACCTTTTGGCACCAGGGACTGGTTTCATGGAAGAGAGTTTTTCCACCGACTGGGCGGTGGGGTGATGGCTCAGGGGGTAATGCGAGCTATGGGCAGCGGCCGATGAAGCCACTCACCTCCTGCTGTGCAGCCTGGTTACTCACGGCCGTGGACCGCGGTATGGTCCATGGCTCTGGGGTTGGGAACCCCTGCCTTATAGCATGTATTGATCCTCTGCAGCCCAGCATGGCAAGTTCATGTTGTGGATTTCTGGGAGATGAGACATAATCCCCAGATTCAAGGAGCTTATCTAACACTCTGTTCATTAAATATCTGAAGGAATAAACATGAACATTTGAAGAAAAAATAGATACCATGGTATGTAGGATACATAATGCTAAATAGTCTATTTAAATACAATCATAGCATTTTACCACTAAAATGGACCTGAATGATTGACACCAAAATTTTAATTTTGAAAAGTGGTTAGTTCTTTTCAGAAAGTCAATTAGAGGTGAAGTTACTGAGTCCAAGCTCATACTGCTTGCTGCAGGTCAGGCCAATAAATAGAGAGACAAGGTGTTAGGGCAAGAAATGGTGACTTTATTCAGAAGCCAGAATATCAAGAAGATGGTGTGCTACTGTCCCAAAAACCCATTGTGCCAGAGTTAGAATTCAGGCTTCTTTTATGCTAAAATGGGAGGGGGTGTGGTGGGCTGTTGAAAACTTCCTGCTGCCAGAATCCTTTGTTCTTGCAGCTGTCCATGTAGGTCTGGTCACAGTGTTCCTATAAATCTCCAGCAAGACAAATATTATTCTCTGTTCTGCAACTTTTTATCTCTATATAAGTGGAAAAGTGTTATATCTTTAAAGGTCAGAGCCTTGAGAATGGGCTCTCCTGTATCCTGTATATTTCAGGCTATAGGCAACATTCTTTCAGTTATTCTTATAGCAATAACAATAGAATACAAAGGTTGAAGTAAGAGAGAAAGATCCACTATGCAGTCAGATTTGTTCCTCCCTATTACACTGATACATACTGGTCAAATAAATTATTCTGGTTGTCATTCCTTTTTTTTTTTTTTTTCCTTTCTCTCTGTTTTAAATGTTTATTTCACCATTTTTAGCCTCAAGCAGTGATTCACATCTAAATGGTGTTCAATGAACTTTAATTTAATGTAATTAATTTGTTCATTTGGAAGAAATCCCCTGGAAAACTGAACTTACCACATTCAAGATCTACCTTAAAACTCCCACGAAGTCTTTCAGACCTGGAATCTGTATTTTTTAAAAATTTGAAGTGTATAAAATATATATAAGGGCTTCCCTGGTGGCGCAGTGGTTGAGAGTCCGCCTGCCGATGCAGGGGACACGGGTTCGTGCCCCGGTTCGGGAAGATCCCACATGCTGCGGAGTGGCTGGGCCCGTGAGCCATGGCCGCTGAGCCTGCGCGTCCAGAGCCTGTGCTCCGCAACGGGAGAGGCCACAACAGTGAGAGGCCCGCGTACCGCAAAAATTAAAAAAATTTTGCAATATTATATATATATATATATATATATATAATATAAAGATATATAACATATACATCTTTAAGTACATAAATGCACTGATTAATCAGGGAATATTGCAAAATTTTTTCAAATGTTCTGATAACAACTCCAGGTTTTGAAATAGAGGAGCAATAAAAGTTTTTAGTGGCTCCTATGGAAATATCTATCTACGTCTCGTTAGCACAATTTCCACCAGTACTGTGAATTTAAAGAATTTCTTACATCAGCAAAAGAAGACATTTCATGAGTCTTGGAGAGGGACATTTTGCATTGAAGCAAAATGAACATCACAATTTTGTATTCTCTATTTTCATTACTCAATTTTTTAAAATACAAAGCATTTCACTTCTCAAAACTGTATGGAATCACTTGAGGGTGGAATAAAAGAGATTGATGCCTGACGGCAGTCCTGAGGATGTAAAACAGTTGTTACACCTGCTGTTTCTCTAAGAGATGAATGAGGATAACATTTTGATCTATTTCTGGGTTTGTGTAAAGGTCCTTTTAATAGAGCACCCCATAAAAATATAGTACTATTCCTTAAATCTACTTTATTCTTCCAGAATAAGTGAGGTAATGAATTTACTTAGAAATCAGATGGGAAGAAGGATATTCTGAGTTTTAGGCCTTACATTATTCACTTGAGAAAAAAGTATATCTTTTTCTCTATATATTAATATATAAATGAAATTGATGTTAACCCGAGACTTTACAAATCCAATATAACAAGCCTTGCTTTTTACACAGTTTTAAAATGAGTTTAGAGTATGGATTTGAAAACTTTGTTACCATCTGAAAAAAAAAAATTAATCCCCAGGGAAAAGGCATTAGAGAAAGCAGGAACCTTGCATGCAAAATTAAGTTCCACCAAATGCTTTTGTGAAAGGAATAAAATAAGTACGGGGTTTTCTTGTATTTAAGTAATGAGGAGAGACAGCCCCTTTGATTTAATTGCTTAGTACTGTTATGTTTCTGTCAAATAAATTTTCCAGGAAGAAAAGTATTGTCCCACATTGTATTTTATCATATATACCAGTACCTTTCAGCAACTTGATTTTGTTCAGTAATTGCAGGTCATGATGGGATATTATATAGCATTTCCTTGCATTAGATTCTCTGAGAGATGAGTCAGGTATAAATTATTCAAGATTCAAGTATTTACTATTTACTTTATGTTACTAGGACCCAGTGTGCTTTTAGCATTTAATCTTCCTCCTTAATCTATTTTTAAAATATTTGTCTTAAGAGCTTTTATATAACTTTCTGTTGCTACAAAACTTAAAAATTACTGAATTTGAGTGGAGACACATTGACTGTTTAACACATAAAATTAAATGTCATGTCAGAATGGAGAGGGATTGTCTTCATTTCTTACAAGTATTTGAAGCAACTCTAGCTGAAGTCTAAGGACAAGGAAGCTTCAAGGACACACAGAATTAGTGTCATGCTTACTCTACATATGTACTGTCCCGAGATGCTCACATCTTTATTTAAAAAAATCATATAACTCTTGCAAGCACATAAGTGGACATGCAGTAGATAGCTTGGATCTCAAATAAACTTAATAAATGATCAAAGAAGGTAAATAGTCCATAAAAGAAAAATTAAAGTGAAAAATATTTTATTATATTTTTTATATCTGTGGTGACACTATGATGGTAAAGACTCATCAGCTTGGGTGTTTGTCTTAAGTTCTAAAAGGATTTATGTAGGGTTCCGAGAGCCATTGGAATCTATAGTACAGGGCTTCCCTGGTGGCACAGTCATTGAGAATTCGCCTGCCAGTGCAGGGGCGAACATGAGTTCGAGCCCCGGTCCGGGAAGATCCCACATGCCGTGGAGCAGCTAAGCCCGTGCGCCACAACTACTGAGCTTGCGCTCTAGAGCCCGCGAGCCACAACTACTGAGCCTGAGTGCCACAGCTACTGAAGCCCATGCACCTAGAGCCCGTGCTCCGCAACAAGAGAAGCCACCACAATGAGAAGCCCACGCACCACAATGAAGAGTAGCGCCCACTTGCCGCAACTAGAGAAAGCCCGCGTGCAGCAACGAAGACCCAACGCAACCAAAAATAAGTAAATAAATAAATACATAAATAAATTTATTAAAAAAAAAAAGAATCTATAGTACAGTCCATTTTTTTCCCCAATGCCTTAGTGGTAAGTCAAATCCTTGCACATTAAACTGTTGTTTTGACATGTACATGTAAAACTAGATAGAAATAAAGTGTCTTGCAAAATAGTTTATGTTGTAAACACTGAAGAAGTTAAGCACTGATGGTTTATTTGTGTTGAGGAACGGGGAATATTGTGGATGTAAAGTCTACACAGGTTCACAGGGAGTTGATGACAGTAAGAGTGTCAAGAAATGTGCTTAAAAATACATAAAGTATGCTGGTACTATGCCTGCATCTATATGAATACACAAATTTACCAACTACCAATTGCCAATCAACACCTAATCCAAATTTTGGCAAATAAAATGTGCTCAATCAGTATTTGCCAAAGCAAAATTTGTCACATTCTATGTCTGCACTTAAAGAAGAAAAAGGAAAAAAGTGGGGGAGGGCTGTGGAGGAAGCTAGAAAAGAAAGAAAATAAAAAGCTTTGTTCAGTTTGTCTGATTATTATAACTAAGGAGAATGAATTGTACCAGAAAAATGTCATCTCTCCATAAAGTACCACTTGGTCAAATAATTTTCTAGGCTTTGATCGTTTTTTGAGAATGCATTTAAAAATTGCCCTAAACTATATGTGGTTCTGAAAAGATACGAGAAACTGGGAGTTCCTGATTAAATGTAATGGGTTGCCTTGACATTAGGAAATGAGCCCTGATAAGGAACAGATGACCATGCCAGTCAGCCTTCCTTAGAGCAAACAACATTGCTTTGAAAACCTGAGAGGGTATTTCTAGTTCTAGAATATTCAAATTGGACCTTCAGGTTAATTGTGACTTACATTAAATGGTGGCTCTTCAGCATATTTCCTGGAAAATAGCTGAAAGTGAATCTGACATGGCATGGCCAACTCAAAATCTTCTGATAATGATGCCAACTGAGGCATCTTTGGAAGTTAGTTTGACACATAGCTGTTATAATTATCTTGAAAATAACCATTCTTCAGTATTACACCAAACATATTAAAAAAATACCAGAAGTTATATTTAAAAAATACAGTTAGGTCATAGGTGCCATACTTCTGATATGGATTAACTCTTTTGCAGTTTCCTCACATGGTTACTTAGTCATCCCTTATTCATCGTGACATAGTTTATTTGTGTGCCCAAAAACTAATGGGAGGAACATGGACAGAGTTATAGACGGTATGTCCAGAAGCCTCTCTTACTTACAAAATAACCTTAAAAAGTAGAGCACATGGTCAAATATTCTGTACACACTGTTCTATCAAGTGTGTTATTAAAACGCAAAAAATGGCAACAAGAATACAGAGTACAGATTCACAGCAGTGTATTATTCAGCAGTGGTTTTTTTGTTTTGTTTTGGTTTTTCCTAGCCTTGGGTCTATACTGTTGAGTAATTTTTCCTAATTAGATTTCATGAAAGAATCTCTCAATGCACTAAGTGGAGCCTAGATTCCCGAAACTGACCTGCTCATTTTGCTTGTCAGTAGATTACAGAAACGGAGAAAAAACAATCCTGGGAAACCTCATATTTTTAATGACAATCACAGCCACATTTTTGTCACAGAATAACTAGTTAAAAGACGTAGCCATTTGCACAAATACTTTTTAGTTTTTCCATTAATTACTTTACTTGGTGATCTGGACATATAATCTATTCTTTAGTGTTTTCTCCTTTAAATACTGTCATTCATCTGTTTTCCTCTTTGACTGGCAGCTGAAACATACTTTTTTGGTATTCCTTGATTATTCATTCATCAAAGAAGAAGGGCTGCATAACTGGCTAATCTTTTCTCTGTTGAGGAAGTAGAAATGTTTCCCTCTGTGATCTCTATATTCTGATTTTTTCTCTATTACTTTCATAAGAAAAAGAAAAATCAATCCCTCTCAGTTTCCAATTTCCAGAAAGTTGACAACTTTTCAACTTCTTTGCCGATACAGGATTCTCCTTTTGTGAAAATCTGTATATTTTATTGGTTATTAGGAGGGACTGACCATGTCAATTTCATTTTGTTTTCTACTTTGTCATATTTACCTCAATAAATGGAGCTTGTATTTTTCTTAATTTACAGAACTTTAGTTTTTGCATTATCATCCCTTATGTGTGTTTAAGTTACAGTAATAATGTCTTTTCTACACTGCATGTTCTATCTTATGATTTTTTTTTTTTTTTTTTTTTTTTTTTTTGCGGTACGCGGGCCTCTCACTGTTGCGGCCTCTCGCGTTGCGGAGCACAGGCTCCGGACGCGCAGGCTCAGCGGCCATGGCTCACGGGCCCAGCCGCTCCGCGGCATGTGGGATCTTCCCAGACCCGTGTCCCCTGCATCGGCAGGCGGACTCTCAACCACTGCGCCACCAGGGAAGCCCCCTGTCTTATGATTTGAATTTTAGAACACTGTATTTCCTCATTTCTCTTCAACGAGAAGATTAATCTGTTCATGTTTTCATTCATCCAAAGGTATTTCTATTTAATAACTATTTAATATATGTCATTCATGATAGCAGGATTAAAGGATGAAGAAGGACCAGCTTTTACTTTAGAAGAGATCACACAGATGTGATTCTTATGCAATGCTTGTTAGACAGCTAACTTGAAATTTGCACTGTCTATGCAATTTAGAGATCCTGTATTCCAGATTCTATTTAACTCCCTCTTGACTTTGGTTCCCTTTGCAAAAATTGCCACTCTTGTCTTTCTATATAACTCACTTAACTCAAAGTTGAAAGTGAATTTTTGCCTGTGTGTATTAGATAGTCTTCATATTCTTGGAACCCTCATTTATAATGTGATATCCCCACCAGGATAACAAATAGGAAGAAGAAATACTTCCAACTCCCTGAGGTTAAAAAAAAAATCACAGATTAATTGCCTTTTCAGAGACCTAGCTCTGCCTTTAATCAGAATTAGTTTTAAATATATATGTACATATATAATTAATTTAAATTAAATTATAATAAATTGCACATGCTTAATAGGTTAGAGTACTCCCCACTTACCTGATGAAGGGGAAAAGGGATATTTGAATAATAGAGATTGTGCCTATGTGTGTGTAAGGAGAACAAGTTTTCTTGATTGAGTGGTTGTTGTTTAAGATAACTGTAACTTTTATGCAACTTAACCCAATTACATTTTTTTCATGCTATTTGAATGTTGAATGTCTCTGAATATAACAACTTTTACCAAAGTCACTTTGAGGTTCAAAAAATTACAAAACTATTGACAAATGGCATTGTTGAAAACCTTTGTTTTGTCAACTAAAACAGCCTAAAAATTGAAAGTAAACACGTTTTCGTCAATTTGGTATTTTCTTCATTTTTAAATACAAAAGAATGATTTGAGATGTGACAAACAGCAAAAGCATAATATAACCATCTCTGGTCTCAGCAGAATATCAAGTAGCCTCACCTTCTGTGTACCAGGTATGCACAGAACAGCATTCTGCTCTAGGAAGCATACAATTCACTTCGCTGTTTAAGACCAAAGAAAGCAATTTTCTTACTCTTAGAAAATCCAGAATGTTATGTAAGACGTAGGAATCACCAGTTTCTTAAAGCACTCTAATATAAAATAAAATATCTTTATAAGGAAGATAACTAAAACTTGACCTTTGCAACATGTCACATCCTTTTGTCAGTCTCTTTATTTCAGGATGATTTTCGGGGAATTGATTTTATTTTATGTGCTTCTCAGATAATTTTAAATTTCAATATCATTTTTGCTGTTACTATTTTTGTTTTCACCATTTCATTAATCACGCGGTGGGTGGGTAGAAGCATGTTCCAATTAAGTCTATATAAATAAAGAAAACTGAGGTAAATTTAAAGATAACTTCATCAGTTTAAAGGCACATTCTTCCATATAAATTATCACAAAAAGTACCGCTTTTCACTGGCAATGATGGTGGAGAATAGTAAATACATAAGCACTAGATAGTAATTCTAAAATCAGGTTTCTGAGTTAACTCTCAAAGGATCTATTTAATGCAAGACTAAATGGCATTGCCTCAGAAAACAAACAAAAACAAAACAAATATTTGATTGGGGCTCAAAAGAACTTTATGGAAGCATCATACATGATGCAATGTATGAAAATATGAAAGCTACTTTGATTTGTAACCTAGAGATGCTGCATAACTTAAGGTCAATAGTACTTGATGAGAAACACCATTGCCAAAACAAGTAATGAGATATCAGTGGCAAGCCTAGCTTGTCTTAAATGTTTCCTTTGTGATTATAAGCACAGATGTCTCAACTTCCATACTGTTAAAATTTGCAGAAGTACTGAGAGGAAAACATGGAAACTTATCCATGTTGAATATTACAAACAATTAAAAACAAATAAAACTGAACATCACCAAATGGCTCTCCTTTATGTGTGTTTGACTGGTTCTTATTTATTATTCGGAATAAAATAAAAGGATTTGTAGCACTATTCCAAAATAGTTTATATAATTTTGAATTGAAAATGTATGTCGTTTGGTGGTTTTCTGATATATGTTCATGAAATAGAACACAACGAAATCAAGAATTTTTACTCTCTGCTGTTGTATTCTCTTGTTATTCCACTGTCATTTTATTGGGATTCTTTTACAACATAGACCGTGGTTCCTATGACCTTTAAGTTGTTTTATGGGATAAAGTTACTTATCTGCCAGTTTCACTATCAGGCCTAGAAGAATAACCTGTTTATTTGCACAACAAATCTATAGCCAGTTTCCCAGTACTCAGGACTCTAGGACTTTCAAGGGTTTGCAAAGGGGTTGGTAAGGGGCAGAGGGAAAGAAAGAGGGGTCTTAAAGGCAGTCACTTAAGCAGTCAGAAATAAACAAGCAAACAAGGAGTGGCCTCTTTTCTCTTTTTCTATTAGTAAATACCATTTCCTTAAAGAATATTTCTAGCACTTTGTATGTTGTCTATTAATTTCCTATGATACAGAGGGAGGTTTACCTAAGTTACACCTCTCCGTTCCTTCTTTCATTAAAAAAAAAAAAAAAAAAAGGTCTTCAGTTGCCATTTTGTTTTTTTTGTTTGTTTTGGCCACGCTGCACCATCGGCCATGAAAGTGCGGAGTCCTAACAACCGGACCACCAGGGAATTCCCTGCCATTTGTAAAATAAGGAAATAAGCATCCCTATGCTTTACCATCCCTTTCTTCTTTTCAAGCCTTTGACACCTTATTTACGCATTCTTGTTTTAATGATTTCTCTAAATTTAAAATGAGAGATTTTAAGTTTCTCTTCCGAATCCTATATTATCATCTCCTTGACTGCTAGATTTTTTATCGTTATTGCTTTGTGTTTTGGTTTCATACTGCAGATTTTCTCAAGTCTCTGTTCATTTATGCTGTCTCTTCATATTTAAGAATGAAGCCACACGAAGACTAACCTTTAGTGGGTGAGGGTTGTCTCCTGCAGACTTCATTTTGTAGTTGGATCAGGAACTCTTCATATTCTTGGGAGTCTTTCCAAATGCTAGAAGAAGATGGCCTAACATACAGTAGCTACCTTTTTTCTTTGACACGTATTTCTTTTAATGTATTTTGTGAGACCCCCCCTCTCCCCCTCTTTCTCGCCAACCACCTAACAATCTTTTGATTCCTTTAGGATAAATGTTAGGCTCTTGGATATCTGAGGTGAGAAGCAAGGCAGATCCAGTCATTCACTTTCAACTGATTCCTCTCTTATGAGCACCACTTCCACCTTTCCTTGTAACTGGTAACTCTGATTCAAGAACTTTCTTGTTGTTTGTTTGTTTTCCAGGATTATTGAGGTATGATTAAAAAATAGAATTGTATATATTTAGGTTTTACAAGGTGATATTTTCTAAAGTGTACAACATGATGATTTAATATGCATGTACACTGGAAATGATCAACCCATTAAGTCAGTTAACACCTCCATCATCTTACCCCCATATAGTCACATTTTTTGGTATGTGTGGTGATAATACTTAAGGATCTACTCTCTTAGAAAAGCTCAGGTATACAGTATAATATTATGAACTGTAGTCACCGTTTTGGATATTTGATCTCTAGAACTTAATCATCTTACGACTGAAAGTTTGTGTCCTTTGAACAACATATCCCCATTTACCCCAGTCCCTAACCTCTGGCAGCCACCATTCTACTCTTTAGTTCTATGCATTTGACTTTTTTAGATTCCACATACAATCATGCAGTTGTCTTTCTGTGTCGAGGAGCCTCTTTTTTGCAGAAGCTTCCTCTGCTTTAGCCCTTGGCATATGCTCTAGGGCCTGGCCTTGGCTAATCGTTCTATCTCTTCCATGAACTTGTTGACATCTGCCTCTCCTGCCTCCTCTTTGTTCTCATCATTCTGGTTTTCTTTTTTTTGTTTTGTTTTTTGATTTTTTTTGTGATACGCGGGCCTCTCACTGTTGTGGCCTCTCCCGTTGCGGAGCACAGGCTCCGGACGCGCAGGCTCAGCGGCCATGGCTCGTGGGCCCAGCCGCTCCGCGGCATGTGGGATCTTCCCGGACCGGGGCACGAACCCACGTCCCCTGCATCGGCAGGCAGACTCTCAACCACTGCGCCACCAGGGAAGCCCTCTGGTTTTCTTTTAAACCAACGTTTTCCTTTATTGTAGTTTTACTTAAGCCTGAGGAGTGAGAGGAAATAAGCTCTATCTACCACTGGAAACTTGAGGCATCAGGTTTTGCTTCAGGACATAAATACTTACTTTCCAAACTGAATAATAAAAAGTTATACACTTACAGTTACTATCAATTCTATGTTTCCTAAAAGATTGAGAATAATTACTTACTTTGAGCACAATCTATGTAATCTAAGTTTCTACCTTGGTATTTTATTGATTCTTTTTTTTTGTAATTCTCCAAGATAATTGATTTATTACTGCCAATAATTATGCACTTAACTATGGGTGTTCAAATTAGGTTCAAAGAAAATAATCTTGATTTGAGCTTATAAGTGTAAGATTGCCCCACTAAAATGGACTTTTATATGTTATATTCTATTCATGCTCTTGTTTCTTTCTTCTCCCACACCCTCTTTATGTTAGTTTATAGGATCACCTCCAATGCATATTTTCTAAACAGAGAAGCTTGAAAATATCTTCCTTTAGTTTGGCCATCTGTAAAAATTACATCCATTTTTCAGTTCAGGCAAGACCTCCTAGGCGTTCCCATCATGCCCTCTCAGAACAGAGTAAGAATACTTCATCCACTGCTCTCATGACCTGCTATGGAAATTAAATTGTTATATTTTCCATATTTGTCTCAATTTGCTTATATATTTTGTAGTGAGAAATTGTGCTTTTAAGTCATTGATTTCTGTTTTTTCACTTAGTCCTTTTCTCTTAGGATATGGAGAACATATGTATTTAAAGAGTTAATTATGTGCATATGTGTTGCTTGTACATTGTCAAAGAAAAATTGCACTGGACAAGTTAAACAAGCAAGAAACAATTTATTCAAAACTACTGCAATAGGGAAGAGAGATTGAATTCATCTCTCCTGAAACAAAAGGCAGGAGAGTTTTAAACACTGGAGGGAGCTATTGGAAGAGTGCATGGATTTTACAAGTTGGCCTCCTTTCAACCCTCTCACAGAATTGCTTTGAGAAAATGTTAATGTGCTGTGCTTTTTGCCTCTTCAAAGGAAGGTTGTGTGATGCCCTTGCCAGTTTTATCTATTGTCTGTCTCATTGTGTCCTGTTTTACACCACATGTTAAAACTTATTTTTGAACTGAGTATTAAAAAGTATTTCATCCATTAAAAAACTAAAATATTTTCCCAGTAGATAATGAGAAGAATGTGACTGATTGTGTTTCTCTGTTGTGCTTTGATCTGCAAAAAGTTTTCTAAAAATACAATTTGACCTATAACAATTGTACATCCCGTCTATATGTGTCATCTTTTTTTTTCAACATTTTCTCGATTTTAAATCATAATGCATATCTTTCATGGTCTGTATCTATTTTTATGTTTCACTATGCTATTATACCTCCTTTTATTAAATTTCCTGAAAATCTTTCTGATATAATGTGGAGTATAAATATAAAAAATCTTAAATACATGAATGCTTCAATAAATAGATGCTTAAGTAAATAAATAGATACTTAAGGAAATGCTGAATTAAGATGTGGTTTAAATACACATCTACTCTAATGTCTATAAAAATCAACTGTTGAAGGTGATCATACTGTAAAATTGAATTTTGAAGTACTGGAGGAAAAATACCAGCATCTCTGGCTTAATTATTTTATGTTTAAAATCCGTGGTTCTAAAAAATTATTTCAAAGAAGAAGACACTGTGTTTTTTGAGTTTCTATATTTTGCAATGTTTTGTCCTTCTGGAAGAACAAAGGGTTGGATGTTCATCCCACACACCCCTGACTTTGAGGCTATTTTTATAGAGATGGCATTTTACTTTCCATAGGCTGCTTTCACTGTGTGGTTGGTTTATTGTGAAGACATGATGTAAAGGAAAGATTCAATCTAAATCTATTGGGTTTATCCATCTTTGATTGTTTTCTGTTGAGAAAAGTTATGGCCTTATTTGCTTTTTAGTTATATTTTATAATTTATAAAAGAATACGTGAAATGTGTCTATTATATCAGTTTAAAGACATAGAGTTATCCCTAGCCCTCCCTGTTGCCCTTTCCTTTGCCTTCTCCCTCTCCCTCTTCCTCCCCCTCTGTGAGAAGAGAGGAGACAAAAATATAAGTTTAAGATTAAACTGGCTGTTTAGGAAGAAAGATAGTACTATGAGTTCAGCAGACTGGCAGTGGGGACTTTTTTAAAATTTTCATTGGAGTATAGTTGACTTACAATGTTGTGTTACTTTCTGCTGTGAAATGAATCAGTTATACACATACTTATATCCACTCTCTTTTAGATTATTTTCCCATAAAGGTCATTACAGAGTATTGAGAAGAGTTCCCTGTGCTATACAGTAGGTCCTTCTCAGTTAACTATTTTATATGTAGTAGTGTGTATATGTCAATCCCAATCTCCCAATTTATCCCTCCCCCTGTTACCTCCAGTAACCATAAGTTTGTTTTCTACATCTGTGACTCTATTTCTGTTTCATAAATCAGTTCATTTGTACCCATTTTTTAGATTCCACATATAAGTGATATCATATGATATTTGTCTTTCTCTGTCTGACTTACTTCACTCTGTATGACAATCTCTAGGTCCATCCATGTTGCTGCAAATGGAATTATTTCATTCTTTTTATGGGTAATATTCCATTATATATATGTACCACTTCTTCTTTATGCATTCCTCTGTTGATGAGCATTTAGGTTGCTTCCATGTCCTGGCTATTGTAAATAGTGATGCAATAAAATTGGTGTCCATGTATCATTTTGGATTATGGTTTTCTCTGGATATATGCCTGGGAGTGGGGTTGCAGGATCATACGGTAGCTCTATTTTTAGTTTTATAAGGCACCTCTATACTGTTCTCCATAGTGGCTGTACCAATTTACATTCCCACCAACAGTCTAGGAGGGTTCCCTTTTCTTCACACCCTCTCCAGCATTTATTGTTTGTAGATTTTTTGGATGATGACCATTCTGACCGGTGTGAGGTGATACCTCATTGTAGTTTTGATTTGCATTTCTCTAATGATTAGTGATGTCGAGCATCTTTTCATGTGCTTTTTAACTATATCTGTATGTCTTCTTGGGAGACATGTCTATTTAGATCTTCCTACCATTTTTTGATTGGGTTGTTCTTGTTGTTGTTGTTTTTTTTCATATTGAGCCTCATGAGCTCTTTGTATATTTTGGAGATGAATCCTTTGTCAGTCACTTCATTTGCAAATATTTTCTCCCATTCTGTGGGTTGCTTTTTCACTTTGTTTATGGTTTCCTTTACTGTGCAAAAGCTTTTAAGTTTAATTAGGTCTCATTTGTTCATTTTTGTTTTTATTTTCATCACTCTAGGAGGTGGGTCAGAAAAGATATTGCTGCAATTTATGTCAGGGACTTTTTATTTAATCTGCTTAATCCAGCAGTATTCTGTGCCGGGTTCAGTAGTATATCATCCACATGAGATTTTTTAAGGTAAATATAAATGAAATATATTCTTGGGTAGGCAGTGTTTTGTTTCAATTTTAATTATAATGTCCTATCAATAAGATTAAGTTTTCTTGAGAGGGTAATAGATAGATCACACAATTAACTTATTTCAAGTAGACTTTCAAAGCTCTTGTTTGATTTCTGTTTTTATTTCTTCTCTGTTGTAAAAGACTCATATCACTGCACAAGCATGCAAAATGAACAAGGTAATAATCTCTACATGTAATTAAATGAAGGCAGTAGAAATAGTACCTTACCCAATGCTAGCAGGCATTATTACATAGTTAAATAGTCTATTGTAGGTAACACTCTTTTCTGAGACAAGAATATACTGGGTAAATTCTGTGCTGCATTTACTGAGGTTTTCCATATGTGGTAGATTTATGTATGTAAGTATGTATGTATTTATTGTGGTAGTTTTAGACATTGAAATAACCTTCATTCCATAGCCATCTCTGTGCCAACAATTAATTCATTAAACAAATATTCCCAAGGTACTCTTTTTTTGTGATAAGTAAATAGAGCTATTTTTTTAGAACAGTTTTAGGTTTACAGCAAACTTGAGTGGAAGATACGAAGATTTCCCACGTACCCTACCTCCATCTGTGCCTAGTCTCCCCTATGGTCAGCATCCCCCACCAGAGGGGTACACTTGTTAAAACTGATGAACCTACATTGACACATTATAATTACACGAAGTCCATAGTTCACACTACAGTTTACTTTTGGTGCTATACTTTCTATGGTTTTGACAAATATACGTTATGACATGAATCCGCTATTATAGTGACATAAAGAACAGTTTCACCACCCAAAAAATCTTCTGTGCTTGGCCTATTCATCCTTCTTCACTCCGAACACCTTGCAACCATTGATCTTTTTAGTCTCCATAGTTTTGCCTTATCCAGAATGTCATATAGTTGGAATCATACATTATGTAGCTTTTTATTATTGGCTTCTTTCACTTAGTAATATGCATGTAACTTTCCTCTATGTCTTTCCATGGCGTAATAGCTCACTTATTTTAGTGCTGAATAATATTCTATTGGCGGGATGTAGCATAGTCTATTTGTCCATTTACATACTGAGGGACATCTCAATTGCTTCTAAGTTATGGCAGTTATGAATAACACTGCTATAATCATCTATATTCAGGTTTTTGTGTGTGCATAAGCCTTCAACTCCATTGAGTAAAGGAGCATGATTGCTGGATAGTGTGATAAGAGTATGTATAGTTTTATAAGAAGCCACCAAGCAATCTCCCAAAGTGACTGTGCCATTTTGCATTTTCACTAGCAATGAATGAGAGTTCCTGTTGTTCTATATCTTCCCCACCATCTGGTGTTGTTAATGTTCCAGATTTTGGCCAATATAATAGGTATGTAGTGGTATCTCATTGTTGTTTTAATTTACATTTCTCTTATGATATGGAGCGTATTTTCATATGCTTATTTGTCACTTATGTATCTTCTTTGGTGAGGTGTCTTTGGCCCCCATTTTTTAATTGCCTGATGTGAAATATTCTCCTTCCTCCTGGGCTGGGCTGGTGTCTGTCTTAGTCTGCTCAGGCTGCCGTAATGAAATACCACTGTCTGGGTGGCTTAAACAACAGACATCTATTTTCTTACATTCTGAAGACTGAAAGTCTGAGATCGAGGTATCCAGCAGGGTTGTTTTCTGATGACGCCTCTCTTACTGGCTTGTAGATGGCTGTCTTCTTGTTATGTCCCCACACAGCCTTTTCTCTGTGTGCACACAGAGAGAGGGAATTCTGATATTTCTTAATTTCCTTATAAGGACACTAATCCCGTTGAATTAGGACCCCACACTTATGACCTCATTTAACCTTAATTACATCCTCAAAGACCCTATCTTCAAATACAGTCACATTGGGGATTAGAGAGCTTAGATACTTAAATTTGGGGGTGGTACCTTATTCAATTCATAGACGCTTCTAATGCAGACAGGTTTTATACCTTCTGAATCTATTGATGCTGGATATGACCTACAGTAGTCTTGGGAAACTGTATACTTGGTTGAACTTAAGCTAGATCCTCTGGGGGTGTTGCAGTAATGTTTAGCAGATTTATATTTATATCATGCAATATGGATAAGAACCAAATCATACTTGTTTCACTGGTTGTCAGGACAGTTAGCATCTCAACTAAGTGATATGTTTATTATGTACGGGAACTGTACTGAAATATTTTCTGGGTTTTCCAATTTAATCTTGATAACAATCCACAGAGGTCACCCTATTATTAATGGCAATATTCAGATGAGGAAGCCAAGCCTCTAAAATGTTGTGGTCCTTGCCCCAAACTACATTCTACGGTGTTGCACAACCAACATTTTATTAAAATAACTGAGTTTATACTTTGGTGCAATTATCACCTAAGCAATTTAGACATCTAATATATCTCAGCTTTAGCTACACGTGTCTCAGAGGTAAACAGATTTGTTATGTCTTTGCCTTTATTACTTGACATGTTGATGATTTACAGCCTTTGAACCACTGGGTCAGTATTATTGGTTTATTACTTGTAGTATCAAATATTACCACCTTCTAATAATTGCTTCCTGTATTATAGGTGTTTACATATATCAGCATAATTCTCAAAATAATTAATTAAGGTAATGGAGATTATGGCTAGTATGTAAAATAGCAAACTACAGTTTCAAGATATCAAGCAGCTAGCCCCATGTCATACAAAAAATGGATTTGGACATGGATTATTCAAGTTCTTCCATTCATTTATCAAGTACATGTTGAATATATACAGTATCTGGATTATTTTTCCTGGATGTTGGGGACAGAAGGAAAGCCCTACCTGGCTAAAGCATAGTGAAGGTCTAGGGCAGAAAGGTGGAGGTAGAGATGAGGCAGAACCCAAATGCAGGCTTTTACATGTGATGGTGAAGATTTGGATGCTATTTTAATTGCAAAGGAAAGCCAGTAAGTAATTTAAACAGGGGACTGTTATAATGTGATTTAAGCACTTAAATGATTATGCTGCATACTGGCTAGAGAGTGATCTATCTGGCGTATAAATAACATTAAGAGACCATTAAATTTGCAATATGTGGACACAAATATTAGACGTCTGGACTGTAGTAGTAACGATCTTAGTCAATTCTGGAGATACTTTGGAATTAGAACAACTGGGTGCTCTGTAGATTTCAACATGGAATGCATAGAAGAGAGGAATTAAGAGCGACACCTTGGGTTTATCCTGAGCACTTAGGGGAATTAGGTGATATTTAATGAGAAGGGGAAGTCTTAGACAAGGGATAGGCTTTTGTGGGATAAGATTTGATTCTGATATGTAAATTTTAGCTTATTAGGCAATTAGATTTGTTAAACTGACAATTGTGAATGCCAGTTCCTAAATGAGATCAAAGCTCAAGATACAAATGATTAATTAAAATTGTGTCACTGGATAGAATCACTCAGGGATTGAATGAAGAGCAGATGAGAGGAAAAGAATGAAGCCCAAGAACATTTCACTATACAGTGTTGATCTGAGGAGGAGAAACCAGCAGAGGAAAAAGAAATCTTCATTGAGATATGACCAGGACCAGGAGAGGGAGTCATCGTTTGCAAGGGACAGGAGGATTTCAAGAAGTGATGATTTGGGGGACTTCCATGGGGTCGCAGTGCTTAAGAATCTGCCTGCCAATGCAGGAGACACAGGGTCGATCCCTGGTCTGGGAAGATCCCACATGCCACAGAGCAGCTAAGCCCGTGTGCCACAAATACTGAGCCTGCGATCTAGAGCCCGTGAGCCACAACTTCTGACCCTGCATGCCACAACTACTGACCCTGCGTGCCGCAACTACTGAAGCCTGCACACCTAGAGTTTGTGCTCCGCAACAAGAGAAGCCACTGCAATGAGAAGCCCGTGCAACGCAACGAAGAGCAGAAGCCACAACTAGACAAAGCCCACGTGCAGCAATGAAGACCCAACGCAGCCAAAAATAAATATAAACAAAGTATATTTATTTTTTTTTAAAGTGATGATTTTGTAAAGTGTTGCTGAGAAAGTGGAAGGAAAGGAAAACTAAGAAGTGACTACTGTATTTGGTGAGATAAAACTATGGGTGAATTACTTTGAAGGCAATTTCAGTGAAGTGGTTGGGTTTAAGTCCACTTTGGACAAGAATGGAGAGAGACAAGGTAGAGGCAGCAAATACAGTGAAAGCTTTCAAGAGTTTCTCTGTGTAAGACACCTACATTCGAGAGTCACAATTGACAAATATTTGGAAATGTTTCCCTTTAAGCTATGATTACTGTTTTGTAAAATGTGGAGATTGTCAATCAGTATCTAACATCAATTAAGAATTCAATGTTCCATTATCTCACAAAGGACTTCTGGTTGGGAAATTAACCATAACACCAATAAGAATAGTGTAAGTCTGTGAAATACTTGTATATATTAGGAAATTCCAATTTTTTAGAACTGCATAGCCACCTCTAGACTAATCGCAGCTATGGCACTATGTTGATATTGCCTTTTTCACTGACAGAGAAGTTATATACAGAATAGATAACCATATAATATTGATTTGTTAGTTAACTCTAAAACAAATCAACTATCTCAAAGAATAAAAAATAGCTGATAAAAGAACATTGTGTCTTGGCTGTGATGTGCATGAGTTAGTATTTGAGACTCAATACACAGCAGATAACAATGTTGGACAGACAATGATGGAGAAGTAAATTTTTGAGTTCTTCATCTCCTTCCTGCCCCCATCTCCAAAAAATTTTATGTCCAGGTTTGGGTTTCTCAAAAGCAAATCTCGAGTTGTGGGCTTGAGGACACATAATTTTGAAGAAAGGCAATTCCAGGAAGCACTATGAGATGCTGGGAAAGTGAGACCGGGAGGGGAGATGGCAAAAAAGGGTACGCAAATTACCACTATGAGAAAGTGTGGTTCAGTCCCTGTGGCAACCCTCTAAGATCAACTGTGGAACCTGCCTCAGCATTTTCTCACTGAGGGGTGAGGAAGCTGGAATATTTCTTAACTGTCTCCTGCCTCTCAGTGGTTGTCCTGACCCACAACTGGTTAGATATGATATAGTGACATACACAAGAAGCATCCCTTCTCCAGGAAACTACACGCAGCCTGGAGAATAGGCTCGGCGACAGGGAGACACTGAGGCTTGGCTA
This sequence comes from Aethalodelphis obliquidens, assembly GCF_003676395.1. Classification (NCBI taxonomy): domain Eukaryota; kingdom Metazoa; phylum Chordata; class Mammalia; order Artiodactyla; family Delphinidae; genus Aethalodelphis; species Aethalodelphis obliquidens. The sequence goes on along the minus strand of NW_020837973.1, from coordinate 18,701,990 downwards.
TAACCACCTAGCATGTCAGCCTCTTACGATCTTTCACATTCTGTGGTGGGTTTTTAAGGATAAAAAAGACCAGCATGAATTGTTCTAATTTTTTAGAGATTTTAAAATGAGAAAGCACTGGATATACTGCTTTTTTTTTGGTACGCGGGCCTCTCACTGTTGTGGCCTCTCCCGTTGCGGAGCACAGGCTCCGGACACGCAGGCTCAGCGGCCATGGCTCACGGGCCCAGCCGCTCCGCGGTACGTGGGATCTTCCCGGACCGGGGCATGAACCCGTGCCCCCTGCATCAGCCGGCGGACTCTCAACTACTGCGCCACCAGGGAAGCCCTACTGCTTTTACTGTATATCTAGACACATAGAAATACACTGTGAAGATGTAGACTATACAAGCTAGACAAGATATGGCAGAGTTGCAGGAGCGTCAGAACAGCTCTGTTTAAATGCTGTGCTCCACACACTCTACTTCCATTTATTACTTTTATGGTGGGAACAAAAGTGAGAACAATATATGTACGAAAATGAACTGTCTCAGCCATGTTATCTAGACCACCCTTGCCAGCACACTTTTTGTTAATTGATATATTTTGTGTGTACTTGAAGTTTTTAAAGTTATTATAGGAGTATAGTGAATGGCGGATTAAAAGGAAAATAATAAATAGAGCCATCAAGTAGATTTTTTTTATGTAAGTCATAGATTCAGGAAGTGTCATGACATTTATTAAACAGGCTTAAAGAAAGTTCAAATTTAAGATCAAATTAATTATGCCAAATGATTGACAGAATAATCAAATTAAATTATTTCAATCCTTTGGACCCAATGTAGTTTTTTGCTTGTAAAAGCTACCCATGTGAGGTTAATAATGGAGGTGTGAGGGGAAGGTTTCCAGGGGAATAAATGGTGCTCAAGAAACTTATTTTCAATCGCTGTACCATTTAGTATTGTAATTCTCCACTCAAAGTGTTTAATGTATTGCATCTTTGTTTCTAAAAATTCCCTTAATGTGTTTAGACCACTTACCTATTCAAATACTGAGTAAACTATAATTGATGTTAATTAACCTACTATCAAAACATATTGAACAAAATATGATGTATTAATTGATGCATTATTTTTATTTATTTATTTATTTTTATTTTTGGCTGTGCTGCGTGGCTTGCGGGATCTCAGTTCCCCGACCAGGGACTGACCCAGGCCATGGCAGTGAAAGCCTGGAATCCTAACCACTGGGCCACCCAATACATTATTTATAAAAATATGTTTTTATATTTTTATCCCAGATAGGCTATATTAACAGCCCTGGAATATGTTGTCACACATTTTATTTTTATCTCAAATTAAGAATGCAATGTAAATAGAAAAAAGAAGTGCTATTTATGAAGCTTATCTAATCAGAAAAGTACTATAGTTTAGACAATATAAGAGTAGTATATTAATCTGACAGTGTTCTTTTAAAAACAAATCCATTCTCCCCTGAGGGGATAATGGGCTGCCCGCTAATTAAGGCATTTGTTCTCCCACATTCTGAATCACCTGTAGCTTCTTGTGATAGGTACATCCCTGCGTAAACTCTGAAGTGTACATGCAGCTATGTAACAAATCTCTTGTTCTATAAAAAGAGATCCAGCAAATAAGGGACTGGAGAGTCACAAGATAACCTTTAAGAATAACTTTCACACTAACTCTCCCTATTCAGTTTTGTTACATGACTGTTCTAACTTTTTAATTACAGGAGTTCTAAGGTTAACTTTCCTTAGGACACTTTTCTGTTTTGCTTTATAAAATAGCCCCCCACATGGGCATGCATCATTTAAAATAAGTCAGTATGATTTAAAATGCAAAAGTTGTCTCCTAATGCATGACCCTCTGAAGCACTTGGCAATCCCATTTTTGAAATGAATATATATTTATAGATAGATGGATAGAAAGGTAGGAAGGTAGGTAGATAGAATAGATACCTCTGTAGAATGTGGAATACATATCCTTCTATCTACTATTTGTAGATTTAATCTATTACATCTATGTATGTATATATATATCTATCTAATCTCAGATGAAATACTGAATCGATTAGCTGTTTGTTTTGCATTTGCTTGAGATCAGAGTAAGATAAATAGGCTTGCCTTTTGTAATACTGTGAAATATGTGAACATTAAGATTATAAGTGGAGCCCTAGAAAATAAATTTACTTTGACACACCATGCAGAAGGCTTTTGATATATCATTAAATATGTGTATACATAGGGATAGTAGTTCTCCTGTCTTTTGTAGAACAGCACATTGCACTTTCTTCTTTCTTGACTATGTAGAAGTGACATACTTTACTAAATTAAGATGTTGGGTTATAGCAGGACCTTGCCTAATGTATGTGCTCTGTGATTGATGGTGGAGTTCAGGATAATGCTAACTGAAAATTTCAAGAACTGTCTTTTCTCCGGGTACACAGTCAAGGTCTCACAATATTTTACAGATAGGGTATTACTTAACATTATCTAAATTAAACTGACAGTACATATGAAAGACAGTATATATGATTGCTTTGTTTACACATAGAAGTTTATGCAATAAAATTGTCTGAAAATGACAGTTTTCACAACTCTCTCATTTTTTTACTTTTACCCACTGCTGCTATTACTTTCCATAATTTATACTCATTAATGTGCATCCTTATTTCATTTACTATAGAATTAATATATTGAACAAAATAGTAGATTATAGTTTTCTGACAACAAATCTATACTGTGTTTTACTAAAATTATTATTTAACTCACATATATTTAATGAAACAGATATTTCACATAATTTTTGCCAGTAAACATTTTTCTCAGTTGCCCTGATAATTTTATCTTGTACTTTAGCAATTGTATATAAGTTCAAATATGTCAAATAAATGAGAAAAATAGAATAAGTATATTTTACACATTATTCTTGCATCATTTAAATATATAAAAGGAGATATGTATGGATTAAAACATAATTATTAACAATCATACATATGCTATCTTCAAGACGTATCTTTATTTTTCTAAATGCTTACCAAATGTTCTAAAGTAATGGTCTGAAACTACAAATTGAAGAGCTTTGTACCCTTATTTCAGTCTTAGTATAGATTTTGTTACGACCCTGCTATTCTTGTTTCCCAAGCACATCCTGAGTCATCTAGGGATCTATATTATAGCAGTTTTATCTGTCTTTACCTTGTCGTACATGTCTCTTAGTATGTTAATTCTTGTCACACAATTTCAAACAATTTCATGGCTTGAAGTGGCAAGAGTACGACCTGCCACTGCTGAAGCTAAAGATAGTTCCAGCTGATTTAAATGCTGTTTCAGTGGCTTTCTGTCTACATAATCAAGGTAACCCAAGAAAATTCTTTATAGGCAGAGTGGCCCCTGTATTGATGGATATTGAGTCAGCAAGGCAGATGGCTTCTTTAAGTCCTTTGAACTATATTGCTCTGTGTCTCAGCACAATGACCTAATCAGTTTAGGGTTAGGAATCCGTCTTCCCTCTTTGCATACATATTCACCTCAAAGTTAGCCAGAAGCACCTTGTAAAAACCCATCATAAGTTCACCTGTTCAAACAACAGACAGGTAAATGAAAACTCATGTTGCGTTTTGTGTGTGTAGGTGTAGAGGCTGGTATAGTATTTTTGCCACTTCTCACTAGAATATAGTTAACACTTAGCTTCCTATAATTTACAAAAAGGATGGTTACCTGTCACCTCTTGTTCCCACGTGACACATATGATTCTCTGACATTTGATGATGTGTTATACTACAGGGGATTTTTAATGCACTCAGGACTCACTCAGGATGGTGGATCTGAGATTACAATATTGTGGATGCTCTTTTAATCTTTGTACAGAATGTGACAGTTCTTGAGCTTATAGGAAAAGATCTGGTCTTGCTATAGAGTGGGAGAGCCTGGAATTATTCTGTGCAATTAGTTCCTGTGGCCAAATAATTTTATCTCATTATATACAGAACCCATCTATCCTCATCAATTATCTTCTTGTCATTCTTTTGGCTGTTTCATTTTTCCTCAGATTTTAAACAATGGGAATCTCCATTTGTGAACGTTGTCTAATTTCATACTGCTATGGATGAGTGGAAGGCAATTATGATTACTAGGAGACAACCTAGAAGAAAGAAGAGAATATTGACCCAATTTTTGCCTAATTATTGTCTTTTTTCACTACTTCTACATATCTTTCTTTTCGATTCTGTAATTTTTGGAGAAAAATTAGAGAAAAGTTTTGACTTCTTTCCAGATTTATTGAAACATAATTGACATATATCATTGTGTAAGTTTAAGGTGTACAGTGAAATCATTTGATATGTGTATATATTGCCAAATGATTACCACGGTGAAGTTAGTTAACACATCCGTTACCTCACATTGTTAGAGTTTTGTGTGTGAGCGTGGTGAGAACTTTGAAAATCTATTCCTTTGGTAATTTTCAAATATACAATTCAGTACTGTTTACTCCAGTCACCATGCTTTACATGACAACCCCAGGACTTACTTATTTTATAACTGGATGTTTGTACCTTTTGACCACGTTCACCCATTTCCCCTACCCTCCACCCACTGCCCCTGGCAACCACCAATCTGTTCTCTATTTCTGAGGGTTTTTTTTAGATCCCATGTATAGATGAAATTATACAGTATTTTATATATTTATATTTATATAGGTATTTTCTATATCATAAACATGTAATTATTATTTATATTGTGTTACTTATTTTAAGGTTTATATATATATATATATGTGTGTGTGTGTGTATATATATATATATGTATATATATATATATATATATAATCAACATTTTCTTTAACCATTCATTCATTAATGGACCCTTAGTTGTTTACATATCTTAGCTAGTGCAAATAATACTGCAGTGAACATGGAGGTGCAAATATCTCTTTGAGACAGTGATTTCAGTTCCTTTGTATATATAACCAGAAGTGGAATTACTTGATCATATGGTAGTTCTATTTTTAATTCTTTGAGAAACCTTCATACTGTTTTCCATAATGGCTTTACCAAGTTACATTCCCATCAACAGTGTACAAGGGTTGAGATGGAAGTGTTTAGATTACTGATTTGTCCTGGGTCACTAAAGTTTCTTAGGGATGCCTGGAGCTGCTTGTTAAAAAAAAAAAAAAAAAAATTAAGTGTATTTGAGGTGTTTTCATTAAAAAAAAACTGGGCATGTGGTTTGAAATATGTTTACAGGTATTAACATTGATGCATAGGGAAAATATCTTAGTACCGAAGATTTATACTAGGACTATAACTAAACTTGGAAACTGTGAAATTCAACATCGTCATTTTAGATATAAGACTTCTGAGTTCAAGTCCATTAAATGTGCTTAACATGATGAGACCTAGTTTGTAGCAAAATTGTGAACAGAGCCTAGATTATCTTTGCTTCTTTTGTTAATTTCTTTCTGCACTGTAGGTTCCCAAAAGCGAAGAAAGTCAGAATATTTCTTCTTGGGTAGTTTTCATATTAACTTTTATTTTCCTTTTGGTAATTCAGTATTAGAAACACTGACCCCAGTGCCCATGTTCAATGAATATTAATCTAAGAGATCATAGTTTAGTTATTAACAACTTTATTATTAGTGTAAATGACTGTTTTGAAATAGTCACCAAATATTCTTAAGTCAATCATTAATTGGTGAATATTGGCTAGAAAGTTTGGAACTCTCACTGTCTCAATCATATAAATTTAATATCTCAATTTGCCAGATTTTCTGATGGACTTTTTTTTTTTTTTGCGGTACGCCGGCCTCTCACTGTTGTGGCTTCTCCCGTTGCGGAGCACAGGCTCCGGACGCGCAGGCCCAGCGGCCATGGCTCACAGGCCCAGCCGCTCCGCGGCATGTGGCATCCTCCCAAACCGGGGCACGAACCCGTGTCCCCTGCATCGGCAGGCGGACTCTCAACCACTGCGCCACCGGGGAAGCCCTCTGATGGGCTTTTTATAGTCAGTAATAAACAGGAAACAAAATACATTACAGCATTCAATATAATTTTTTAAAAAAATCTTAAAGCTGTGTGCATACATGAAAGCAGAAGCATCACATGCTACATTGCTGGAACAATCTACCCACTTTTGCTATAGTCAAAGGTGTATAATTTATTCTCTTTTTCTGTGAATAACATTAAGATGTTTGTTGGTGATGTACAGGTCTTTTGTGCATTATCTCATTTGATTCTCCTATAAACCTTATATCATGTATGATGTAGGCATTTTTAATCTGTTTGGACCTTGAGAAACAATGGCTAAAAGGTAATGTGTTTGCCTTAAGTATCACAGTAAGCTAGATATAGAGGTGGAGAATGAACGTAATTCCCCTGGTTCCAATTTTACTGCTCTTTTCCCTTAATTGAAGAATTGTAGGAACTTAGAGTTTTCTTTGACCTTATTAAATAAATTACTAGTAAAATCTTTTTTTTTTCTATTTGAGAAGACACACAGAGGAAAATGCCTTGTGAACAAATCATTTTTATTGCTATTTGCTCATTTAGATGCTCCTGTCAAAAGTCATCAATGCTGATAAACATAAAACTGAAGTCAAACATCTGTGAATTCCACACACACTTTTGCAAAGAGTGTTATAATCTGTATCATAGGCATCATTAACTTAAGCAATTAAGTTTAATGTCCTAGTTTCTGTTGACAAGTGTTACTATTTTTAGGATTTCTTCACGTCTTACATTGCTTTGGTGCTCTTGCACCTCATGAGAAAAAGAATCACATTTATGTTAATTCTTTTTAAAATTTCCCACTGCAGCCAAGGGTGATAAACATGAACTGTCTCAGTAATTAAGTCAAAGTGTTACTCTTAAGGAAGTTCACTTAGAAAAAGCCATTGCTAAAGGTGGTTACTTTAAATACAAACCAATCATTAATTTCAGGGCCACTTCTGGGGATTCTCCTGGTGATTATAAATCACTGAAATTGGTTTACAATTGCATTAATATGCTTTAAAATAACTTAGTAGAAATCACGATTGAACGACCGTGTGGCAATCTGAACCACTTTTTCTTCTTTACATACTTATTTTCTGCTAATTATTCTACAGGAAGTTATTGGTTGGATTTCAGTGGCAACATGTATAATTATTTAACTAAAATAGAAAATAATTTTACTTTTGTAAACAAGGTAGAGTTCACGTAATAGGAATTTGTATGTCAGCAAGAACATCAGAGTTTGTATTAAGAGAGGTATGAATAGTATCTTTTCTTATTCTAACCTGCAGATAAAAATATTTTGCAGTTATTAATATTGATTAGACATTATAAATTAAAAACAAGATCAGAAACCTACCATCTCTTAAAAAGTAATGTAGTCTTTCTTCTAAGGTGTGTCCTCCTTTCAAAACTTAGCAAAGTGTTCTATAAAGGTAACATAAGGTCAATGAACCTCATCTCTAGTGACTTTACAGTCTAACTGAGCAAATACAAGCAAATGCCCATGAATCAATTCTGCTCAATTCAAAAGAAATGTACCAGTGAGTTATAGGTATCGACACTAGATTCAAGTCCTGGAAGAGTCAGAAAAATCCTCATTGTAGTCCTAATTTTGGCAGGTACGTGTCTTTGGAAGAGTGCTGAAGCTTAGATCCTAATTTCACCTACTTGTCACTTGAGAAGCCAGGATTCTATCTCTATCTATTCTATCTCTATTCTGCCTCTAAGATCTAGGTCTCCAGTCTCTCATTTGTATCTGTGGATGCAAGTGGGTTTTGAAATCAAGAATTTGGGGCACCTTAAAATGATAATGGAGCACACACAAGGAGTTTTACATAGCATCACCACTAGTCTGTGAGACTGCACCCTCTCATCAAACACATTATCCATTTCATCAAACACATTATCCTTTCTACAGGGAACCATGAACAACCTCACTAAGGAGACACTTTCACTCTCCAATGCCCTTCCTTCTGATGAGGTTTTGCTACCAAGCGAGTTGGTGCCAAACTTTGAACAAATATTTTCACCTTCAGTACATTGGAGATCTTGGAATTTTAGGAAAAACATGGTGTCACACACCACGCAGCTTGCCAATTCTAAAATTACACCTATTTTAAACGCTAGGGCTTGACATAATTTCACCCAACGTTGTGCACTTAATCTCACACTTCATGTGCAAGTTAAGAGGCAAAAGCGTGAACTGAAGAGCGTTTGGCAAACTGCCAAAGCCCCGCAGCAGCTGCATGTCCAGGTGGGACTTTATGTGGCTTTGACAGGGGAAGTGTCACTCAAGTGTCTGACACCATTGGCTTCTCACAGCAAGAGGTGGGACATTTGATGGCTTAGTGGGCATGAGAGCCAAAATTAATCCTCCTGGCAGAAATGGCTTTTATCCAGGACTTATTAGTCACTTCTAAAAATACAAACCTAAATACCAGGAAACAAATGACTTCTCTTGGAGACCAAGAGACTGAGCATCTCTTCTCCCTTACCAAGATAATCATACCAGTAAGTGTGAGATCATTTTTACATCTCAACTGAGAAATATTTAAAATATCGAGACTGCACATCATGAGGCACAGGTGTGGGTAATTAATTAAAACTTTGAAAATAATTGCTATATATCTAAACACATGTGCATATATCCATACATAACTGATGTGTCACTCATCATATGATAATTTTGCTTAACAGAATTAACACTTCTCTTTCGAAAAAAATTTGAGTCTTTCTGTTAAGTTACTTTCTTGAAACTGGTGGTGAACAGATGCCAGGGCTGTACAAGTGAACCTGGCTTTGCACAATATATGTATTCTTTGAATTTGAATGTAGGTGGATTCATATTTTAATTTCACAGAGTAGCAGGTTACTAATTAATGAAGTGATATAGAATTTCTCCCTCTCTCTCTCTCCATTCATAATATATACATTATGTACATAATGTATACATAACATATACACATATTATATATGTATAATGTATACACATACACATATATATCAGGACACACTCACCCTGAGGCTATATTGTGTGATAGTTTGGTAATTAAAATATAAAATTGCTCTATGCTAAAAAGATAAACATTTTGTCTCTGTCAGTCAGCATGCACATGTTTTGTTGTTCACTTGGAGTACTGGCCTAAAAAGAAGAAATCACAGTAGAACATCTCATTGACGTTCAATAGGAAAATAGTGCTGACAGAATGTTACAAGAACTAGAGTGGATCGAGGCCAAGAGAGTAAATTAAAAACAGTCTGATAGCTGTCTTAACATTTTACAAGGCAAGCAATATGATCAAGTTGTTGACACCATAAAATCATTTGAAACCAAGATTTGGTTCTGTTTCAGAGATACAATAACCTTGCTACTTTGATTAAATGGTGCAACTTTGAAGCTTTGGAAAGTAGGGCATCTATACAGATTGCATGCATACCGCCCACTCATTCATTCATACATACTTTTATGTACACCCTCAAGGACAAATGAGCAAACTTTCCCTGGAATTGAATGTTGGCATCTCCTCATTTATTTAGCCACTTATCCATATCTTGGTTTATAAACATCACATATTTACACCAACTTCTGACACGTATTTTCATACAAAACATCATCTTGATGGTGTAAGCCTTGTGGACAAGCAAAGGAGCTTGTCTGCTGTGCCACCTGTTACAGGAAGCTTTTTCACCATCCTTTTCAGGAAAATCTTGTATGCCATCAGTCCTTTATTCCCTCACTCATTCATTTATTAACTGGCAGCATGGTCAAAATGAAATTAATAAGACACTCATTAACTTGATACATATTAATTGAGCAGCTACTGTGTGCTCAGCATCATTCTTGATGATATGCAGATACAGCCTTTGCTCTAATAAGGTCCCACTTTGGTAAAGTATCTTGCACTGAAGTCACCTAGTTTCATAGATTTAAGGAGGAAAGCTTCTAAGTGACCTTTTCTTGCACCCATGCATTCAAGAAATACGTGTGTGAATATATAAGCAGGCACTGCTCTGGTATTACACAGAATATCAATATGCACAAGCATGGCTAGCTCTTCTAAAGAGCTCACTCCCTGACATCTTGTGTGCAAGCTCTGCTTAGACCTGACCATGGATCTCTACTCCTGTGTTGTAATATTATTAAAGTTGCCGCATACATTGTTGTATAATGGATTAGTACAACTCCTGACTAGAGATCCGTGGTGCTCCATTTTAATGTCCATTTATAAGGGCTACTCCTCAAACATTTTGATATCTGAAAGAACTAGACATAAACTGAGCATCAGTGTTGCATAAATGTTTTTATAAAGTTATCAGTCTCAAATAGATCGGAATTTTTTTAAAAATTGGTCTTCCAACAAAAATAGTTTGAGAAGTCCTGCTCTGGACCAGAGTTTCTCAAATGGGTGTGATTCTGCACCCCTCTTCTCCCTTGAGGACATGGGACAACCTCTAGAGACATTTTTGGTTGTTACAACTAGGAGACTGATGGTGTCACTGGCACCTAGTGGTCAGAGTCCAGGGCTACTGCTTAGCACCCCACAATGTACATCATAGCCCCACACAGTAAAGAGCTGTCCAGTCTAATATGTCAGTGGTACTGATGTTGAGAACCCCTGCATTAAAGCTAATCAGGAAAGTTTGGAGTTTGTAGTATAGAGACTACACCATCTGTGATAAGGGCTTTTGAAGAGAGAATTTCCCTGAGAAAAAATGTTAAAAGAGTTGCAAGGGAAGTGATATAGGACTGAAGAGAGTAGAATGCCTGAGAGAGTGTTGCAGTAATTCAAGCGTGAAGAGATGTAGGGTTTTAGATTAAGGTAGAGATGACAGTGAGCAAGAGAGAGGAAAACAAATATGAACTGTATGGGGCAGGGTGGGGTGAAGGAAGGAGGAGTTTCATGTCTCTTGACATAACAACCCCTCATGGCCATGGGGACGTGCTGCTTAGTGTACTGGCAGCAACTCGAAGAGATGGAAGTAAGAAAGATGAGCCAGGTGTTAGATGTCTGTATTATTGAATACTGCTCAGTGTCCTATAATACACAAGGCAGTCCACAAGAATGGATCATCCAGTTCATAAAAGAGCCATGGTTATAAAACCTTGCCGCTATGGACTGAATACTTGTGTCCCCATACATTCATATGTTGAAACCCTGATCCCCCAGTGTAATGAAATTTGGAGATGGGATCTATGATAAGTAGTTAGGGTTAGACCAGTTCATAAGGGTGGGACCCTGGTTTGATGGCATTAGTGCCCTTGTCAGAAAAGACACCACAGAACTAGTTCTCTCTCCCTCCACCATGTGAGAACACAGCAAGAAGGTGAGCATGGAAAAACCTGGGAAAGAGATCTCACTAGAAGCCAACCATACTGGCACCTTGATCTGAGATTCCCAACATCCAGATCTGTGAGAAATGAATGTCTGTTATTTAAACCATTGAGTTTATGGTATTTTGCTATGGCAGCCCAAACAGAGTAATACACCTGGTGTAGAAAATTGCAGACTACTAAACACAGCAACCATTCTTAGCCTTTTCTTAAAATTTTAAGAAGTAATACCACTATATTAACTGCTTTTGAGATTTCATAAACACACTATTTTTATTTGAAGTTAACCTTTCTCCTATATCAACTGGAGTGGATTTAAGTTATTCTTTTTCCTGTTCAAGCGGTCTCTTCAAGTCATCTTTAGTGGTTGCTTTCTTTTTTTAAGGTTTTTGACTGCACCTCACAGCATGTGGGACCTTAGTTCCCCGACCAAGGATCGGACCCACGCCTCCTGCATTGCAAGGCAGAGTCTTAACTACTGGACTGCTGGGGAAGTTCTAGTTGTTGCTTTCTTAACATCACAATTGAGCAGCCACTTTCTCACCCAGCTGATAATTGGATATAAACAATATTTCTTTACCAATATTTAATCCCATTACCTTCAAAGTTTTGCTTGATGTGCACATTACCAGAAGTTTCAGCTTGCCCTAATGCTCACTTCTATTAACAGAACACTAAGAAAATGTCTGTGTCTCAAGGTCATAATAAAAGGTGCTTATTTGATCCACAGGATTTGGAAGCAAAGGCCCTCAGTATGTCAGCACTGATGAGGTCAAAGCCCAAGGGTTAGGGCTTTAATCTTTTTAATGAATTTTGAATATTCTTTTTAAAATGCAGTGTTATTCCTATAGGTCACACAAGAGGCCATTTACATCAGGAAAATTATAAAAAAAGAAAGCCAAGGAGAGGTCTTTGTGCAGTCAAGTGGACGCAGAGCTGAGCTAAGCATCGGAATGTGTAGCTTAAAGTTCATACAATTAACCTGCAATGTAAATAAACAAAAAATAGTTCATGGTCCCCAAATAAGTTGAATTTTTGATCACTAGGTTAGTGGTTTTAGCCCTACATGTTTACCTATGCATGTTTTCTAAATTCAAATGTTATTTTGTATACTATACAGAATTTCTAAGGAATAGGGTTTTAGGTAAGACAATCAGTACAGCCGGACTTTATCAAAGTCATGTATGTTATGGACTGACGTAACACATTAGCACAATTCTCAGTAAGTAAATAACTGCATTAGGACCTGTAAAAGTACCATACCCAATATCTAGCAAATAGAATGCCTAAGATAGGTAACAACAACAAAAATTGCTACTATTTGTGGAGCACATGCAATATGATAATTACTATTTTAATCTTTTTACATTTACTGTTTTAAAATCCTCATAGCAGTCATACAAACTAGATATCCTAATCACTTCTTTTGTAGGCAAGGAAGCTAAGACAAAAAATAATGAGACCGCTTACCCAAGATCAGACGTGGTATCTAGACACGCCGAGTTGTGATGGGGTAAAGTTCAAAGTGAACACAAAGCAAAAATCTGCCACTTGAGAATAAAGGATATACATTTTCATAGTCTCATCCCACAGTTAATGATGTCACTCTTGTGCCTGTAGGCAATTTAGTAAGAAAGGGTTTTGTGGTCAATAAATTCTGGGAACATCTTAGTTTATATTTGTCTCTTAGAGAATCACAACATATTAACATACTAAGGCTTACCTGTCCAATTTATAATTTAAAAAAGTTTCGTTTCACTTTAGAATACCACAGTTAAGGTATTTTTTTTAAAACATCTTTATTGGAGTATGATTGCTTTACAATGGTGTGTCAGTTTCTGCTTTATAACAAAGTGAGTCAGCTATACATATACATATATCCCCATATCTCTTCCCTCTTGCGTCTCCCTCCCACCCTCCCTATCCCACCCCTCTAGGTGGTCACAAAGCACCAAGCTGATCTCCCTGTGCTATGGGGCTGCTTCCCACTAGCTATCTATTTTACAAAACCCTTTTATCTCATATACACAATAGTGATATGTAGAAATATTTATAATTTGAATCTACAGGTAACCCATTGAAACATATTTAATTAATAAATGTTAGTCTAAGAATATCATTTATGATAGATAAAAATACAATAGGAATGTTAAAGTGGTCTCGTTTAAAGAATCATACATGTATTATAAAAGTTATTAATGGTAATTAGATTATACAACAGTAAATTTTTAACAAAAACTGTTCACTATCTTTTGGTTATGTAACCATTAATTACCATGTTTTAGTCATCTAATGCCCTTTAACAAACCACCCAAAAAGTTAGTGGCTTAAAAAACAACATTGGCTTATTATTTCTTAATGGACAAGTGTCTTAGGGTTGTCCAAAGAAAGAGAACTGATAGGATTTATATTTAAGAGATTTATTTATGAGGAGTTGGCTTATATGATTTTGGAGGCTGAGTGAGAAGTCCCATGTTCTGCCGTCTTCAAACTAGAGACCGAGGAAAGCCATTGGTGTATTTTGGTCCTATTCTGAAGGCCTAAGAACAGGGAAGCCAGTGGCATAAGTCTCAGCCTGAGGTCAGGAGATGACAGATGTCCCAGCTCATTCAGTCAGGCGGAAAAAGGGGGTGAATTCTTTCTTCCATTGTCTTTCGCTCCATTTAGGCCCTCAATAGATTAGATGATGCCCACCGATATTAAGAAAGGCAGTATGCTTTACTGAATGCACTGATTCAGGGGCTGGGGAAGAGGAGACTATAGGTGATGTCGGTCAAAGGGTACAAGTTTTCAATTATAAGAAGAATATCTTTTAAGAATCTAATGTACAGCATGGTGACTATAGTGAATAATGCAATGTTATATATATGTATCCCCTACTTTACAAAAGTTCTGTTTAGATCACTTCACTTTTATGAAATATCTATGTTAGTACTTGTTTTAGTTAACCAAAAGAAACGCGAAGAGGCTTTTCGCTTTTAGGAAAAAGGTCAAAAAGTAAAAATAGCACTTAGAGCAGCAAGTACGGCACCACCAAACTCCTTACCTACGAAGTACACTGAGAATCTTGACATCAAGCTGCCATAAATTGGAACTGTGTCGGTGAGCATCTTTACCTCGATTTATTTTGTGGTCTGTTAGCAAGAGGTGTCCTAAGATAATTGCCTCTTCACTTTACGCTGTTTTGGCTTATGAAAGGTTTCATAGGAATGCTTTATTTTTGGATACTGGGGGAAACCCGTGCTAAATCATTCTCACCACATAAAGTAAAAAGAAAGTTAACTATATAAGGTGATGGATGTTTTAATTATCCTGATCTTGGTAATCAGTCCACAGTGTATATGTCTATCAGATCATCACATTATACATGTATACAGTTATATATACATGTATACAGTATACATATATGTATACATGTATATTATACATTATACATATAATATACATGTATACATATACATGTATACAGTATATATACATGTATACAGTTATATTTCTCAATTATCCCTCAATAAAGTTAAAAAAATTTTTTTTAAACTAAGACTTTGGCCTATCAAGAAAAAAAATGCTAATCTCATCCAGAAATTCTCACATACACATTTGTTTAACCAAATATCCAGGCTTAATCTAATCAAGTTGACATAGAAATTTATAAATTTTACCATTATAACAGGGGGCAGTTGTATGCGTTTTCTGTTTCATGGGGTCCTGTCTTCACTCACAAGTCTGAAATCCTTTCCTTCTCCACACAGTGTCTGTCTGTCTCTTTCCCCTTTCCCTTCCCTCCATGAGGTGTCGCTTTGTTCAGTAGTCTAGCTTGGACTTTCTCATAGCATGGTGGCAGGTCTTCAAGAGGAGGACGTAGAGGCTGCGTCTTTTCTTAAGGTGTTGTTTAGAGGTCCCAAAACATCACTTCCAGGGCAATGTATCCTAGACAAACTAGATTCTACTCCTTGGTGTGAGAGCCTATGCATGTCCATCTATTCAGTGCTTTGTAGGAAATCTTAAAATCAACAATAAACCATGTTTTAATGGTTTTAGACATGTTTAAAGCATAAGGAGAATCAGACAAGGATGGGCTTTTATTGCACATTTTATGGGATTTATTCTAAAAACGTTTCACAAAAGCAAGGGCTACAACTTCTAAAACTTAAAATATTAGAAATATAGATATTATATATGTATATATTTTTGAAATTTATATACATACCTGAAAATATCAATATATATATTAATCTAACAAACAAGCACCTAAAACTCCTTTATATTTAACTCATAGATTTTATTAAGTTTTTATTCTTTCTCAAAATGTTTCAAATATCCCAGTAGCACAGAAGTCTTCAGCTGTGCTCAAGACACTCTTGGAATTACCATAGGGGCTACTATACTTGAATTCTTAACCAAACCTCATTTCAGCATGGGAGGGATATATTGATACTTTGATCTGTTTTATTTATTGGGCTTTCAACATGAGGTTTATTTAATGAATTACTTACCTAAAAAGCACGGATAAAATCTAACCACACAACTTAACACTTGGAGAAACAAAAGTCATGATAGATTTAACGATTTATTCAAGGTCAAGTAACAAGTCTCAGGAAATATACAAAGAAAAGGCCTTCTGACTTTGAATTTTAACTCTTCAAAACCACAGTGTTTCTTTTGTTATAACAGATATATTTTGACAATAGTAGCATTACACAGGGAAAGAGGACTTGGAAGAAAGATGAGAAGATATAGAACAAACTTTCTTAACCTTACAACTATGGAAGTATTTCCCAATTAATAATTTTTGTGGGGGGCTGTCATATGAATAGTAGGATGTGTAGCAGCACCCCTGGCTTCTACAGATTAGATGCTAGAAGCATCCCTTCCTGAAGTTGCAACAACCAAAATGTCTTCAGACGTTGTCAGATGCCCTCTGGGTGGCAAACCTCTGCCCCCAATTGGAATCACTGGTATACAAAGAAAAATTTCAAAAATAGTTGGTGGTTCGGGAAAAATACAAGAGAGAGACAGAGTACAAAACGTGGGAACATCCATTTCCTTTGATAATTCAATGAGGGAATTTTCAGGATATGCTTCTTTAGAGCAACAAATAACAGTGATTTGCCCTACATATTTTTGTACTGTGATTACAGTAGTTTCATTTAATGTCATTTGCCTTAGATAGTTTTATTATTGAATGAAATAATGGCATTATGCAATGTGTATATGTTTATTATTTGATATTCTAAAATTTTGACTATACATTTGTTACAAATAGGTCCCATAACCATGCTTCAAGAGGTTTTTAAGCTTTACTATTAAAATTTCCATCAATTCTAAGACTTTTGGGGATCAGTTCCAGGTTTTAGTTATACCATGTTAATATCAATTCACATCTGAGACTTTGGAAACCGGAAGTCATCAAAAAAGTTAAGTGTAAGAAAAACTCAGCATACTGTAGATTTAAAAGTCCAAGCTAAATTTGTACTTCCCCATGGTGAAATTAAATCAAGTCTTAATTCAGCAGAAGTTTAAATTAGCAGAATTAGAGCTTGAATAAGTTATTTTTGAGCTCTGCGAGACCTGTGTTTAAAAAAAAATCTGGTATATCCTACATTGATTGAAAACAGATTTTTCATAAATTGCTGAATTTTTCTTATTATGAACTCTGAAACTATTGGATAAGGACACAGTATGAGATATCTATCATTGAACCTTCAGAATTGTCTATACCAAAGCAAATCAGAGAAATCAGACCGTAGCTCCCTTCCTACATGTGTCATAGTCTTCCAGGTAAAATCCTCTCAGTATGAATAAAGATGCTTTGAGAAGGTACAAGCAGTGTAAGCCAGTTACAGCAGGGCCACATGTGATTGTACCCGAGTGGGGCATCAGAAAGCCTTGCCAGGTATGTTTGAGCACATCACGGTTAATGTTTTCTCTCTTGTTTCTCTTATTTTCTGTTTCTTATTTGGACCTACTGTGCAGCTCCATGTCGTTTGCCCCAATAGTACCTGAGATATTGACCCATTTCCACATTTCGTAGTACTGACTAACCCCCTCTCAGCATGGCATTCTCATCCTCAGGCCTACCTGGTAGCCCGGAGTCCACAGACCCTCTGTGGCAAAGTCTCCAGGTGTAACCTCACGATGTCAGTCATGATGAGGAGGAGCTGTTTCCTGGCTGCACAGGAGCTCAGAGGGAATTTGGGGTCTAGTTGCTTCTCATAAAGGAGACTTTAGCCAGTCTTTCTATTTTTATACTTATGTGTCTTCTCACATTCAAAGGGTACCACTTGCCTTCCTTTCTGAATCTTTTCTAGATTCTTTGGCGTGAATTGGAATTCCTCTTGGCATCTGTACCTGCAAACTCAGTATTATTTTTCAGTGTTCTATGTTCTATATCACTGTCCCATCCACTCTCTAGTATGCCATATTTTTACTGTTTTCTCTTCCGTTCTTTATAACTTTGGAGGTGTATGTTTTTGTATAACATTCATCTTACTGGTTTTTCAGGAAGGAGTAGAAATAAACATGTGTTTATACTATTCGGGTTAGCTCTCATATTTAAATCTCTGAGTATTTCTTTCGGGCAGAAAATTTAGAAGATAACTGAAAATTTTTCTTAAAGTTAAAACAAATTGTTACTTTGATAGAAGTTTACACCTGCATGTACTTACAGTGTTATTTTATTTTAGGTAATTAAGAAATTTAAAAAAATGAAGACTATCCCCATTTGACATGTCGGTTGTTGGACCTATCACTCTCCATGTTGATTTATATGGGCTGTTACTTTCATTTGTATTTGCATTTTATAGTATTACTATTAGAAACTCAAGATAATAGATATAATTATTTTTATAAAAAATATGACTATAACTGTAATAATATTTTACACAATATGTTATACATTAGAATATATAATATTCTAAATATAAGGTGATCTTCAACCCACCCCTCACCAGGTACATCCCATGCTTCACAGATGAATACACCAAGAATTACAGGGCATATATTCAGCAGATCAGGTTAATGAATGTGATGGCTACATCAGACTTTCAAAGTATTTAAAAATAGCATAATTCATTTATCCTCCATTTTGTCATTTTCTAGGCTGTTTCTAATGTATCATTTGGTTATAGGAAGGTAAGATGAAAGACAGTGAAAAGAATTAAAGAAGAGATGAACACTAAGATGGCAATACTGCATCTATAACTCTCATCCATCCTCCCCCAGCTAAAAAGCCTCACTTTCCAAAAATGATTGTGTGGAGCATTTTGTGATTAGACAAGAAAATGAAACTGAATCACACTATTTGTCTTTAGCACATTATGTTCAGTTCTTCTGAAGGTGAAATGTGGGCAACAGAAGAAGATAAAGAGGGGAATCAGAATTGGGGGAAAAAGCTTCCAAAGCACGAAAGCACACACATACACAAAAACATTTATGAGATGAATGTGTCAACAATACATGTAAAAAAGACTCCAGAAGAAATATTAAAGTTCTCTAGTAAGGAATATAATTTTCAAAAAAATTTAGCTGAGATTTATAGCACCTGTTCAGAAATAAAAAAATATAAAAATTGCTTTGATAATTTAATAATTAGTATAACTGTAGATTAACACAGAGAATAATTAAAAATTTGAGAGGAGCTATTTACTATTTTATTTGCATAAGTACAAATGTTATTAAAAAGGTATAGTTATCCCAAAATTATTTGTTGCTGGTGATAAAACTTTGAATTTTAAAGGGTATTATTGTTTTCATGACTGTTAGTTTAAGATGGTTTAAGAAATCCGTTCTGTCATTTTTGGAAAAGTTCAATTTAAACCGTTAAAAATAGCCATTTTTTTCACTCGAAAAGAAATTGCACTTTAAAGTTCAAACTTAGCAAACTGAGCATTTTAATGAGGCAGGTATTTCTATTGGGTCAAGTTTCTTCAAAGAAAGAATACTTCTATGCTTTTAGCAAAATGTTAGACATCTTTAAACTCTGCCCTTCTAAAAACATCTGAAGCCAATATATTTTAATGGGCTTTAAGGATAACTTCTTGTCTTTTCTTTCAAATGAGTCCATATAAAATTCATCTAGGTTAATGTGGAAGTTAAATATATGAAAAAGCAAAATTAGGACAAAATGAAAAATATATATGCTGTTATAATTATTTTCTTAATATTACCTCTTCCCACAATTCCATTTCCTGGAATAAAGATGTTATTTTCAAAGTGCAGTTTCATTAAGGATCCCATTCCTGCAAGACCCGTTTCTCAGGAGGAACTTAGGTATTTCTTGGTGGTTTGAATTTTACTTAAAACTGACATTTTTAACTTGATAATAGCTAACAATTTGAAGCAGGAATGACAAAAGTCTAAATCAAAATAGTCAGATATTATAGTAGATGGAGACGTTGAATCCTAACAGCTTAATTTCAGTCTTTTAGTATTTTGTTTTATCTTTGTTTTATCCCAGTGTGCTGCTACTCAGAACTTTCTTCAAGGACCAGGCTTGACTGTCAGCAGTCTATGGGTCTGCAGAGAGTCCTTTCTTGCTGACCTCTGATCCTAGAATAGAATGATCTTTTTGCAGTAAAGTGGAGAGGGAAATTTTTCTCCCTGTTGCCAGTGGCTGCTGGCACTGGGTAAAGATGGCCAATGTCTCTAATGTCTTTCCCTGGTGAAAAGGAAACTGTGATGATTAATTTTATTTGTCAACTTGACTAGGCCCAGGAGTGTGATGGTATTGGGTCAAATATTGTTCAGAGCCTGTCTGTGAGGGAGTTTCTGGATGAAATTAACATTTGAATTTGTAGATTGAATAAAGCAGATTGCCCTCCCTAACGTGTGTGGGCCTCATCCAATCAGCTGAAGGCTTGAAGTGGTGCCTGAAGTTAGGAGTTATAAAGTTATAAAGCAAGTAATAAAATGAAGAAGTATGAATACTGATCTGCAGCAGTGATAGGACAGGAAAGAGGGCATTGAATATAAATGATATTGCAGGTAGAACATGAAAATTTTGATATCTGGGGAAATAAACTGTGAGAGAGAAAGAGAGTGAATAAGAGGAATAGTTCAAGACAACTTTGCAATTTGAGCCATAGATGACAAAGAAAGATTGTTTTCTTGCATGGATGTATGTGGGGTGAGTTTGTTTTAGGCCATATGACATTTTAATGGTTAGTTAGTGATATATTCATGGAGAGGTATCAGACAGTCTGTAGAAAATGGAAGGAAAAGAATCTGGAGCTTATAGAGCAGCTATAGATATAGAATCTGTGTAGAATAGTATTTCAGTATGTGAAAGTAGTTGAAATTCTCATGGAGAAGTGTATGAAGAGGGAACAAATATGCCATCAATTCAGCACTGGCACATTCTTTAAGGAAAGCAGAAGTTAAAAGAAGGCAGTCACTGAAGGAAAGAACAAAGAAAAAGACAATCAAAGAAAGAGTTTTCAAAGTCAGGAGGGAGATTAACACCATGGATTGTCACTGAGAGATCCTGATACCTAGCTCTAAGGCCAATCAGGAGGGATTTTCTCAAGAATGGCAGGGAACCCTGGAGTGGTCCATTTCAGCGAGTAAGTTTGGCTCGAGTACCCAGGGATAAGGTTTATGAGTGGGTGGCAAAGTTGCTCAAGGCATAGACTTTTTTCAGAGTTCTGCAGTGAAATAAATGGGGAGCAATGGAAAAATATTTGAGGGATCGGAGCATTAAGGTCAGGCTAGAAGAGGTCCATGCATGTTTGTACGCTGAGGGTTAGAAACCAGCAGACTGGAAGAAACGAAGACATACCTGAAGCATGATTCTGGTGGGGAAAGATAGACTCAGGAAGGTTGCTTAGGCTAATTTAGGGAAGTAGCAAGGACACTATTTTTGGAGAAAGGAGCAAAAGAAGGTAAAAAAAAAAAAACACTTCAAAGCTACTAGGAGTAAGTAGTACTGAAGTTAGAGGATCTCCTATAAGATGGTCTTGCAGTTCAATGAAAAAAAGGTAGCTTCACTGCTGAGTCTAAGAAGGGGATGGAGAAAATCTGAATTTGGAGGACAGCAGAAATGAAATAAAGAAAGCCGACCAGGATGAGGGCTCAGTGAAATTTGCAGCAGCTGTAAATAGCAAGTAATTTTCCCAAGCCAATCTTAAATAAACCAGAGCTGAGGCAGACGGCACACACAGTTGAGTAGTATGTAAAAACAGAGCATGGGCTTTTGAGTTGGACAGATTTGAAATCGATATTTGGTGCTCCAGTTTAATTTACCACCAGTGTGACCTTGGTCAGTTTATATATTCATGCCAAGCTTCAAGTACTTAATCTATAACCTGGGGATAATACTTCTTTTCTCGTGTGGTTGTTTTATTACCACATAGTAATGTGCATAAAGGACCTACCAACCACAGTCCTTATCTAATACTTACTCATTTTCAAATGGTAATTGTGTCCCTTCATAACTTGAAAGCAATGGCTGTCTCATTGTGAGAGCTTCCTTGTCTAAGGTAGTTGATAGCAGGAGTCGTTTGAGAAATGTAGTACTTTCCTGATACACTTAAGGGCACACCACATTAATTATTGCTAATTGTGACTAATAGGCAATATTGGACTATAAATGTTGTCTTTCTTTGCAAGAAGAAGGACAATCAATATGGTTGTGTCTTATGGGCTTAGATTTTGATTAGTGCATCATACAAATGAGTCTCATATTGTGACAGTTGTGACAGAGACCATATGGCCTGTGAATCCTAAAATATTTAACATCTGCTCTTTACAGAAAAGTTGACTGACCCCTGCTTTCCGTGACCAACTAATATTGCTAGTAAAATAGTGCCAGAATGTTCTAGGTCACCATTGCCATAGTTAACATTTATATTATTCATGAAGAATCTCCCTCACTTTGTAGTGTGCTATAAAATAAATTAGGTTTCCCTTTCACCTGGAAGTTGATTGAGGATAAATGTTACATGTCCTTTCTACACTGTTTGTCAAAGACTTGACCATAAATACGGGCTCCAAAATTTTAATATTCTCCTATTTACATTTTACTTATCACATTCAAAGAACAAAATGTTAAACATTGTATACGCAAACTTCAGGACTTCCAAGGGGCCAGCAAAAAAGATGAGTTTAGAAATGCAATTAATATATATTACTAAGATAAAATATCATTAAATATTAAAAGAATAAAATATTAATGTCTATCAAAGATTCAGCTTCCCCGATTCAATCGCCCATTAAGTTGCAAACACAGATAAAGTTCAAAATGCTAATTGATAAAAGTAGAAACGAAATATGTTCCTATAGGGATTTTTCTTTTTAATGAGCTCTATGTTACCAGAAGCATACTAGGAACGTAAAACACATGATCTCCTTTCGTCTTCCCACCTCCTCCCTAGATAAAGAACAATTAAAAAGAATATGCTTTAGCGAGAAAGAGAAAGGATAAGAAAGCAAGCTTGTTTGCTTGTCCCACAAATAATGCAACAGAGCATCTAAAGGTAGACAGCAGAGCTATACAATAAGTAATTAACCCAAACCAAGTGCAATATATTTAGGTGTACGTATAATAAAACGAGTGGTCCTCTTAATCTAATTCATGTCTAGCTGCCAGGTATTTCACTACAGTATATATCTTAGTCACACAAGTAATGTACAAATAACTACATCGTCTTTCTAAAACATTGACTAAAAGTTCCTTTTCGCTAAATATTAGGATCACTGAAGGGTTACATTTTACTTACACTTCAATTGATGTCGTTAATTAAAACCCTGGTGTACTGAGCTCCTACACACTCTGTACAAAGTCTCTTTCTATCTTATGCTGCAATAACTATGACTCCATATTTCTTTCTATGCTTAAAGCCACTTTGGATAAGTGAAACCACATGACTGTGTTATTCGTACAAGTATTCATCCCCTGCCGTGTAAACTGGTTTTAATGGCACCTCCATAATTGTTCTTGAAGTAAAACTAGGATCTAACTTATTTCATGGATTCCTTATAATGGATGTCCTTATGTATAATGAAGCATTCTAAAGAGTAAAACCTGTTTCATTGCTACATGTGTATTTATCTAAAGCTGTTCAACTATAGAATTATAAAGTTCCAGTTTCTGCCTTACGGAAATGTCAAGTTTCCATCACATCAGTGCAACTAGATAGACTTATATAGATAAATACAGATAAATCGTTATGTAATTAAGTAAAGAAAAAATAACATCATCTCTATCCATGTCTTTGCTCTGAAATCTCACAGCTAAAGTGTAATTTAATTTTGTTTGGTTTTATCTCTTTCTCATCATGGAAGATAAACTTTAACAAAGCAAAAATTTTTAATTTCTTAAATCAGAAAAGAAAAACAATGCATACCTATTATTGTATAAGAACAAATATACGACCTCTATAATGTATTGGACGTTCTATATTCCAGACACCGTAATTTACAA
Organism: Aethalodelphis obliquidens; assembly: GCF_003676395.1. Lineage (NCBI taxonomy): Eukaryota > Metazoa > Chordata > Mammalia > Artiodactyla > Delphinidae > Aethalodelphis > Aethalodelphis obliquidens. Next base: position 18,678,246 of record NW_020837973.1, on the reverse strand, counting down.
ACATTATTATAGTGTATTTAAACCTCACCACAACTTAGTGAACTACATGATATGTCCATTTCATAGATAAGGAAAATGATGTTCGAGCTATACAGTAAAATGGCCGCTCTATGTAACGTTAGACACTGTGCTTTGAGACACTCTGCCATCCTAACTCCAAGTGCACAGTCATGAAAGTTTGATGGAGGAAATTGAAGATGAATATGGATATGGAGAAGTCTCTAAGTTGGAGGTGAATGTTTACAAGTTGAATATGAAAGAATTCCACTTTATATCTTCAGTGTTCAAACTAAAGTAGAAATTGACATGATCTCTAGAGAGTAAAAATTGTGATGATGAAGATATAGGTTCTTAAAAGAAAACACAAATAGATTGAGTTGAGCAGTACCACCCTTACTTTTGGGCAAGGAGGGCCTGCTCTTAGCCCTATACCCCAAGGGGCCCTCCTCCAATGCCTGAAACCAGCCAACAATGACAGTATGTCAGGACAGGGCACACCAGATCTTGTCCCACCTGTGTTCCTGTCACCAAAGTGTCTATTGCAAAATCTTGTGCCTCCCTCTGGTGGCTTGGAATACCTGGAACTGGCAAAGCCATCTTGGAGGAGTGTGCCCCTGGACACTGGCACCCAGGAAGGTTACCAGTGCTAGGCAAGGTCCAGACCTCATGTCAGGAAGTCCTCTAGCGTTGACTGAGCCTCTCTCGGTGGGCTTCCTAAAGACCGTTGCTCAGTAATGACAACTAGCCATCATGCTAGTTACTGTGATTATTCTGCTTTCTCTAGTTTTCGATCAGTGTGATGACACGTGCTACCCTGGGTTAGTCTTAGGCTGTGTTGAACAAAGGACAAGCATTTCTTGTGCCAGTGGACTGTTCCTCTTGCTCTGCTATGTCCTTTGCCCACTGTTTCATCCAGTGGGAGAATGGAGGTTCAAGGAGAGGCCAACGCATTTGACCACACTCTAGGAATTTAAGGATTATGGTAACTAGTGCAAGAAAAACATGGTTGGAAGCTGTATTGTTCTACATTTATGCTATAAAATTCCAAATAGCAAATTTAATATGTCTCAGAAAAAAATAATCTTTCCCATTTTTCTACTTAATCTAAGAAAGAATTGCATTCATTGTCATTATCAAAACCTAGACACAAGCTTTGAGAGAGTCACTGAAAGCCAATATTCACAGACAGTACGATGGATGAGTAATGATATAAACTTCATTAGTAAGTGGCATTAGGGAGCTGCAGAGTCAAAAGATCTGATTGTTTCAATATAAACAGACTCCGAAGAGTCATTGTGAATAATAATACTGCTGCTACCTTTTTCTGGTGGGGAAGCATATAAAATTAGCCAGTAATGATGCATTTGATGGCAAAGGACACCAAGATGGTTCCTGAACCTGAAAAGGTAGAGGAGGTCCCTGAACACTAAGAATAATGTTAACATGCACTGTTTGGGCAGTAAAAAAAAAAAAAAAAAGAAAAAAGAAATACATTAATACCTCATTTGTACTCTCATTGTTAATCTTTATCAATATGTCACCATACCTCAGATAAGCCCATAGATTTTATAGAACAGATTTTTAAAAAATTGTTTATATAGACAGAAGCCCACAAAAATACCTCTCAAGGCCCTGAACACCCTAGGGGTAGCTCTACAGAGAGTCGCTGTGGGAATGATCATGAAAGTTGATTTTAAAAATCCATGAAAAATAGGCTTGGAAGCATGGAGGGCCCAGTTCAGGTTGGAGGCCAGGCATCTGTACTGGCATGAATCTATAAAATTGTGAGATATTTTCTCCCTCAGTAGCTAGATGCTTGGTTGATGGAAGAGGAAAGAATCGTGTTGACTTAGATTCTGGTAAAATGTAAATAGAGAAACAAAAGACAAGGAAGGAGAGAGTAGAGACAAGGAAATAATGAATTACTGTACTGCAGTACCGTGGCTAGATCAGGGTTAAAAATAAACCGAAGAGGGCTTCCCTGGTGGTGCAGTGGTTGAGAGTCCGCTTGCCTATGCAGGGGACGTGGCTTCGTGCCCCGGTCCGGGAAGATCCCACACGCCGCGGAGCGGCTGGGCCCGTGAGCCATGGCCACTGAGCCTAAGCGCCCAGAGCCTTTTTTTTTTTTTTTTTTTTGACTTGGCTTTGTTGGCCACCACTTTTGTAATATTTCAACAAGTTACTCTATTTTGAGTCCGTCTCAAAGGTGCACCGATCCTCAGATCCCAGTGACCTCTCCACTTGTGACCACATTATTCCTTCCTTCTGAAACCCTTCTCATATTTTCTCTCCTTGGAAAATTGCTATTAATCTTCCAAGATCTACTTCAAAGTTGCAGTTTTTGCAGTGAGTCCCTTTACCCAATTTTTGATAACGACTTGTCCTCAGCTAGTATTAGTCCTGGGTTTTCTTACCTTAGCTAAAATGGTTTCATGAACATGAATGGTTTCTTGCAGACTGTGCTTATGCTGAACTAATGCCCTGTGTCTTGTTGAAGCACAACTATTATACTATCTGTTTTGTTTGTTTGTTTTTTGACACTTCCCTCAGCCTATGTCTTTCTAGTGTCATTTATTTTCATTGCTGTACATCTTTACCACTACCCCACAGTGAAGTACGTTAGCTAATACAAGGGGATTTATTTTTATGCCAGAAGCAGGCAGAAGAATACAAGAGAGTTTATCTAATTATTTAATATACTCTCTTTACTGGTAAAATGTGTGTCTGGTCTTACTGCTTTGTCACCTAAGAGCTTTAGCTAAGTACGATATTTCTCCTGACTCTAGTGTTATCCTCTTTTATTAAAGTTCATGGTGCTCAGACCTACTGGAGAATGGACTTGATATGGGGAGGGGGAAGGGTGAGCTGTGACAAAGCGAGAGAGAGGCATGGACATATATACACTACCAAACGTAAGGTAGATAGCTAGTGGGAAGCAGCCGCATAGCACAGGGAGATCAGCTCGGTGCTTTGTGACCACCTGGAGGGGTGGGATAGGGAGGGTGGGAGGGAGGGAGACGCAAGAGGGAAGAGATATGGGAACATATGTATATGTATAACTGATTCACTTTGTTATAAAGCAGAAACTAACACACCATTGTAAAGCAATTATACCCCAATAAAGATGTTAAAAAAAAAAAAAGAGTTCATGGCGCTGGCCCACTGTGTTTTCAAGTGTTTATGTATTCGTAACTCAACTTAGTAATACATAAATCTGATTTGTTTTTGTGATTCTTCTTGAATAAGGTAGGTATGATATTCTTAACTATGATTACAACATAATAAAGCAAACCTTTACCCTTCTTATCTGATATCGTATATACTTAACACACATGCACACAAACTCCCAAACCTACAATTATACATACATGTGAACATACAGATATCAAAAATAGTTTAAATATTTTCCAATAAATTATAAGTAAAAATATTTCATAATTAAGTTCAGTTGAAATAGTTATATAAGGCATTTAGTTCTATTTGCCTTTGTTATGAATCAAGAGGTTTCAAAAATACTAATTGCCTTAAGAATTTGAACAAAGTTGCACCAAACATTCTTGTGCAAACATTTTTGTGCACATGTGCAAGAATTAGTCTAGTATGTACATACAGGAGTGGAATTGCTGGGGCAAAGGTTACCAGCATTTTCACCTTTACCAGATATTGCCAAATTATTCTTCCAAGCAGTTGTGTTAGTGATCACTTCCAACTCTATATGAAAGTTTCCATCACTTCATTCCCTTGAAATTATTAATAATTTCAGGCTTTATATTTAACTTTTTAACTTTTTTTCTTTTTGCTAGTCTAATTAACTGTGAAATAATATGCCGTTGCTGTTTATTTTGCATCTTCCTTATAATGGTTAAAGTTGAAGTTCTTTTTATATGCGTACTGGCAGTCCTGTTTTTATTTTATATAAATATCCAGCTTATAGCCTTGTAAATGTAATGTTTTTATTGATTATTGAAGTTCTTAATATAATCTACACTCTAAACTTTGCTCCATAAGTTACAAGTGTCTTCTCAGTCCCTGCCATAGATTTTCCTTTTGTTTGTAAAGTTTAATTTTGAATACATGATTTAATTCTAATTCAAATGTATCATTTTGATTTGTGCTTTTAAATTTTCACTTAAAGAAAACTTTTTAATTCATATTTCGTAAAATATTCTGTATTTTCTTTTATATTTTAAGCTTTTGTTTCTCTACACATCTGAAAATTATTTTGCGCATTGTATGATGAAGGAAATCTACTTTCATTTTGTGCACCTGCCTAGCAAATTGTTCCAGCACCACTTATTTAATTTAATATTCTGTTCTCTTCTTATTAATTTTGATGACATCTCTTCTCTATATCAAGTTTCCATATAGATATAACATTATTTCTCAACTTTCCCTTATACTGAATAAATCGTTTGGGCTCTATCTGTGCCAGTAGCAATACAATATTTTTTTCTTTCTTTTATAATAATTTTTGGTATCTGATAGGGAGAACTTTTTTATTTTTATATTTCCAGCATAATCTGTGTACTTCTTGAGTTTTGCTCTTTCAAATGAGTATTAGGATTAGCTAGACATGGCTCATGAGATTGCTTCTAGGTGTGTATAAATATATATATATTTTTTTTTTGGTTCAATTTGTTTGTTATAGTTCTGACATGCTCTTACCTTATAATTTTTCTTATTTTTTAACTCAGAAGAAATTAAATATATTTATGATATGTCTTTTATGGATTGTTCTATTATTTCTAGTTCTTAAGAAACAAATCTTTCATTTAATTGCTTCTGCTGACTTTCATTCATGGTGTTTTGCTTTTTCTCTGGCTTTCCCTCATGACCCCTACTATGGGAGTCTAATGTCTTAGATTGTGAAAGAACCTCTTTAAGATGTTTTGCATTTGCTCTGCTGAGTCTCTACTGGTTTCACCAGTGCCATACCAAGTTTCACGCTCATGTTTTGGGTTGGAGTCCCTAAACCATATATGCGTATGAATTTAAACTTCATATGCACATTAGGTCCACACTTGCCATCTGCTTTCTCAAGGATGACATCTTTTCTATCTATGGTGTGTGGTGAGCAGCTGGTATTTGTGTAGCTTCTCAGAACTGGTGGGTAGAAGATTTTTCTAATTTCATTCCATAGACGGGGCTACTCTTCTACATACCCCTTACATGCAAGTATCTCATCTCTAGTTCCTTTAGTTCATATGCCCTGCGATCTGGATTCTCTTAACAGCAGTGGGAATTTAAACCCCACTAAACCATTCATGCCTTTATTTGTGATAATTTCCTGAATTATCAGCTCCCATTCTTCCTTTATTGCTAACGCCTCTTATTTTATTGCTAGCTACTTTCTTAGTGTCAGGGTCCCTTGAAAACTGACCAAACAGAAGAGATAAATTGTGCCAAGAGTAATAATTTACAAATGTAATATGCTTCAGAATTTATAAGGTGTTTCCTCTAAATTTTTTGTAAAGGTTTGCTTAGTTAAGATTTTTTCTAAAGATTATAGAGCCATAATTCTGAAACATCAGTTCTGTCATTTTATTCAGTTTATCACAACATAATTGTAGGTTATCAGTGATCCTAGTCTACAAAGAAAAGAACTAATCAATTATTTAAGTTATATTATTAAGTAATATCCATCTGTCTCTCCAAGCAACTTAAAATTATGCCTATCCTATATTATCTTAAACAGTATTTTAAAACAGTTTTTCATTGTGTTGAATTATATTTCTAATGTTACCAGAACTATATACGCTATCTTACGTGAAATAGACTCATGAGGAAATTGTTTTATCCTAATATTTTTTTCTCTTCTATAGAAGGGGATAGGAAGGAAATTTATAAGTTAATCAGTAGTAGATTGAAAAATAGACTCACAAACTATATAGCCAAATCCTAATTCATGAAACCTATGACTGTTACCTGATATGGCAAGAAATGGTCTTTACTAAGGATCTTTAAATGAGGAGTTTATCCTGGATTATCTGAATGGGCCCGAAATGCAGTAACATGTATACTTATAAGTGAAACCATATGGGAGATTTGAAACACAGAGGGGAAAGCATGTTAAGGAGGAGTGAGAAATTTGACGATGCCAGCCTTTAAGACTGGAATAATGTGGCCACAAGACAAAGCATTATGGCAGGCATTAGAAGGCTAAAACAGGCAAGGAATGCATTCTTCCCTAGACACTGATAGGAGAGCAGCCCCACTAGCACCTTGATTTCATCTAGTCATACTGGTTTTGGACTTCTGACCTTCAGAACTGTGAAAGAATACATTTCTATTGTTTTGAAGCCCCTACCTTTGTGGGAATTTCTTGCCACAGTCAGAAGAAACTGATACACGTCCTGGTACCTTTTAACCAAAGTTTCGAATAGAATTTTTTTTTTTTTTTTTTGTGGTACACGGGCCTCTCACTGCTGTGGCCTCTCCCGTTGCGGAGCACAGACTCCGGACGTGCAGGCTCAGCGGCCATGGCTCACGGGCCCAGCCGCTCCACGGTATGTGGGATCTTCCCGGACCAGGGCACGAACCCGTGTCCCCTGCATCGGCAGGTGGACTCTCAACCACTGCGCCACCAGGGAAGCCCTCAAATAGAATTTAATGGTATATAATGTCTGAGAATTTCTTTTGAATTTATTTATTATTTTAACGGTTTTTAATCCTAAAGATTTTTTGAGAGGTAAACTTTTATAAGTTACCAGATGTCTTCATTTTCTTGGACCACTATAACAAATTACCATAAACTATGTGGCTTAAACAACAAACACTTATTTCTTACAATTCTAGAAGCTGGGAAGTCCAAGACTAAGGTGGTTGCAGATTTTGTTCTTGATTGTCCGCTTCTTGGTTTGTCTTTTCCTTGTATCCTCACAGGGGAGAAGCAAGCTCTCTCACGTCTCTTCTTATCAGGGCACTAATCCCATCAGTAGGGCTCCACATTTATAACTCAATTATTCCCCAAAGGCCTCACCTCCAAACACCATTACAAGAGTATTAGTTAGGGATTTAACATACGAAATTGGAGGGAAACATAAACATACAGTCCGTCACACCAGGATAAAAATGATTAAGTCACTTTACTTGCAGAAAATAACAGTCATCCCATATAGATTATCAATCTAGTCTATTGCGGTTTTTTTTGTTTGTTTTTGTTTGTTTGTTTTTTGCGGTACATGGGCCTCTCACTGTTGTGGCCTCTCCCGTTGCGGAGCACAGGCTCCGGACGCGCAGGCTCAGCAGCCATGGCTCACGGGCCCAGCCGTTCCGCGGCATGTGGGATCTTCCCGGACCGGGGCATGAACCCGTGTCCCCTGCATCGGCAGGCGGACTCTCAACCACTGCGCCACCAGGGAAGCCCTAGTCTATTGTTATCCATACTTTCCACTCAATTTTTTTGTGATAAAAATGATGATAAGCGCTTCTAAGCATTCTGATTAGAATTTAGTTACAATGGCTAATATATATATATTAATTTTCATTATTATATAAATTTATTAAAAATAAAATTTCTCAGATAGGTAAATTTGATATCTCAGACTTTTCATCCTTTAAAGAAAATCTAATCATATAAAACCTAGACACAGTGATATCAACAGAAGAAAATATATTACTTAATAACTACTCTAAATTTCTTCATGCTCTTTTTATTTTTTCTGTCTATGATATTTGACAAAAAACAATCAGGTAGCTGTGGTTGTGTGCACACATTATTAAAGGTTATTTTCCTTTTCCAAGCATGAGGAACTTCAGTAGGAATGAATGACAGTAAAAGTCCATGAACTTTCCTAAAGATTCTTCAGAATCAGACACCAGGCAGGTATTTTCTCACTTGGGTGGGCATCTTTTTAGATTCACTCCCAATATATTACTCAAATAGAAACATTTCAAACAGAAATGTAAGATGTGTTTCCAATAATATATTCTACTAAATCCAAGATGCTGTTTATTTGAAATATATGATGAGATGAGAGTCAGAGATAACAGTATAAAATATTGTTTAGAAACATCAGAAACAATTATGGATATGTGAATATACACAAGTTAGTATAAATAACATATTTCCTAGCTCAGTCCCTGGAGGAGGTTTAGAAGCAGTGGTGTTCCAGTAGCAAGGAAAACACCTAGTGCCTAGATCTTGGTTCCTAAGACCATTCTCCAATAAAAGCAACCAGCATCCTTGAAATATTGCTGAGTCTAGGGCATATAATATTAGCATGGACTATCTTAGAGTATCAGAAGTTCAGAAAGGAGTCTGAAAATGTAAGCTCGATAAACATAGTGATGTGGTATGTCTAAAGGATACAAAGCCAAGTGAAAAGAGCTCACAAAGGCCAAAGCTGGACCGAATTGTGCAACAAAATAATATGGAATTAAATTGTAACACAAAATACAAAATATCCATGGGTTCACACTGATATACATAAATTACTGAATGAATAAATATACAAACAAGATGGGGAGAATAGGCAAATCTTTCCTACAGAAAAAATTTCAAATAAATTTTGTAGTTATTTCCCCCACAAGGAGGTAGACTTCTTACCCTTGAGCATGGGCTGCACTTAGTGACTTGCTTCTACAGGGCACAGTGTAGAAAGGGAGAAGAAAAGTCACTTTGCAGTACAGAATTGAGACAAACACCGTCTCAGTCAGCTGATCAAGATTAGTATCAACAGTAATAAGTTATGCTGGTTGACATGCGCCCTTGATATGAAGTCGTGAGAATGACTTTACCTCTGTAGTCTTCCTCCAAAAACCAGTCTAATGAAAAAAAAATTAGATCATTCATCCCCCTTCATCTAATTGTGAGAAAAACATCAGGAAAATTCCAGTTGAAGGATATCATGTAAATGTCTGATCACTACTTTTCAAGACACTTGAGGTCATCAAAAACAAGGAAAATCTGAGAAACTATCACTGTCCAGGAGAGGGTGAGGAGACATAAAGACTAAATTCAATACATCTGGAACAGAAAAAAACATTAGGAGAAAAACTTATGAAATCAGAAAAAAGTATCTATATTAGTTTATTTGAGTTCATGTATCACAGTGTATCAAAAGTTGTGACAAATAAACTATTGTATATAAAACACTAATTGGAGAAATTAGATGGGGGTATACAAGAACTCTGAACTGTCTTTGAAGCTTTAAGTAAATGTTCTAAAATATATGTTAGAAAAACATATTTGACATGACAACTCTGTGTATGTTTGTCTTTCCAGCTCTGTTCGACTCTATTTGGGAATATAGTCCATTTGGAACTCAATAGCACTTTTGAGTGTTAAAGGATGCCAGCCTTCTTAAAGGTAAGTGCCATTTAAATGTCATCAAGATGTATGCTTTTAACCTCTTAATAAATACTTAAAAATTCAAATTCTTTTAAAAACTTCTTTACTATTTAAAATACTTGTTTCATTAGAAATCAGAATATTCAATTGTTTATATACTTACAGGTGGTTGACATAAAATAACAGAACCATGAAACCTAAGTAACCATTTCTTTTAGCAAGGATTCTGTACATTTGAGCTACTTTATTATATTTTTCTCACACTGTTTCAATTTACATGCAGATTTTTGAGAAGACCTAGGGGCTATGTACTTCCAAAAGAACATAAATTGATTTTCTTCCTTTTATATTCTTTTTTATGACACTTTGCCCACTCCCTCATAATTCGTGGATATTACTTTTGTTAAATTGGGTATGTCTTATTTCAAAGGCAAACCTCAGATGAAGCTCTGACACAAGAACAAAGAGACGATGTCACAAATTCTCTTGTCTTTATTAATATTAATATGACAGAGTCTAGTTCAATTGTTTCTTCAGAAGGCAATTGTAGGCTGATTTTCCTTTGCTGATGAGAAATCTAAACCCTGAGATTTAGACATCTACAGTTAACCTTCTAGAAACAATAATTAAAGCACCACCTTGACACTCCTTGCTTGGTAAATGTAGCATCTATTCTTAGGCTACAGTCAAAACAAGTTTCATTTTCTCAGTTCTCAATCTGTGATCAATTAAGATTAACCATGATATAATAGCTCAGAAAGAAAAGGTTAAAGAGATAAGGCAACTATGTAATTAAGCTAATGTGGCTTTATGGATCTTGCTGTGATATTTGTTCAAAGTCTCTCTGCATACTCATATTTAATAAATAGAAAAATTATACCTTTTGTTTTTAACTTTTCTTTTATGAGATACATTCATTCAAAAATGTTATGCGTTAATCTACCTTTACAACATCAATTAACTTCAATTTGTCAGATCTGAGGACAAATTTAAAATTTTTTCAGTATTAAAACTGTGAAATAAAATTATTAACCATTTTATATTTCAAACACTACTGATTCCTAATCCTTTGTTGTCATCCATTTATCCTTTAATTTGTTCTCATCAATATTCAGATCTACCTTATAGAAAATATCTTACTTTTACTTTGTAAAATCTTTGTATTTTATAGAAAATTTGAATAATTTTAAAATCTCTGATTCTAAATAATTTTGGAGTGGGGTTTTTATTCCAGAACTTATACTAGGATTGATAGGGTAAGAGAGGTTAACACTTCACATTTTATTCCTTTAACCAGAAACAGATCCTTCTTACAAAACCATGATTTCACCAAGCTAAATAGTATCTGTGATACAAGAAGAGTAATACAAAATTAATACCATACCATTCTAATTATTAATGCAAGACTTTGCATCTTTCACTTTAAAGCTTAATGAAGCATTAAAACATCCAAAGATCCAGATGAAAGACAAACATACTCTTTTTAAATGTCCTTTGGTTCTCCCTATGCTATAACTGAAGATTAAAAGAAATATATGAGCTTGATAATCATTTTACTTAAGAATAGTTTAGAGATAATAACTTGAGAATGAGTAAATTTAAAGAAATTAGAATGTTCACTTGTTTTCAATCAGGAGAGAGTTCAAATTAATGCAGAAGACATTTGAAGAGAATGGCTTGAAATTGTTTCCCTTTTAGCATAAGGGTTTTCATAAATTTCACATGTGAAAATAGACCTGAAAGTAATCTCAGTGGAATGATATAGTAGAATAGACTGAGGGACTTCCCGGTGGTTCAGTGGTTAGGACTCGGCACTTTAACTGCCGTGGCCCGGGTTCAATCCCTGGTTAGAGAGCTAAGATCTCACAAGCTGCATGGCGTGGCCAGAAAAGGAAAAAAAAAAAAAATAGACAGTGATATCCAAAAACATTGACGATATAGGTGTCAAGGCAAACAAATTTAGTATTAAAATATTTGTCTACTGTTAATTTATTTTTGAATACATTAATGCCCTGGAGCCTGTTTACAATCCCAGCACCTCCTTCTGTAAATTCTTTTCTGGACAAAGAAAGAGCAGTCTATTTCTCCTTTAACATTTCACAAAATTTACTGTTTATTCTACTCACTTCTTACTTATGTCCATGATTGCCTAATAAGCAATTAGATTATTATTATTTTTTTTTTTAACATCTTTATTGGGGTATAATTGCTTTACAATGGTGTGTTAGTTTCTGCTTTATAACAAAGTGAATCAGTCATACATAAACATATGTTCCCATATGTCTTCCCTGTTGCGTCTCCCTCCCTCCCACCCTCCCCATCCCACCCCTCCAGGCTGTCACAAAGCACCGAGCCAATATCCCTGTGCCATGCGGCTACTTCCCACTAGCTATCTACCTTACTGCGTTTGTTAGTGTGTATATGCCCATGACTCTCTCTCGCCCTGTCACAGCTCACCCTTCCCCCTCCCCATAACCTCAAGTCCGTTCTCTAAGAGGTCAGCGTCTTTATTCCTGCTTTACCCCTAGGTTCTTCATGACATTTTTTTCTTAAATTCCATATATATGTGTTAGCATACGGTATTTGTCTTTTTCTTTCTGACTTACTTCACTCTGTATGACAGACTCTAGGTCTATCCACCTCATTACAAATAGCTCAATTTCGTTTCTTTTTATGGCTGAGTAATATTCCATTGTATATATGTGCCACATCTTCTTTATCCATTCATCCGATGATGGGCACTTAGGTTGTTTCCATCTCCGGGCTATTGTAAATAGAGCTGCAATGAACATTTTGGTACATGACTCTTTTTGAATTTTGGTTTCCTCAGGGTATATGCCCAGTAGTGGGATTGCTGGGTCATATGGTAGTTCTATTTGTAGTTTTTTAAGGAACCTCCATACTGTTCTCCATAGTGGCTGAACCAATTCACATTCCCACCAGCAGTGCAAGAGGGTTCCCTTTTCTCCACACCCTCTCCAGCATTTATTGTTTCTAGATTTTTTGATGATGGCCATTCTGACTGGTGTGAGATGATATCTCATTGTAGTTTTGATTTGCATTTCTCTAATGATTAATGATGTTGAGCATTCTTTCATGTGTTTGTTGGCAGTCTGTATATCTTCTTTGGAGAAATGTCTATTTAGGTCTTCTGCCCATTTTTGGATTGGGTTGTTTGTTTTCTTGTTATTGAGCTGCATGAGCTGCTTGTAAATTTTGGAGATTAATCCTTTGTCGGTTGCTTCATTTGCAAATATTTTCTCCCATTCTGAGGGTTGTCTTTTGGTCTTGTTTATGGTTTCCTTTGCTGTGCAAAAGCTTTGAAGTTTCATTAGGTCCCATTTGTTTATTTTTGTTTTTATTTCCATTACTCTAGGAGGTGGGTCAGAAAGGATCTTGCTTTGATTTATGTCATAGAGTGTTCTGCCTATGTTTTCCTCTAAGAGTTTGATAGTTTCTGGCCTTACATTTAGGTCTTTAATCCATTTTGAGCTTATTTTTGTGTATGGTGTTAGGGAGTGATCTAATCTCATACTCAATTAGATTATTTTTATAAATTATATCAAAAGAAAAAAGAAAAGAAATAAATCATGTGTTTTTCATATGGTCAAACAGCACGCTTGACTATTTATAGAATCCTTTTTTGTTTCAATATGAAAAATGCTATGATTGCAGAGAAGTTGAGATGGGATTCCATTCTTCATGTTTTGGTTGAAAGGGAAGGGAAAACACAGGAAAAGGCCATTTGAGCTGATTTTAAAAAGAAGTACATACAAATATGTAAATAAGAGGGTATAGATGTATAAAAGGCATGAAGGTATGTAATGTTATTTCATATGTGGTGAATTTTATAACATTTCAATAGGACAAAGAGGTGAAATGCGGTTGCAAAGGAAAATGTTGGGAATTAACACAGAGACTGACACAGAGGCAAACAAATCAAGGATCTATCTTGAAAAATGAAGTCTTTAGGCCGTAGGTATGAATATCAGGTCCTGACACCGAGAGAATATCGCTTCTCAGCCGTGACGAGGTGAAACACAATCTGATGGACACAGAGGGAGCAATAGATCGGCTCAGCTAGGACTGGATTAGACCATATCTGGTTTTAGTGCTCACAACATCCTGCTGAGTTGACAGTAGGGTTCAAAAATGAACTGCAGAGCCATCTGTTTAAGAAAGAAATATACTTTGTAAGGCATTATTAAAAATCATTAAAAATTTTTTTTTGTTAGTGTAGTTTTCCCCTGATGGGTTATTGTTTGGGTTGCAATTAGCACATCTGAAGAAAATAAATGCTGGAATATTTCTAATTTGGGGTAATTGTCAAAGGTTAGTCATTTGAAACATGCCTGTTAGGATTGCGCAATGGACTTGTCATTGGGAATTATGATTCATCATCGACACAGAATAATAAGCACAGAAAAGAAAGGAAAATACAGAGCGAGTTGACTATTTCAACTTAGACTCTGCTAGGCTTTTTATTCAGAAGAAAGAATTGTTCCAGTTACTCATGATTGTGACATGCTTCCAGGATATTAAAACAGGTTTACTACCAGTAATATCAGTACAAGAAAAAAAAATCTAAAAAAAGATGCCCCAATCTTCCATGGGTTCTCCTTCATGTAATTTTCTCTTTATTTGCTCAATATTTAGTTTTAAATATCCACAAGATGCTCTTAAAATCTTGCTTGCTTGGAGACTCAGGTCACTTACCTGCATCTTTATTCCATAGCACATATTTTTAGCTAATTTTAAAGGTTACCTTCCTTCTGAGAACCTAAAGGTGGTATTCCTTAAATAAAGAAGAAAGATAAGTAAATGGGAGGGTTTTTTTTTCTAGCTTTAAAGTAGTCCTGTTTATATGTCATGCTGCTTTGATGTTATGTGACAGGTCATAATTCAGGCCATTGTGCTATCATTCAGTTTAGCTTAAAATTCTTCAGTACACAAGCAAGTAAAAATGCACACGGTCTTTGTTCTAATAAAAAAAAAAAAATCCTGCAGGAGAGATGAAGCGAATGCTTTGTTATGGTCTATGGGACAACAATCTATAATTTACTTTGCAGATGTCTGTAATTTAAGCAGCAGGCAGAACAACCACACAGTTGTAGCTGCTCTGGGGAAAGGATACCAAGAGGCTCATAAATCATGGTGAGGATTAAAAGCAAGGAACATTCATCTTCTTAACCTCGTAAAGGCAATATTGGAAAGCCAAGGATTAGAACACAGAGAGCACGCAGTCTTGTGCAGGGATAAAATGTGTCAAGAGTTTTTAAGGCTTCTCTCAGTTAGCATTGACCTGCCGTTTGCAAGTCAGCAGAACATAATTTTAAAGTTGATTTAAAAAAGGCCCCTTCTACATCCTAATAAATTGAGTAAGTGATGAGATATATTTCGAGGGTGTATTAAAAGTGGAGTCAACTTACGTGGAAAAGCTAATCATTTTCTCGGATTGAAACGTGTTTCTTCTTTGACAGTATATGGAAGATAACCTTAAAATATCCAATCCCAAAAGATCTTCATGTTTAGTTAAACGTGTTTAAATAGTGAAATGTCATGAGGAAATTGTAAATTCAGAATAGTCAAATGAAGCAGATAAAGACAGCTGGGTCTCTTCTATAACATTTAGTAAACAAATGGCCTGTTACTAATTGATTATATTTGAAAAATTATTCTAATCAAAGGTCTTTAGATGCAAATGAGTGAATCATGCACAGTAAGAGGTTTCATTTTTTGTTGAAGATAGAAACTTTAATCAAATTTTAAAGCTCTTGAAAAGTACTAATTTGTTAATTTTCTCAGTATTCTTTTAAATCACGTTCATAATACAACTGAACTTGGCAATTTTATAAAAAACACCAGGACAGAGCAGAGAATAGTAAAATCACTTTTCAAGGATAATTATTGAGCCTATTAAGGAGACACAAGTAGATTCCAGTTTCTGATTCCCTGGTTTAATATCAAATATCCCTTGGCAATGATTCTTTTAATGTAGCCAATACCTAATTATCTATTTGAGTTAAGGGGAGCTATAGTGTTATAAACCCAGAGTGGCTGATAATTAAAATATATATTTATATTTAGCATTGAAATGTATTTTGAGTTCATATTTGAACATGATTTTATCTGACATTTTGGAACACCACAACTTGTCTTTGTAAAGCAGAGCAGAATAGCACATCTTTTAATTTGGGCTACCTCTGCACGGGGTGAACCCTCTTCTATACTTCAAGCTTCGGACAAATAACCTTTCTTTCCATTTGGCAGGTAATCCTATACTACTCTAATTTAGTCCAAATATCTTTTTTATATATATATATATAAATGTATTTATTTATTTATTTTGGGCTGTGTTGGGTCTTCGTTGCTGCACGTGGGCTTTCTCTAGTTGCAGCGAGCAGGGGCCATTACTCTTCATTGTGGTGCACGGGCTTCTCATTGCAGTGGCTTCTCTTGTTGCAGAGCAGGGGCTCTAGGTGAGCAGGCTTCAGTAGTTGTGGCTCACGGGCTCTAGAGCGCAGTCTCAGTAGTTGTGGCACACAGGCTTAGTTGCTCCCTGGCATGTGGGATCTTCACGGACCAGGGCTCAAACCCGTGTCCGCTGCATTGGCAGGCTGATTCTCAACCACTGCGCCACAAGGGAAGCCCTCAAACATCTTTTTTTTTTTTTTTTTTTTTGCGGTACGCGAGCCTCTCACTGTTGTGGCCTCTCCCGTTGCGGAGCACAGGCTCTGGACGCGCAGGCTCAGTGGCCATGGCTCACGGGCCCAGCCGCTCCGCGGTATGTGGGATCTTCCCGGACCGGGGCACGAACCCGTGTCCCCTGCATCGGCAGGTGGACTCTCAACCACTGCGCCACCAGGGAAGCCCCAAACATCTTTCTAGCTACTACTTTTCCTTCCTCTGGAATGGTGATTAAGTACATATGCTTTGATACAAGCTTGTGTAATGATTTTAGAGTAAAACAGCTTGTTGTATTGTATATCATTGCGTTTAGTTGTTCCTTTATATATTTTCTAACAACATTGTACTGAATTTCCCAGGACCAATTCGAGGCAAGGAGGGCATAGAACTTTGAGACTCAGTGAGGCCTCGTTGCCACATAAACTAAAACCAGTATTAAGTAAATGGGAGAAACTGCTGTATATTTTTGCACTAAAAATGGGCTAATTCACTTTTGACTTCATAACTACGCCTGCTATTTTTGTTTGTTTGTGTTTTTTTTTTTTTTTTTTTTTGGCGGTACGCGGGCCTCTCACTGTTGTGACTTCTCCCTTTGCGGAGCGCAGGCTCAGTGGCCATGGCTCATGGGCCCAGCCACTCCGCAGCATGTGGGATCTTCCCAGACCGGGGCACGAACCCGTGCCCCCTGCATCGGCAGGCGGACTCTCAACCACTGTGCCACCAGGGAAGCCCCTACACCTGCTATTTAATCACAAACTTATGGGTCCCAGAGTCTGCTAAAAAACAATAAGCTACTATTTAAAAAGAGCAAATATTTGCACCTATGTCTACATATAAAAATTATTTTAAAAATTATTATTAAATAGGGAGAATAGAGAAAAATGATATTATATTTTAAATGTATTTTAATATCATTTTAAAATTCTTTTTTATATTTCAGATACCTCTGTAGAGTGGGTGACATGCAGACAAAAATTAATTCACTTATCCTCTTTATTTTTTTCCTTAATGATTTTCTCCCTAGTTTAAATAAAGCATCCAGTGCTTGGTAGGGAGGGGAGGTAAATTATACTATAGATTCATGCGGCGAGCCGTTTCCGACCAGCAGAATAACGAGTCGCCACACGCAAGATTCTTCTCGTATCACACTTTATTGGAGCACAGCTTGGTTAAAGAAAAGATGGAAGGAAGACACCGCAATCCTATAGCAGTCTGCTTATATAGGGATTAAGAACATGTGTCGCTCTGTGATTGGCTTTCGCCGATGGTGCGATTTGTGAGCCAGCATCGGATAGGTCGCTACTTTAAAACCTCATTAGTATACTTAGCGCAAGCGCAGTGGCCACAGGAAGGATGACTCAGCTTATTTCAGCTTCCTGCCGCGTAGCAGTTAGCTGACCGCGCCCTACATCTCCCCCTTTTTTATTTATTAGAACACCAAGCAGAACATAGCCCGTACGAGGGCAGTTTTCTGTTGGCATGTCTGAGGCACCCTCCTGCGTGCAATGCCAACAAGGGCCGCAGGGTGCAAGGGCTGCCTCAGAATAATGGCTGATTCCCTATAGAGGTGCGATGGCGACAAGGCCTCTCTGTGCAAGGGCAATCAGGACAATGGATGACTCCCTATAGAGGTGCAATGGCAACAAGGCCTCTCTGTGCAAGGGCAATCAGGACAATGGATGACTCCCTGTAGAGGTGCAATGGCAACAAGGCCTCTCTGTGCAAGGGCAATCATTTCGAATTATTCAGGGCGGAGAGCCAGGCTGCGGGAGAATCTCCTTCATTAATAGCCAGAAGTGCTTGAGTGAGTAGGACCTTATCTCGATGTGCCCTGATGTGCACACGACAGACCAACCAGAGACACAGCATAATCCCAAATACACAGCAGACTCCAAAGATTCCTACCCCCACCCACTCCCCAAAGAAGGAAAAGGCAGAAGAGAGCCAAGAGGCAAAATCTCCAAAGGCAACGGGCTCCAGCCCGGCAGCACTCAGTTGCACAATCTGAATAATCCTTTGTGGAATTCCAACTAATACAAAGACTTCGATTAAGAATCATCAGGAACATCCAGCTCAGCATCTTCTCTGAAGTTTTCTTCAATAATTCTCGTCAGTCTTGATGGCACCCAGATCGGATCTTGATCCTGTGGGGAGACACAAAGAGATCCCCTGGATCGAGTAATAACACGATCCGGGCCCTTCCATTGATTGGACAACACATCTTTCCACATCACTTTGCCATAATTTTTATGGTTTGTTGCCACATGGCGTTCAGCAGAGGTTTCTTTATCATCACCACAGAACCATCCTGCCCCGCCACCTTCAAATTAATATGATCGTTGTTCTCAGTCTTGACTCCTTCCTTGGGCTTTTCGTCGGCCATGGCCTTGTGGATTATAGGGCAAGCCTGTAATATGACACATCTCCCTTCTGTATTCCCTCGGGAGCAAGAAACAATCCCCCATTCCCTAAATATTTAATCAAAACGCCTAAGGCCTGTTCAAGCAACTCCATACAAGGGGCTTTATCTCGACTATTCAAAGGAATAGAAAAGAAACAATCTTTGGCTAGCGAGTGGCGGCATGTACCAATGCCCATACCGCTCTTGTTCATATGCCGCGGCCGCTCCTTCTAAATCTTCCTCCTCTCTAGGATTTAATTCATCTTGAAACAAATATAATTCCTTAAACTCATCTAGGATTGGATATAATCCTGGCACCGTTTCTTGCTTTTCCTTTTGTTTTCTTTTTTCTCTTTTCATAATTTCAGGCCTGTCTACCGTAGTCCCTGTTTGTTCATTCTCTGATGCGCTATCTTGAAAACATACCTGACTGGACTACTCACCGACGGTTCACTCCGTGTGTCGAGTTCTGAATCGGTCCTCCATGCAGGGCGCGAAGTTCCCGGGTTTCGGCACCACTTGCGGCGAGCCGCCTCCGACCAGCAGAATGACGAGTCGCCACACGCAAGATTCTTCTCTTATCACACTTTATTGGAGCACAGCTTGGTTAAAGAAAAGATGGAAGGAAGACACCGCAATCCTATAGCAGTCTGCTTATATAGGGATTAAGAACATGTGTCGCTCTGTGATTGGCTTTCGCCGATGGTGCGATTTGTGAGCCAGCATCGGATAGGTCGCTACTTTAAAACCTCATTAGTATACTTAGCGCAAGCGCAGTGGCCACAGGAAGGATGACTCAGCTTATTTCAGCTTCCTGCCGCGTAGCAGTTAGCTGACCGCGCCCTACAGATTCATGGATTAATTTACTCAAAAATATTATTGAAAACAATCTGTACATTACTTTGTGCCAAGGACTCTCTTTGGGTAGTGTATAAATTTGTGAAACATATCATTAAAAATTACTAACCATGTTGGTGCTTACATTTTTGTGAAAAGAATAAAAGTAAAGAAATTATATAACATATAAATCATATTTAAATTATAGCTAAATCAATTTATAGAAAATGAGAAATGCTATACTAAAAATAAGCTGAGAAGAGTGATAGGAAGTTTCTGTGTTGGAGGGCAAAGGGGAAATGGTATTTTGCAGAATTTAAAAACATGGTTAAGTGAAGGTCTTCCCAATAAAATGACATTTGGAAAGACGTGAGAAAAATGTGGGAGCAACCATGCAAATATCTCAAGAACAGCATTGTGAAGTCAACTACACATTTAAGGGTGAAAAGGTGGGAGCTATTTGACGTACATCATCAAAACCCAGCAAGATCAGTGCTACAGAAGCTGAGAGAGAGAGTGGGAAAGGAGTGCAGGAAATGAGCTCTGATAGACAGTGGACCTCATGGGCAGGGTAAGGACTTTGCTTTTTCCTCTGAGTGAGACCAGAAGGCATTGGATGGACCTGGGTAGAGCAGTACCATGATGTATCTTATCTTTTTTTTTTTTTTGCGGTACGCGGGCCTCTCACTGTTGTGGCCTCTCCCCTTGCGGAGCGCAGGCTCCGGACGCGCAGGCTCAGCGGCCATGGCTCACGGGCCCAGCAGCTCTGCGGCACGTGGGATCCTCCCGGACCGGGGCACGAACCCGCGTCCCCTGCATCGGCAGGCAGACTCTCAACCACTGTGCCACCAGGGAAGCCCGAGGCATCTTATCTTTGAAGGGGACTTTTCTGGCTGCAGTGTTGATGATGCACTATAGGGGCACAGTCCTGGCATTAGGGAATCCTTCTTAAGGCAGTGATAATAACACAGGTGTGCAATGATTATAGCTGGGAACTGGGAGACAGCAGACTAAATAGTGAGAAATAGGAAGATTGAGACTAGATGATTTGGTGGCGAATGATATGTGTGGTGTGAAAAGATGGGAGAGGTCCAGGGTAACTCCATGATGTGTGGCCTGTGAAGTCGGAGGATGGTTTTGCCATTAACTGAGTCTGCAAAGTCTGAGCTGCCTTTAAACATCTTAAAGAAATGTTGACTAGGCAGTGGGATATATTTATATGAAATTCAGGAATGAGTTCCTCTGGTGTATAAATCCTGACATTTGACCTGTGTGCATTGTTAAGCAAAAATGTAAAATCCCCTATACATCAGGTGCTTTTCTAAGCTTTTTGTATGTAGTGGCTCATTTAATTTAATCCTCATAACAAACTTATGAGACAGGTACTAATAATACTATCCTCATTTTATAGAGGAGGAAAATAAGACTAAGAGGGTAAAGTAATGTTTTCCAAGATTGCCTAGTTGGTAAGTGGCACAACTGGGATTTTAACACAGGCAGTCCAGCCCTAGATACCATGCTGTTAGCCACTACTATATCCTCACAGTAAAATGGGTTTAAACAACTTGATAAAGAATTAGGTCTCTAATGGAGCAAGTTTAGAGGAGAGTAAAGATACAAGAACTAAGTTCAGGGTAGCTATAGTGAAAAGAAGTCCGGGAGATGAAGAAGAACTGAAAAAAAACAAAAGGGGTCAGTGCAGGAGTGGAACAAGAAGAGAGGTGTCCTGACATCACATGAAGGAAGTGTTTCAACTGGGTCAAGTGTTGCCGAAAAATATATATATATATATCAGGACTGAGAACAGACCATTGGAATTCACGACCTAAATTTTGTTGTTTATGTGGACAAGAGCAATGTTGATGGATTGGTGAGCAAAATTTTTGTGAGACAACAATGGAAACAAAATAAAGACAGGGTTACTTTTCAACATCAAGGCAGTAACCTGAAAGGAGTGGTTAAGAAAAATATTTTCCTAAATACCTTTAGCTGCCATTTAGTATTAAGGGATAGGTGTGGTGAATGAAATCATGAAATTGCTCTTATATTTCTGTGATGATGAAAGCTTGATGTGCGAAGATGGCAGCACAAATGGTGCTTTCCACAACAGCTAAGTCACGAGGCTTAATGCCCCATGGTCAATTGAGAAAAATATGACATAAGGGCAGTATTGCTGGCTGGTTTTATGGGGAAGCATGTTAAGATGGTAATGAGAGAAAGGATCAGTTCATCTCAGGGCATGCAAGGTGATTCATTGAAGGATGGAGCTAAACACAGGGAAGGCTAAGGAATCTTTTCTCAGTGCTTTTGGGTACTTGAGAAAACACCTGTACCAGGTGGCCACTCCAATGCCTGCAGCCTCAGGAGAATGAAGAGGCTGGAGCAGCATGGTTGACAGAGGAAGGGCCTGGCTGAGCTGAGAAGAATAGGTAACATGTTTATTTAGCTGAAAGTGTTAACAATATGTAACAAGTAAGCTCAAGAAAGCAACTCGACTCGATATACCTGAGCAGATGGCAGTCACCCCACAAGGCAGCATCACCAGTGTTCTAGAAAGCCCCTTTCCTCCCAACTCTACAAGGTCACATGAGCCCCTTCTATCTTAAATACAAGCCCAGGGAGGGATGTGAAAGACTGAACAATATCCCAAATATCGTGATATACATCCTCACAAACTACTTAAATTTTTAGACGTAACAAAATTTTAAACTGGAGATGGTGTTGCTCACGAGAAAAGTCATATCAGGTCTGAAAACAAAGGCGTAACATTTTGATTGTGTATCTGTATCTTATGGCAATACAATCTATGACTGCAATTCATGCCACTATGAAAAGAACACTTAGGACAAGTAACTTCTTATCATTTGGGGGCACTGGCTGAAACTAATCTTAAATAATATGCAATATTTGAATGTTTGTTTAATAAATGCCCATGGTGAAAATATAGGTAGATGTTTAAAGCATCTATTTTTAACAGTATAGGTAGGTAGATAAAGGTATAAAGTTTCTTCAGACTTATTTACTATATATCCTATTAATGGAACTACCCTATGAGATGCCTCAAAGTAGATTTAATATCTGATCTTTGGATATCACAAAAATATAGTTCTCGAAAAATCAGAGTACAATAATATCATAGGAAAGATTACAATTTGTATGTATAATAAATCTGAAGGAATTAATTACCTGGTTGGTTTACAATCAAAACAGAATCACTCCTTCTAACTCTATAAAAATCTCAGTATTCATCTATAGTATTTAGAATGGCGAAACATCTGAAATGCTTCACTAATTTCCACTGTTGTCATGCTCTGGCTCCTATAGAGACTGAGTACCCTGAGGAAGTTAGGTTGGCATACAAACACTAAGCAGTTCTAGAAGCCTGGCAGTGATGTACGTTCCACATCCAGTGGTCAGAAACCCTGCATCATCATTTCTTGATAACATTCCTTGCATCTTTATGTGCAGAGTCTTTGGCAACGCTGAGTTTCATTGACTCTTCTTACAATTGTGAGTTTCTTTATGACCTTTTGTCATATTCCAGTTCCACTCTCGGGATTTCTGCATCTTCTCCTGATCCTACAACCTTACTTGTTACAGCTTCCATGCTGTAGCCCTCCCCCCTCACTTCCTTGGACAAGCACCCTTAGCAGGAAGAGCTTTCTCACTGATCTTCTTACAGCCAGTCATGCAGCTAAAATTTGGGGGGAGATGCAGATTATTTAGGTACAATATAAGTTTGTCTTTAACCCATTTGGGATTCTTATTCTATTTTAAAACACATAGAGACATACTTGTGGTTCATGGTTAAAACAAACTGTCATATACATTTCAAATTACCAAGGAAAGATTCTATGTGGCACAGGTCAAAATAAATCTACGTTAGGTTTCAGCACTTTTCCCAGAGCATGCAATTCAGAGTCAAAAAAACACTTTTTTATTTCATCAAACTTATATGATGAATGAAGCATTTGCATTACACTCTGAGTAACAAAGTAGTTTCTACTCCATTGGGCATTTTAGTTTGCCTGGGTAGTTTAGTTTCCAGTGGTTTGATGTCTTAGATTTGGCACAAAATTGTAGATAGTACCAGCATAGGCTTCCTGCTGGATTCTCTATATTTGAATCCAGCATAGCTATATATTAGTAGTATAAACTTGGAAAAGTTATTTTACCTCTCCATGCCTCATTTCTTTTTTCTATAATATAGAATATTATAGATCTAAGAAGAGTATTGCATTTCATAGGGTTGTTATAAAGATTATGTGAGTTAATATCTGTGTATACTATTTGTAAGTACTTGGAGCAGTGTCTACCCTGTAAAAAATCAATTGAAGTCTGTGAAGTAAGTCAGAAAGAGAAAAACAAATACTGTATGCTACCACATATATATGGAACCTAAAAAAAAAAAAAGATTCTGATGAACCTAGGGGCAGGACAGGAATAAAGACACATGTAGAGAATGGACTTGAGGACACGGGGAGGGGGAAGGGTAAGCTGGGACGAAGTGAGAGAGTAGCATTGACATACATACACTACCAAATGTAACATAGCTAGTGGGAAGCAGCTGCATAGCACAGAGAGATCAGCTCAGTGCTTTGTGACCACCTTGAGGGGTGGGATAGGGAGGGTGGGAGGGAGATGCAAGAGGGAGGGGATATGGGGATATACGATATACGTATGCATAGAGCTGATTCACTTTGTTATACAGCAGAAACTAACACAACACTGTAAAGCAATCATACTCCAGTAAAGATGTTTCAAAAAATCAATTGAAGTGATTTTTAATAAATAGGTTATGTTCTTCTTTGTTTTCCTCTGGAATTTAGAGAGAATGGAATACTCTCTTCTGTATTTTTCTGATGCCAGAAATCTCCTTTCATTTCAAGCTAGCTAACCCTCATTGCAAACATTTAAGAAGGTCATGCTCAGTTTATATATTTTTTCATAAATTCCATTATATTCTCAGTGATTGTTTTTTCTAAACTTTGTTTTTCTCATATTTCCAAATTTATTTCTTACGTTGTTCTGCTAATTACTTCACCATTCATTTAATAAAATGTCTTAAAATAAACATCTATTTCTGACATATAGATGCACACATATATCTATATATTTACATGAGTATATATATATATGTGTGTGTGTATCTATGTGTGTATCTATGTGTATATATGTATCTCTCAACTTGTCAGACTCATCATATCATAGCAAGACATCACTGTCATATTTAGTCTGCTATTTAAACAGTGGGTAGACACAAGGCCCTTGGAAATAATAAATTATTTGTACATAACACATAGAGCCCTGTAGCCCTGCTAATTTAATTAATATCTACAAAAATATAATCTCCTCTTCTAGCTTTTAATAATTATTTTCCCACATATGAATACCATATTAACATGGTCAGTGTTCAAAGATTCTTAATGAACATCGTAAAGACATTTTTCCACGAAGAGAAGTAGGCTCCTCTAAAGGTTTTGCTTCTTATGACAAGACAGATGGAGAAATTCATTTTTTAAGCATGATATTTATTCCATCTTTCTATGTTGTTTGAAATCCATTCTTCCTCTTGCCCCTAAGGTATGCCTGTCTTCTAAGCACACCTTTGAAACTAGACAGAAAGCATATGTGCTGTGTATCTATTGGATCTGACAGAAGAGGTGAAATATAGGATAACTGCTCTGTTCGTTGTGCAAAACAGGTTTCCTTTTTGCAACCTGTATTCCTTCCATAGTGCAAGATGCTGTGCTGTGGCCTTCTGATAGTTTAATTATCATCCCATTTCATTCCACAGCAAGCTGCGTCCTCTTAAAGCTAGGGAATATTGAAACTTGGCATAAATGTCTCTGGAGTATGCTTATGACTTAAATCGGAACTCCAACCATATCACAGAGCACTCCTTGTGTTTCCAGAGCAGCAATAGGCAATTCTACTGATAAATTTATCCTGATCTTATATATCTTACAAGGCTCCTCACGGGCCTTATTGGTTTTGTACCTTTATTTAGAGCCACTCTTCACCCTGTACTCTGTGCTAAACCATATGCACTGCAAAACCTTCCATTTCTCAGCTACAGCCCTACTCACTTATGGGGTTTTCACCTGCTCAGACTCCGCCCAGAACTTCCCTCCTCGCCTTCCCATCCACACACCCCGGCCCCCTCACCCTGGACCATCTCACTGCTCACAATACAGACATCAGTCACTCTGTTCTTCACACCTTCTCATCCCCAAAATCTGTCAGGTTCCTTTTGTTTGACCATCTCATCATGTTGGTTTATTGGCTGTATAAATGTGGGTATCTGATATTAAATTGCAGATTTCAAGGTCCCTTAGCCTCATCTCTGGTCCTGTCTCCACTCTGCCCAGTGGCCATTCTCAGTCCAGTGTATTCCTATCACACTGGCCTTCTTTCGGTTACTCAGCCCTTCCTCCCACTTCAGCGGATCTATATACTTTTCTATCTTTAAAGGAACAAATGTATGCCCTTCCATCCTTGATTACATGACAGAATTTTACTCAATTTCTAGATCACCTCAAAGGACAATTTATTCAGGGAAAAATAGATTTTAAAAAAGGATTCATCTAGTGATTTACATAAAATGAGCCCAAATTATAAGCAGCACTTACATTGCATTAACTGTTCCGCTGATAATTTGAGTTGAGAGGTATGGTCATCATCAGTGATTCTGGGACCCAGAAGATTTAGGTATGATTCAAAAGTATGTGAAATGTGGCATCATACTTTAAGTGGGTTCGAAAAGTTCAGTCATATAAAATTAGCCATCGCATCACTGCAAGGCAGTGAAATGATGAAGATAGAAGTAATTGCCAATCACAGTACACCTAAACTGTGTTGCTGAGGGGTGCATAATCGTGGTGATTCACTCCAATAAACTAGTATAAATCGAGAGTTCAGTCAAACGTAACAGAAGTCACTATGTTAAGCAGAAAGTTAATTTTTATGCAGAAGTACATTTAAAACTATGTTAGGGTAGGAGGTGCAAGTGCTATCTGGACTTCCTGGAATGAGACTTAGAACATCATCAAAGGAATGGTCTGCCCAAGGCTTTTCTCCATTGGGTACAATAACGAGACTGGAGGAAAAGGGTTGGCTCCAGGACCAAACCATCTTAGTCAGGATTCGTGGATCAAGAATCCAGCACAGGGACTTCCCTGGTGGCGCAGTGGTTAAGAACCCGCCTGCCAATGCAGGGGACACGGGTTCGAGCCCTGGTCCAGGAAGATCCCACATGCCACAGAGCAACTAAGCCCGTGCGCCACAACTGCTGAGCCTGCACTCTAGAGCCCGCGAGCCACAACTACTGAGCCCATGCACCACAACTACTGAGCCCTCACACCTAGAGCCCGTGCTCCACAACAAGGGAAGCCACCGCAATGAGAAGCCCGCGCACCGCAATGAAGAGTAGCCCCCGCTCGCCGCAACTAGAGAAAGCCCGCGCCCAGCAGCGAAGACACAACGCAGCCAAAAATAAAGAAAGAAGAAAGAAAGAAAGAGAGAGAGAGAGAGAGAGAGAGAGAGAGAGAGAGAGAGAGAGAGAGAGAGAGAGAGAGAGAGAGGGAGAGAGGGAGAGAGAGAGAGAGAGAGAGAAAGAAAGAAAGAAAGAAAGAAAGAAAGAAAGAAAGAAAGAAAGAAAGAAAGAAAGAATCCAGCACAGCATGGTTAGCTGCAGGAACACATGACCTTCAGTACAAGCAAGTATCCGGAAGCTGTGATGGAAGAGCTGGCTGAGACCCGTGCCCTGCTGCCAGATCTAGACCAGTAACTGGGTGATCCTAACATCACTGTCCTTTCTCTTTCTGCAGAACTTTGTTCCCAGATGAATTCAGATATCTTAGAGAACATCTCATTGGCAGTAAATAAACCACTTAAAGTTCTAGCTTCGAAAGAATCTGGAAAGTGGAGTTTTACTTTCCAGGACCTGCCAGACTTAAAGCAACACTAGGAGGAATCTGGATACCAGCTGCTCAGTAAAGTAATGCAGCATCTTTACACACTGTTATCTAGCATGAAAAAATATTTTGCAAATATTAAGTTGAACCATTCATAACTGCTGTTTTTGTAGAGAAAAAAAAATGAGTGAATAGTGGCATTCTTATTATTCAAATTATATGCATATGAATGGCACTGATTATGAAAATTAAAAGAAATACTTGTTATTGACAGTGTTAATAGGCTGGATTAGGATAGTAGACCATTGGATAGGTATGCTATTTATAAGTTTTAAATTTATACTCTGAACACATATAAACTATTCCCCATAAAAAAGAATATTCACAATGATCAAATGTTAATTGTGTTTTGATTTCCTTTTCACCTTGTTGGTGGAGGAATCTCTGCTCTGGAGTTATGGTGATGGCTGAAAGCAGAACACCTGACACTGGACAGGTGAGATTGACAGTAGGTTTTTAGTCCCATATACTGGCAGCCTGGGACAGGAGGATGCTGCGTTGCACAGGGCCACATGGGGGCAGCACTTGGGAAGAATGAACGGCTAAGGGCTGTGGTAGGCAGGCTTCAGAATAACAAGGGGATGAGATGGCCTCTGGTTCCTGCAGGAGGATGTGATTGGCTTGTGTGAACAATCTTGTGGGCTGTCAGGACACTGACATTTGCCCCTCAGGAAAAATCAGATACTGTGCCTGGTGCCCACGACTAGAAGGGTTGTTTGAGCAGGGATCTTATCCCTAGGAACACAGTAGGGAGGAGCAATTGCCATTAGGACATTGGAGGCCCTCCAGGCTTTCCCCTGATGCCAATGCACACATAATATCAGGACTCGATTTTAGGCCTCTTACCACATATGGTGATACGTTTGCACATTACCTAACAGGAACATAAGGGAATGGTATAATTTTTAATAGGAAGTAAATTTATCATTATCAGCGAAGTACTTTTCAGATTTTTCTTATGGGGAATCTTTTACATTGCTCCAAGTTTTAAATTTAAATTAACTAGCATCAAATGAAATGAAAAATTTAGCTCCTCAGTTGCACTGGCCACATTTCGGGTGCTCAATACCTCATGCACGTGGTTAATGACTGCTGTATAGACTACATTTTATTTTTTTATTTTATTTATTTTGTTTTTGTTTTTGCGGTACGCGGGCCTCTCACTGTTGTGGCCTCTCCCGTTGCGGAGCACAGGCTCCGGAGGCGCAGGCTCAGCGGCCATGGCTCACGGGCCCAGCCGCTCCGCGGCATGTGGGATCTTCCAGGACAGCGGCACGAACCCGTGTCCCCTGCATTGGCAGGCGGACTCTCAACCACTGTGCCACCAGGGAAGCCCTAGACTACATTTTAGATGAAGACATGGACACTTAAAAAGTTAAGTTCTTAGCCTAGAGAAAGCAGAGATTACAACTTGATTCCGATCTTGCTGAAAGTATCAGATATTTACATTTCGTCTTTTAAATCACAGGGCTAGCTGAACTTGAGATGTGGAAATAGATACCTCCTTACAAGAGAAGGTATTGGAAGAAACACATACATATTTGGAGGTCCAAATTAAACTTAAATGAATAGATAAACTGAATAGATAAACTGAATCTTCTCTACCTAACTTGAAAATTGTATTCTAGTTTCAATGGTAATGGCAACTTTGAAATAATGTGTGCTCCTTAAACCTTAAACTGATTCTCAGTGCCAAGTATAGTGTCTAGCATATATTCATGTATGCATGAATGAACTTTATTATGTGCATTCATCCAATGATTCATTCATTTATTCCACAATTTTCCCCCGATGTATTCCAAGCACCGATTTGATTGCCCTGGGATAATGTTGAACAAACCTGATATTCTTCTGCTTTTATGGAGTTTACAGTGTGATTGAGAGGGACAGAAAATCAACAAATGAATTATTGATTTATAAGAAATGATTAGAGTTTAATAAAGTACAATCAAGTCAAAGTAGCAAGTTGATGTATTAGGAAGACACTAGGAATTCACTTCTGATTGGTGGTCAGAGAAACTCTCTCTGAAGTGAAATAATTTAAGCCCAGATATGAATGGCCAAGAGGAATTGTGATGTGATCACTTGTAGGGCGAGTTTACTAAGAGAAGCAAGAGCTAATGTAAAGGTCCTAGGAGGAACGAGCTTGTCATATGTGAGGGACAAAAGAGAATTCCAGGGCTTCCCTGGTGGCGCAGTGGTTGAGAGTCCACCTGCCGATGCAGGGGACACAGGTTCGTGCCCCGGTCCGGGAAGATCCCACATGCCGCAGAGAGGCTGGGCCCGTGAGCCATGGCCACTGAGCCTGTGCGTCCGGAGCCCGTGCTCCGCAACGGGAGAGGCCACAACAGTGAGAGGCCCGCGTACCATAAAAAAAAAAAAAAAAAAAAAAAAAAGAATTCCAGGGTGGCTGGATTGAGTAAACAATGTGAGTGAGTGAGAGGATGAAGCCCAAGAGGTTGTCAGGAACCAAATATTGCAGGTCTTGTTGGCTGTGGTGTGGAGTTTAGATCTTCTGTGTGTGTTCCCTGGTCATAAGAGTGCATGAAGCAAAAGAATGGCATGATGGCAAAACACAAAATTATTGGTAACTTCTGAGGAGAGCAGTGCAGGGGTTATGGGAGTGATGAAGAGCTAATCATTGACACAGATCTTGAAGAATGAGCAGTGTTTTTGACAAGTAATTTTGAAACAGAACTTCATAATCTGTTTGCACTATCTAAAATATTCAAAGCAATATAAAACAGTCTTTGCACCTGGTTATCTTTCTGTGTTCTCATATTCACGATTTTACCCCAGAAGTGGAATCTAAGTTGGGAAATGGTTAATGAGTGTCTGTGGTGAATCCTGGATATTATCTAACTCTGTTTTAATGTATGCAAATAAAGAATGTGATAGGAATTATATAATGGTTTCAACATTAGAAAAATCCAGAATTTTTATGATTAATATAAAAATTAATGGGGCATTAAAATGATTAAACTGAATAGGCACAAAAACCTCAAACATCAGAAGTACATTTTCTCAGCTTGATGCCTTACGTGGCCATTGCTTCATCTGTATTTTGGGAACCTTAAATTTTAGAAAAGGGTAAAATTTCCTAAGTAAGGTATTAATATAGCAAGAGGCACCATTAGAAGCAACATTTTGCTTTAGTTAGATAGATTAAAAAGCATTTGTCTTCAGGTGTCCAGAGATCATCAGTGAGAATGTTATAGTAGAAATTTAAAGGACATTCATTAAAGATTTATTTCTCCAAGGAACAAAACAAAACAAAACCTGCATAATGGTAGAAGAATGAAAAAGTGAACGTTTTAAGAAATGGAAAATTATCTATAATAGGTGATCTGCATGCCTTTTCGAGTGAGATGTTTTTCTACAAAGAAGTCTGGGAAGGTAAATTCGGTGTCCTATTGTTCTGTTCACTGGATGTCTGTAATAGAGTACTTGCCTGGCTTCATCTCTTTTGCATACCCCACACACTGAACTCTGAAGGTAAGAGGGCAGTATCTGCCGTGGACCTGCTATCTCTGCTTCTGCAAGACAGTTTCTTGGTCACAGCTTCCAATAATCAGGAATGCCATCTGTTATGGGCTGAATTTTGTCCTCCTCCAAAATTCATATTCTGAAGTCCTAACTCTTATTACTTTAGAGTATGACAGGAGATAAGATCCTTAAATAGGTAATTAAATTAATGAGGTCCTTAGAATGGGCCCTAATTCAATATGACTTGTGTCCTTATGAGAAGAGGAGCTTTGGACACAGACATGAAAAGAGAGAAGATGATATGAAGACACAGGGATGAGACAGCCATCCACAAGCCTAAGAGAGAGACCTGGAACAGATCCTTCTCTCATGGTCCTCAGAAGGAACCAACCATGCTAACAATCTGGGACTTCTAGCCTTCAGAACAATGAAACAATTACTTTCTGTTGTCTAAGCCACCAAGTCTGTGGTACTTTGTTATAGCAGCCCTAGCAAAGTAATACACTATCTGTAAGTCACGACAGTGGTTTGTCTATTTCAATGGAATTCAGGTAGTTTTATGTGCAAGGGAAGGGAAGGAGGATTGAAGAGAGCCGTGCTTCAACCTCCTCAGTCCACAATGCCAATCCTTAAAGAGTTTTCTGCTTCTACACAGGTATAATCAGAGGTATTATGTCCTTTCTATGTGTTTACTATAGAAATCTCTTTACTTCTAGAGGAAATAATGTTAATAGCAGCTAGCCATGTGAGATTTATTAAAATATTTATATTAAATAGAAAAAAGCTGGCAAGCTAGGCTCATCTCCACATTTTTAGAACATTGCTGATTAAGGAGACTCCAGAGTTGAGAAATCTGAAGAGGACTTCTTTTCTCTTCTTTTCCTCTATGGATTTTCTGTCTTTGTGGAATGAGCAGTAGATATTTATTAGCACTTCTTTCTTGGTTCTCCTATTCTCTGACCTATATTCTAGTATGAGTTGTCTTGTTAGGCAGGAATTTCTTGGTTTGATTAACATATTACTATTCGGTAAAATAAGGAGAAAGCAGTGCTCCACGGAATCTAGGCAAAATGGGTAAATATTACATTTATATAGTATACATCTTCCCATCATTGCACCCAAGTTTGACTTGAAATTAGTAAAGTTTTCCTTGTGAGTGAAGAGCATAGCATCACACCACCATAAGAATATCAGTTCTGGGCTTCCCTCGTGGCGCAGTGGTTGAGAATCCACCTGCCAATGCAGGAGACACGGGTTCGAGCCCTGGTCTGGGAAGATCCCACATGCTGTGGAGCAGCTAAGCCCATGTGCCACAACTACTGAGCCTGTGTGCCACAACTACTGAGGCTGCACTCTAGAGCCCGCATGCTACAACTACTGAAGCCTGCGTGCCTAGAGCCCATGCTCTGCAACAAGAGAAGCCACCGCGATGAGAAGCCCGCGCACCGCAACAAAGAGTAGCCCTCGCTTGCTGCAACTATAGAAAAGCCCGCGTGCAGCAACGAAGACCCAACGCAGCCAAAAATAAGTAAATAAAATAAATATTTTTTTTAAAAAAAGAATATCAGTTCTTCATAAGTGAAAATATTTTTTTCTAGGTATAGTTTAAAAGAAAAGTAAAACCAACGTATTTGTCATTATTGTTTCAGCCATTAACATTTTGCTAATTATGTTAAATGATAATATAATTTAAAATCATGCCTTTCGTATCTCAGTAGGCAAACTCAAATGTATCAAAGGACAGTATGAAACTAGGATTTGACATACATTTCAGTGAAAGTGTTTCACTGCACATAAGGCGTCATGAAGTAGTCTAAAAATGAAGTCTTTAAATTTGTAACTGCTACATTGAAACTTGCACAACTAATGAGTTTGATAAAATAATGTCCAATTAAAATTTAAACTCCTTAAAATTATTTTTGTGGTCATACCTTAAATTGTAACCAAAATTTTGTCAGAAGCAGAAAGATATTTTAATTCTAATGTCATTATATGGACCAAAAAACCCCTTGATAACCCTGTTATCAAATGGCCTTTCTTTTTAAGATTTAATAGAAAATAGTACTGTTTTAATAGTACCTGGGGTTTGTTTTAATCAGGTATGATAAGATATGCAGACATGGAAACAGCTGCCATGAAGGAAATGTTTACTCATAGTTCCCTAGAAACAGACACAGACATCATGCAGGCACAGACATCGTGCAGGGTCACATGGGGAAGCACCAAGATTGGTCAGAAGGTAGAGGGAATGAGGGAGAATTGTAGGAGAAGAGAACATGTATGGAAACATTTGTGGTTTCTGTGGGGAGGAATGCTTGAGGCACAGCAAGCAGATTTAGGATTGGCTAGTTTGAGTAATTTCGATGGACTTTGAGGCATAAGGGCTGTCCTTAGTTGTCTGGTGCCTGACCCTATGTAGGTAATAGCTGAGAATGTGGAATCCCTATAAAGAAGGTGGTAAGGGGTATGGGCTCTGGATTGGTTGGCTTGCATATGAAAGATGTACTTCCAGTGAGTTATTTGCTATTTTTAGGAATTAGGTTACTCTGCAGGGTCAGCAAGAGCCCTAGATATCAAAGCATCAGAATATAGAAAATAAAAGGCATAATTCACAAACTGCACTCACTTGATTTCCTTTAGAAAAATTATGATTTTTAAATCTGTATTTTTATATAGTTACTATACTGGAAAAGTAAAAACATTAAAATAATGATAAGGTAAATTGGCTCAAATGGGATGGTCCTTTTATTTTTTGCTATATTAACCATTAAAGTCCTTCTGTTTATGATTTAAATGATTAAGTCACTTTTGCTGCATAACTTAAAAGTAATGAAGGAAAAGCAGACAAAGAATACTGTCAGATTTTGTTTGAAGACTTACTTAGCTGTCATTTTCAGTACTTTTCTATATCAGATATGTCAAATCATGTTAAATCTGAACACTACATTGGTACGTTTCTTTGTTACAAAGTACTTTCCTCTGAGTTACATCATTCCCAATTCTAGAACATATTACATGATTTTGCTTTTGCCATTAATACTTTACTGTGATGGATATTGTATCAAAATAAGTTATTGAAACCAATTGACATTTATATTACCAGACATTCCTGCTATATGAAATAAATATTATGGATTTATGTAAACAGTCAAACATAATTTTTTTAAAAACTAGACTTTAGTATCCAGGATTTCACGCTAAAATTACATGCTGTTCTCAGATGCTCACATACAGTCCTATGTTTGTGTGAAGTGTCTGCTTGCACAATTACACATATACACATGTTTGCTTTTGATTGCCCTGAGGAAAGCAGTTTTTACCTTCTTCAATGTTGCACCTAATTTTTAGCCATTAATCAAAGAAGAGTAGGCATTTTTATAGACATTTTTCATCTCAACGTATGTCACTACATTTCTGCAATTCCAAGATTCAAGATTAAGATGGTTTGGCTTGGCTTTATGGTTTTGTTGTTTTTGTTGTTGTTGACTATTTAATGTATTTCCTTGTATTTGTTGCTTTCTGTGTCCCCAAGTTTATTTTCTTTCATCTGGCAGCAGAATTGCAATGATTTCCTTTATTCAATTCAGGAAATCTCTGCTTTTTTCTTCTATCTTTCATTGTCAGTCTATGTGATTTATATTTTACTGATATTTTCACCATATCATCCATAATATACTCTATTTTAAAAGTCAATATTATTTCTTGTCTTGATTGTTTGATCAAAAATGCATTTTTCTTAGCATGCATTTAATCTAAAACAGTCTCAGTCATGGTTTATCCACAGACATGGCACTATCTGACACAAAAGTTAGGTCAGAAAATCCTTACAAACACCTGAAATTTCCAGACATCAAGGTCTAGGTATAGAAAATGGAGATAATGGCCTCTTCACTGTAAAATCTTTATTGTGTATACATTATAACTACCCATAGTCACTGTGTATGGTGTTAAGTAAGGCTTTTCAAACCTGTACCATAAAGGTGAAAACTTTCAGCTATAAAATGAATAAGGTCAGATGATCTCATGTAAAACATGGTGACTATAGTTGATAACAATGGGTCATATAATTGAAATTTGCTAGGAAGAGAACTTAAATGTTCTTATCAAAAAACAAAAAAAAAGTAAATATGTGAATTGATGGATGGTCTCATTTACTAGTTGAGGGGAATCTTTTCACAATGTATAACTATATCCAATCACCACAATGTATACTTTAAATATGCCACAATACAGTTAAAAAAATCCCAATGAGAATTTTTTTAAAAAAGGTCATTTGTCAAAATTGTTAGTTATCCCTTCTCATCCTTTTACCTCACCTGCAATTCAAAGCATATTTCTACGGGTATTGATTTAGATTATGAAAGATGAGATTTTCTTTTGTCTATACTCAATCTGGAAAGCAAATAAAGTGATAATAGTTGTCAGTGGGTGAGGATTTTTATGTGTAGGGACATGATGTCCTAAAGGTACTAGTGTTGGGGAGGAGAAGAGACAGTTTCAGGGACTATAACTAAAGCTATGTTGACGTGAAGCAATAAGGAAGAAGAATGAGATCACGGGATGAAATAGAAAGGCAGGTCTGGCTGGGGTGGCCTACAGAAGGGGTCTGATGAGGTCTGATGAGAAGAGGTGAGGGCAGACATTGGCAGAAGCTGAGGGAAGCTAGTAGTGGATGGCACTCTACCTCCTGCACTGGTACTTCGGTCCCTCTGTAAAAGCTCCCCAGCCTGTCGATATTGGACAAGAAGTGCTTGAACCTTCTTGCCCTCTTGGGCTGTATATCTTTGTTGCCCGGGTATCCCCTTAGTGAAGCGTTTCTTGACAAAAATATTACAAATGTATGAGTAAATTTAAAAAATGGAAAGATAGGTATTAGCTTCATTATTTTGCTATGATTAATTTCTCCCCTGTAACAAAGGTGTCTTCCTCTATTTCCTGGAAAACTAAAAATGGTTTCTTACAAGCTCTAAATGTTTCCTGAGTCCATGTGAATATATAAGTTGAGCTAAAATCTCACTTAGAGCTGTATTTTAAACTTAAAGCTAAAGTCACCATGAAAGAAAATGGAAGATCAAACTACAAATATAGTAGTCTAAATTTAATTTAATCAAAATTTAATTAAAAATTCTCAAGAAAATCGGGAAGATTTTCTATGATATAAAAGAGAAAATGTATAAGAATACAGGAAGGAAGCAAGATATGTTTTTTAAAAAGGGATTACAGAGACTACAAAAATATTCTGTAAATAATAAATTGTAAATAACATTCTGCAAATAATCTTGTAAAAATAAATAATTGATAATTTTTTGTGCAGCTAAGCAATATTCACATTGAAGATATTCACATTCTTCACTGAAATATCAACTAGGAGAAGTACATCAAACTTTCTTTACAGAAAGTAAACTTGCATTATACATTTTCTAAAATAGGTAAAATTTTATTTCCTCCATTATTCTTTAGGTATTTTATACTGTGTATCCAAAGAATCTTGAAGAATATGATACCACATTATGTGTAAATCAAAACTAGGAGAAATATGCCACATTAACTTGAGTAAACAAATTATTTTATTATTTGTGAAATATGAACAATAGCTAGATTTGTACTATTTTTTTGAAGTTCACATGTGCCAGGGTTAGCCTGGATTTCAGTATGTTTCTGTATTTCATCCTCTGTGATTGTGTTGTTCTTTGCATTTTAGTTGTCGTGGCATCTCCTTGATGAGTAAAGCTCTATATTATTTGAAACCAAGTTCACCTTTACTTCCTGAAAGCTTGTGGGTTTGAAAAACTAGAGTCCATGTTAGCACTGACCAGTCCAAGTTCACAGTGATCATCTGTCCTTCACAATTCAGTGTTTATTGTCTACACTATTCACTAGACAATCCTCACTATGCTTTCAATTCATTACAAGTCACAAACAGAATGACCACTCTATAATAAAGGAAGTAGTGTTGGAGGAGAGATTTCAGATCTAAATACAGCCAGAGCTGGGCCTACTCTATTTAACACCCCAGTTTACTTTTCCACAATATTATCTTTTAAATAAGTCTCATGTGGTAATTATGCTTTTAAGACTCACCTGTGGAATCACTTCCTTACAAGAAAACAACCGTCAATAAAATATCAGGTATTGAATGTTATTTTAGCATAAATATATTTTGCAATACAGTTTACCCTTGAACAATGCAGGGATTAGGGGCACTGATCCCCTGTGCAGTGGAAAATCCATGTATAATTTTACAGTGGCCCTCCGTGTCCTTGGTTCCACATCTGTGGATTCAACCAACCATGGATCAAGTAGTACTGTAGTAAGTGTTTACTGAAAAAGATGCTCATGTAAGTGAACCTATGTAGTTCAAGCCTGTGTTAATTCAAGAGTCAACTGTACATAATTGTACACTTTTTAAATTATAGATATTAAATTTTAGAAACGTGAAAAATTTCTAGAGGAAGAAAATAAGATATTGGATAAAACTCATAACCCAGCATTGAAAGATAAAACAATATTTTGTGTAATTTTCTTGAATTTTCTAAATATTCCTCCTAATTTTTGAGTTTAGCAACATGACACAACCTTCCTTTGATAAATCATGAATTATATACACCATTCCTTATTAGAAACACTTGTTTCTAAATTTGGAGTTCCCCTGACATCTTCTGCTATCACCCACTTATTCTCACTTTCTATACCCAAGTCTTACTCGATCCTGAGGGTTGTACATTGTTGTTTCCTCTGCAGGTAAATTTTCCAGCAGATATTCACAAAACTCGTTCCCTCACTGTATCTAGATCTCTGCTCAGATGTCTCCTCCTTACAGACATCTTTCCTACCATACAGTTTTAGAACAGCCAGCCCAGCAACTATCTATTCCCTCATATCACTTTGCTTATTTGCTTTGTATCATTTGTCTTGCGCCATTAGAAAGAAATCTTCAGAAGAGCAGAGACCATGTCTACTGCTGCCTCCCAATGCCTAAAACAGCCCCTGGCACAGAGTGAGTGTTCAACATAGTTACTGAGATATAAATGAATATGTTGGTATATATTTTTCCCTTTCCTTGTTTGTATAACCTTTGTTTCTCTAACTGGATTAAGAGAAACTTGAGGCAGTGAGAGGGTCTTACATTCTTTGTAAATCTCCTCATACACTTAGAAGAATTGTAACTGAAAGTGGGGTCTAGCTGCTTGCAGCTCAAAAGCCAATAAAGAGGCAAGGTTGGTGGAAAGGAACGTTTGCTTATATTGGATGCTGGCAACTGGGGGTGGGGGTGGGGCAGGGCGGACTCCTGTCCATAGGCTAACTTCCCACCCCCCCAACCGACAATCAGGGGGCAAGAGTGTTTATAGACAGAGGGAAGGGGCTATATGCAGAAACAGCATGGTCAACTCTGACAGTCATCTTGAAATTGGTCATGCGGTGGTCTGACCAGTGTCATCTTGATTGTTTTAAGTACAGTTAATCTTCAGTCCCAGGGTCGGTTTGTTCCCATTTCTTTGAGGCCAGTTCTCAGAACCGTGGCAGCTTATGTCATGGCTACAGTCTGGTCATCCTGTAGTTAATCTCTTCCACTCGGTGGGGATTTCAGTACCTATAAGACAGCTCACAGGATATGGCTCAGAATATTATCTATAGCCCTTGAGGAGGAACTAAAGGTCCTTGACTATGCTTAATGACTAAACTATTATTATTTGTTCTCCTTTGACTGTTTTCCTTTGTTTCCGCATTTTCTCACTTCTCTGATTAAACATATTCTTTGGCTAAAGTTTTTCCACAGACAGAAGGCAGGCTGAGGACATGGGGGGCAAGGACCATAGGGTCCTGCGCCATTTCAGAATGACTTGATAGGCAAACTTTACCATGGCATGGTCTCAACTAATAGTTAATTTTTTCAAAAACTTTTCTTTACAAAGCCTGTATTTCCTTTTCTAACTACAATAATTAATTTTGAAAAACTATACCTTCAAAAAAGCAAAGAGAAGAGAAAGAGTGGTAGTTGGAAATGAGATGTGTAGGAGTATCTTCTTATATACCTTCTCAAAGTCACTAGACAATTTTTTAAGAAAGTTGAATGAAGTACCAGCTAAGCAAATGAAGCATTAAATTGTCAGAGGGTGTCCATCACCGAAAGAACACGCTGGCCATATGGATGAATTGACTGCATTAGTCTGGACATTTTACGATGGACATATATCAATTCATCATCTTCCAAGGTGAATGATATTTGTTGGGAAAGTCTCTGACACAATCATATTTATTACCTTAGTAGAAATTTGATGATGATCTATAATCTTAACATAGGATAGGGAGGAAAAGAAAGAATATTCAGAGGAATGTATTTTAATAGTTTGATAAGGAACACATATGTTTTTCTCACAGTGACAAAATTAAGCCATAAGAATAATATGCTAAAAATTTACCTAAACTGTACTTCATTAAAAAACAAAATCTTAAGGAATGTGGAAAATTATTCTTTGTTACAGATGATTTTATTTGAAGAATTCTGTTACATAAGGAATACATTTGAAACGATTGGTTTGCTTTTCAGAATGTTTTCCTCTAGTTTTAGTTTTACTCCACATAAAGGCTTGAGAGAGGCATAGTGCTTCTTGGGTTGAATTGGAGATATTTTTGACCATGAATCAAGACAAGGTGAAGCCAAGAGAGCAAATGACCAGCTCACAGGTCAAGCATGCAGTGCGGTACTTTACAGACAGCAATTCTGTGAAGAGAGAATACTCTTCATGACATTCATGAGCAAGTCCTCAGGAGTATGAATCAGGGATTCTGGTTCTTTCAGAACTAGCTTTTCTCATCTGTAATATGAGAGCCTAGCAAGTAATCTGTAAGGTTCATATTCTTAGTTAGTTTTCTATCTTTCTACCTTTTTTTTTTTTTTTTTTTGCGGTACACGGGCCTCTCACTGTTGTGGCCTCTCCCATTGCGGAGCACAGGCTCTAGATGTACAGTGTCAGCGTCCATGGCTCACGGGCCTAGGCGCTCCGCGGCATGTGGGATCTTCCCGGACCGGGGCACGAACCCGTGTCCCCTGCATCGGCAGGCGGACTCTCAACCACTGCACCACCAGGGAAGCCCCTATCTTTTTACCTTTTATGGATTCTTAAATATCACTGTCCCAAGACATTGAGGTTTTATAGGCAATTGTTGTTTATGAAACTTGCCTGGGCTTCATTGATTTTCATTTATTTTATTTCAATTATGGTAAATAGTGAATTTAAATAGGCTGAAAACAATTTACCAAATATGAACATATGAGATACCAGGTGATTTTTACCTACAAAGCCATTATAAAATAGCTTTCATTTGTATAATAATGAGTAACCAATCAACATTAAATAACATGCTTTATCTTGATTGATAAAAAATAAATCTGAAGGAAATATGCTATAAATGATCTCTTGCTGGAAGATTTGTATTTCTTTTTTTTAAATGACACTGTACATCAGAAGAATTTGCACCCTTTTTTTTTTTTTCATTTGGGTATAGTTGTTTTACAATGTTGTGTTAGTTTCTGCTGTACAGTGAAGTGGAGTTACCTGTGCTATACAGCAGGTTCTTATTAGTTATCTATTTTATACATATTAGTGTATATATGTCAATCTCAGTCTCCCAGTTCATCCCACGCACCCCCCCGCTTTCCCCCTTGGTGTCCATACGTTTGTTCTCTACATACGTGTCTCTATCTCTGCCTTGCAAACCAGTTCATCTGTACCATTTTTCTAGATTCCACATATATGCATTAATATATGATATTTGTTTTTCTCTTTCTGACTTCCTTAACTCTTCATGACAGTCTCTAGGTCCATCCATGTCTCTAGAAGTGACCCAATTTTGTTCCTTTTTATGACTGAGTAATATTCCATTGTATATATGTACCACAACTTCTTTATCCATTTGTCTATTGTTGGACATTTAGGTTGCTTCCATGACCTAGCTAGTGTAAATAGCGCTGCAATGAACTTTGGGGTACATGTGTCTTTTTGAATTATGGTTTTCTCTGGGTATATGCCCAGTAGTGGGATTGCTGGGTCATGTGGTAATTCTATTTTTAGTTTTTTAAGGAACCTCCATACTGTTCTCCATAGTGGCTGTATCAATTTACATTCCTACAAACAGTGCAAGAGGGTTCCCTTTTCTTCACACCCTCTCCAACATTTATTGTTTGTAGATTTTCTGAAGATGCCCATTCTAACTGGTGTGAGGTGATACCTCATTGCAGTTTTGATTTGCATTTCTCTAATAATTAGTGATGTTGAGCATCTTTTCTTGTGCCTCTTGGCCATCTGTATGTCTTCTTTGGAGAAATGTCTATTTAGGTCTTCTGCCCATTTTTTGATTGGGTTGTTTGTTTTTTTAATATTGAGCTGCATGAGCTGTTTATATATTTTGGAGATTAATCCTTTGTCCGTTGTTTTACTTGCAAATATTTTCTCCCATTCTGAGGGTTGTCCTTTCGTCTAGTTTATAGTTTCCTTTGCTCTGCAAAAAACTTTTAAGTTTCATTAGGTCCCATGTGTTCATTTTTGTTTTTATTTCCATTACTCTAAGAGGTGGGTCAAAAAAGATCTTTCTGTGGTTTATGTCAAAGAGTGTTCTTCCTATGTTTTCCTCTATGAGTTTTATAGTTACCGGTCTTACATTTAGGTCTTTAATCCATTTTGTGCTTATTTTTGTGTATGGTGTTAGGGAGTGTTCTAATTTCATTCTTTTATATGCAGCTAACCATTTTGCAAATACTGATAATCTACTTTAAAATTAGAAAGAAAAAATTAAAAGAACCTTAAATATGTGCCATTACCTTCAGGTCTTTGTCCGTCTAGTCTGGCATGTGGGCATCTACAGTGGAACACCCTACAGCAGTCCTAGTGATCAGAGTAACTTGTGGAAACTTTGATTTCCAGAAAAGCTGTGCACTTTTGTTAGGTTTAGGCTTATGCACTTTAGGCAGTAACTCATATAATTAAATCAAAGTTGTACTTTAAATGTACTTTGTGAATATACTTAGTGAATTTTAAAATACTTAGGGAAAGTGTCAACCATTTTTCCAAATATAATCTGATTTTATAAAAATAACTTAGCAGCAAGATCATTTTGAAGTATATGTTTTTTCTTAAATCTAGTTTATGCACATCATATACCAGTGTGAACAAAAATATCAGGAAAATATAGTCGGCACAAAATTTGCTCTGGATTCGAAGTCCTGACATTTTAAGAACAACTTGCCCAAATCGTTCAAATTAACGAGCTACCTTATTTTTTCAAATTAAGGCTAGAATTTTTATTTTCAATTATTTGCAAATAAAGTCATGGAGGACTCTAATTTTTCTAAGGATATTCAAGGAAAGCCATAGTATAATAAGAGTTTAATGTATTTGTCTTTGGTTTTATTTGGGATTCGTATGATCAACACATTTTAGTTCTCTTTTAATTATGTGGATGTCCATAAATCCATACAATAAACCACAAAAATTAAAAATTCAAAGCAAACAAATGTGCACTCCCCTTTCAAGTATCAACCTTTGACATATTTTAATGAATTATTACAATATTTATTGAAATGTGACTTTCAATTTCTTATATGAGGCTTGTGTCATTATCCATTTTCCAACAAATACATAGCTACTTAGATGCTGTTTTAGGTGTTTATAATTAGTCCAATAAACTTTTAGGTAAAAATAGGGAGTCCCTATTCAGATTATCAGTTCAGTCTCAGATTGGTGGGCTCTCTTTAACCCTGCATTTCAAGATAAACGTCCTTTCCTGGGAAAGTCCATTCCTACCATGAGTTCACTGTGGACATTTGGGCAAACATATGCTAGACTCATTGTGGCTTCCTTTCTTTTGTGTCTGCCTTTTCCACTGAACTGTTAGCTCCATTTACTCAGAGACCATATGCCTTTTGCTTACTATTTTATTTGAAGTAATTAGCATAGTGCTGGGCACTTAGTGGTGGATTAGCAAATTTGTTTGTTTGTTAATATTAAAGCATGTTGAACAAGAATTCATTATAGTCTACCAGGGACTGTTCCAGAAACTAAGAATACAAAGTTTAAAGGAACCATGTTTCTTTTTATTGTATAAGGGGGGAGAGAATAGGTAAGTATATAAATATGGAAGCTGAGGCAAAGAAAGCTTGAAAAGTGTTAAATAAAAAGTGTTAAATAATTAAAGCTGTTTCTCTACTGAAAATTGGCGGAGGTGGTGAAGCAAGATGGCAAAATAACAGGGCAAAATAAATCATAAGGCAGGTTGTGAAGATTATGTTTAAAATTAATTGTATTATCTTCAGAAGTTGTATCTGAAATAAGAAAATGATCACTGTAGATGCCCTCCTCAGGAATACCAGGGCACACCTGCCCTGGTGTTTTTTTTTTCTTTTTTGCAGTACGCGGGCCTCTCCGGTTGCGTAGCACAGGCTCCGGACACGCAGGCTCAGTGGCCATGGCTCACGGGCCCAACCACTCTGTGGCATGTGGGATCTTCCCGGACCGGGGCACGAACCCGTGTCCCCTACATTGGCAGGCGGACTCTCAACAGCTGCGCCACCAGGGAAGCCCCTGCCCTGGTGTTTGAAATGTGAATCTTCTGTGTCGGGTTGCTTTTCTTTCTCGTGTATGTAGTTAATGGCCTCTAAATCACTCAATGAATAATAAGAACCTAAAACATAAACATGCTAGAACACTTTGAAATATTAATATAGTTAATTGGATTTATAGTATCATTCTTGATGATAAAGAACTAATAGGAAGACTCTTCCTGCATTTTCATTCTTCAGTTACACTGGGAAAGATCTTTCAAAATTATTTAAATGATAGTATTTATCCATTAGCAGTTTTAGGAAAAGGAAAAGAAAGATAATACTCAGGAATTTATGACATACAGGATTTAATTATGTTAGTAAACGGTTATATTTTGTGAATTTAAATTTATAATTAACAACAAATGGGGCTTCCTTTTCACAATAATTAAATTCTTCTAGTAACTAGACATTTAAGGCAAAACAGATCTTTTTTTTCTTTTTTTTTTTCAGTACGCGGGCCTCTCACTGCTGTGGCCTCTCCCGTTGTGGAGCATAGGCTCCGGACGCGCAGGCTCAGCGGCCATGGCTCATGTGCCCAGCTGCTCTGTGGC
Organism: Aethalodelphis obliquidens; assembly: GCF_003676395.1. Lineage (NCBI taxonomy): Eukaryota > Metazoa > Chordata > Mammalia > Artiodactyla > Delphinidae > Aethalodelphis > Aethalodelphis obliquidens. The sequence goes on along the minus strand of NW_020837973.1, from coordinate 18,634,415 downwards.
ATGTGGGATCTTCCCAGGCCAGGGCACAAACCCGTGTCCCCTGCATTGGCAGGTGGACTCTCAACCACTGCGCCACCAGGGAAGCCCCAAAACAGATCTTTTAGACTCAGAGGCTAGAAGTCAATGTGTCATTACAATATATTTGCTCTTAATATTACTTATTTAAATATTTGACCTCTATTTATACAGATATTATTAATATATTTAGCTGATAATGGTTGTTTACTAGATTGTTTCTCAACTTGAATAAAGTTTCTCAACTTGAATAAAGTTCAGATACCAAAGAAAATTTCATTTTTATATGGCAATTTTCAAATAAAATTTGATTTTATGCTGTATTCCTCCCTCATCAGGAACATATTAAAAAGGCATAGTGAATCTCTCATGGTACATAATATGAGTCAAATCCACAACTTGAACTGAAAGTTTCTTTTCATATTTAAGGTAATGGGATCTTACTTATGAAATGCCAGGAGACACACCTTATAATGGAAAGGTTAACTAGCTTTTACCATTCTCAGAGCTTACCAATTTCTCACCAGAGTGGGTTTGTGGGTAAGATTCAAGATGTGAAGTTTCATATTGTCTTCGCAGCACCATTTATTGTAACCAGTGCAGATGAAAGAGTGAAAGCCCTAAGATTCCTGTTACTTAGGAGGTTTTTGTTATTTGTTGTTTTGCTTTTAAGCCATGAGGATGGTCCAATAGCATTATAACTGCCGAGGAGCAGTGAGTTTGTATATATGTGTGGTGTGTATATGCGTGCATGCATGTGTGTGGGTGTGTAAAAAGTTGAGATTGGTGGATAAAGCTTAATGATTCTCCAGGTACAAGGAGGAAGACCTCGTGGGCCTTGAGACAAATCTTTGATAAACCACCTCAGTCGACTTAAATATGGTGACTTTCCTACCGTGTAGCTACCACCTTCCCCCATTATAAAAATAGGTAAAAAATGTTTGATTGGGACTCTTTAGCTTGGAAAACACTTGAAGTCAGAGATTAAGTCATACACTATAAAATTCTAAATGTCCAGTAGAGTGTATCTTATATACTGAATATTAGACACATACTATACACAGTTTTAATAGACAAATTTGAAGATATATCTATGAATTAAAATTTGAAAATACTTAATTTCAATGTATGAATGACATTTTTTATGGGTTCTTATACAATTAAATAGATTGCTTATAAAAACGATGACTGAAATATCATTTATGATCAATTTAATCTCATCATTACAGTAATACTAAGTGTGATTAGGAAATGAGAAGGGCAGCAGAAGGAGTGGGGAAGATGGACAGGATTAAGAGAAATTCCACAGGTACCATTGACAGTGTTACTGACTTATTAAAATGGGAGGCATAAGAGAAAAAGATTGATTACTTTACAAAATGTGTGATGCCCCTAAGTTTCTTAAGAGATTAATTTTATATTCAATTTAGATTGATCATTTCTTGAAATAAGTTTAATTGCCCTATGAAATGCACCATTTAATAAATAGTAAACCATCTTATTCACTGTATTCTCAAATCAAATTGTCTTAAAGACACTAAAATCAGGTAATTTATATTATAAAACTTATAATTCATAAAATTCTGATATGCATATATTATCAATCCATTAATTTAAATATAGCATTAAATGGAAATTCACATTGTAATTAATAAAAACAGTGGAACCAGAATTTCCAAATAGAGTAAGCAGACAGCTATAGACCATTAAATGCATAATAAATCAACCTCATTTAACCTTGAATATCTACAAAGATGGATAAGTAGAATAGTTATATGAAGAGAGGCATACTTTTAAAAAGCCAATATATAGGTGAAAGCTTAATTTTTTTTTCATAAAATATACAGTTAAGGATTTAATATTTGGATGGAAGGCAGTTTTTTAATTACTATTTTTTATTAGTACATGGATGGCTCAGAGGAAAAAATAATCTCTAGGAAATTCTGGGCGTGATTTATGAAATGTATTTTTGCAAGGGCAGGTAAATTACAGCTAATACAACTTCTAGTATTTAAAAGTGATCTGAAATTTACATTTAGAATGTCTTGTTTCTTGGCAAAGTTTCAGTTACTGGATATTTTTTTTCCAACTACAATATATGTCTTTAAAGATTAAAATGCAATTTCTTAATTTTGGAATGAAGAGTTGGGAAAAGCTGAATTAAAAAGTTTAGAGGAACGACCTCTAGTGTCTTTCCATTTTACAATATTTTTGTGGTTTTCTTTGTGAAACAAAATGAATTTAACTTCATCTGCATTTCAGTTTTTGGTATTCGGACAGGAGGGTAATCTGCCCTGTTCAGGATGTTTTCTGGCCCTGCCTTTCACCAAGAGGGGGTGAGTTTCAGATTCAAGTTAAAGTATCTATCAGGTACCCAAACAACCTCTGACCAACCAATTTGAGACAGCTTCCAGAGCCTGATAATAGAGATGGGACTCCATCTACTTAACCTGGACTTTCAGTCTGTGATAAAAGTTTATCTTCAAAGTAAGATAATAGAATATAGTTAATACTTCGTTAGCTTGATTCATCAGCTTTCACCACTGAGACATATGCTCTGTGGTTCTCCATTTGTACTCTTTCTGGAGCCCTGCGAATGTCAGAGTTGACACTGCTTTGGAGGCATTTCTCTGTAATAGTTTATATACACAACACAGAAGTCAAAAATACTTTCTCTGTGATGATATATAGTCACATACCAATCCATTTATTATAGATATAACCACTAATAACCTGATGTTTTTCACATCATCCTAGTTTTATTATACTAGGCTTTCCAGTCAATTCGGCCACGTTTATCCACTTATTTACATTTCCTCAATGGAAGTAATCATTGTGTATCACCATAAATCTACCAAACTCATTCCCTTCCCAACGTTCTCCTTTGCTATCAGTTTACTATAGTGTTTGCAATCCCCTGCAACATTTCTCATGGTTTATTTTCTAGCAATACCCATTTGACCACTCAGTTGTGCATCTTCTTCAAATCTCAATTGGATTTAGCTTTTTTATTCTTTATCTTGCCGCTCAGGTGAGAAATCATTGGCCTTAGTCTAATTTCTGCAGTTTCTTGGTTGTTTCTGCTGACATCACGCCTCACCTCCACCAGTGTATCTGTCCTGGTTTTGTGCCACAGCTATTTAAAAATAAAAGTTCTCACCTTTTCCCCTGGGATCTTGCTGCAGTCAGCAAGTCAGACTTTCTCAGTAAACTACATCCCCTCTACCCTTCAACCAGGTCATCAGTATTATCACCTCCTTCTCCATTTTTCGGGAAACGTATATGAAAGATAACAAACAACGTTTAACTTCACACTTTAACTTGTGACTGCTTATTATGAAGTCTTTAAACAACCCAACTATATGGCTGTATTCTATATTATCTAAGAAGCTCTGGATTATAATTCTGTTGCTTCACCATTTAGTAGTTGTGCCACTTTGGGCCAGTTATTCAAATTCACTATGTCTCAAGTCATGATTTTTCCTTTTCTTCAAATCTATAGCTTTTGTTGTTATTCTGATTGAATACAGATTTCTTGGGGTAGTACAGTGTTATTGAGAAAAGGAGATAGAGGCTGACACTAGAAAAAAGAAAACTGAGTTCCAATTTACACTATATTTATACCAATTCACACTACAGTAGCCTTTTCATTCATAACTTTAGAAATTGGCAAAAATAAAGCCCACATATGTATACTAATTCAGGAAGGTCTTTGGTGTATATAAGCACACTAGTTTGGGCATTAATTCCTATTTAAAGTTAAGGGCATTCTTACCAGATTCAGATTTTTTTGTTCAAATTTTTTGCGATTGATATAAGGTAGAATATTTATACCCTTCTCTCCCCAATTTTAATAACATTACTTCTATATCATCACTCATAAGGGCTTTTGAATCCATGTGCTTCCAAAATGGATACTTTCCAAAATGAAAAAAATATTAAACTTAGATGAACACAATGTACACTTTTATTCATTCAGTAAATATGTATGTAATGCTTACCATAAAAAGTTTAAAGTGTCAGGATACAACAGTGAAAAAGAAAGTCAAAGTCCTCTTATAATTTAACTTATATTGTAGTAGAAAGCAGTGGGCAAATGATATTCAATAAATGTAGTGTATGTTAATACATACTGAGTGATATGACGAATATAAGTCAGAATAAGTACATAAGGAGTGATGGATCAGGATGTAGATCTATTTATACAAAGATTTGGGAAGCCTTCTTGAATAAATTCATATGTGAGCCGAGACGTGATTTAAGTGAGGAAATGAGTCATATCCAAAATTAAAGGACAATATTTGGAAGACGGAATATCCAGTGCAAAGGCACAGATGTGGGAGCACACTTGCCCTGTTCAGAGCTCATCAGTCATCGTGGCTGGAGAACAGTAAGAAAGGGAGAAAAGATGCAGGAGTAGTCGAGGATAGAGAAGAATACCAATAACAGATCAGGTAAGGCCTCTAAGGTCTGGTAATGACCTTGGATTCCATTGCAGAGATCCATCTAAAACTGAAAGTCATTGGAGAGCATTGAACAGAGGAGTAATGTTATATGACTTGCACTTGAAAAGGATTGCTGTCATTTCTGAATGAAGAATACAATACAAGAAAACAAATGTGAAAACAGGAGGACTTGGTAGGAGGATCGTGTATAACAGAATTGAAGGTATTATGTATAAAATAGACAACTGGGGAGAACATACTGTATAGCACAGGGAACTCTACTTAATGCACTGTGGTGTCCTAAGTGGGTGGGAAATTCAAAAGGGAGGGAATATATGTATATGTATGGCTGATTCATTTTGCTGTGCAGTAGAAGCTAACACAACATTGTAAAGCAACTATACTCCAGTAAAAATTAATTAAAAAAAAAGAATTGACGGTATTATGAGCATAGATCATGTTGCCGAGTGTGGTAAAATCTTGGATCTGTTTTGAAGATAAAGACACAATGGCTTGATAGAATGAGTGTGGGAATAAAATAAAATATCAAGGATAGCTCTGCAACTTAATATAATTTGAGATGGGAAACATGGAAGGCAGAAAGATGATTTGAGGGAGAAAAGCAAGGATTAGATTCTGGAAATCCTAAGATATAAATTATTTTTCATATTTTAACTTCTTTAGTAGTCTTTTTAATTTTCTGAATAGATGTCTTTTTTTTTTAGATAATTCCAATATACTTAAAATGTTGATACTATTAAAAATGGAATAACTTTAATATGTTTTCTAAATGGTTATTTTGACATAATTTCTTCTATTTTATAGGAAGATCTTATATTCAGTAACCCTGCCAAACTCTCTTTTTTAAAAAAATTTAAAAAATTTAATGTAATTTTTAACGGTTACTTTCCACTTACCATTAGTACAAAATACTTGTTTTATTCCCCGTGTTGTACAATACATCCTTGAGTTTATCTTATACCCAATAGTTTGTACGCAATATATTGTGCCTTCCCCCCTCCCCACTGGTAACCACTAGTTTGTTCTCTGTAGTAACATGTAAATTTTTATAGTAATCCAAGTGAACATGTCTAGTAGCCAGTTAGATATTCATGTGTGAATTTGGGGAAACTGTTCAGGTTAGAAACTAAAAATTGAAAATTAAAAGAACATGGGTGACTTTGAAAGTCACAGCATTGCATTAAATCACCTAGGAGGAAAATACAAATAGAGAAGAGAAAGGGCCTGAAAACTAAGCCCTGGGGCATTTTAAAATTCAGAACTTAGTAAAAATGGGATTTGACAAATACTTTGCCCTTGATCAGAGTTTAGTAAGGCTCCTGTCCTGTCTTTCCTCTGTCCAGCCCAGTCTTAGCAAGAGTCCTGCTAAGTCAATTTAGTGGGAACACACCCATCCTTGTTATCCGATCACTCTTGGTAACTAATCAAGTGTTATATCCCCCCACCTTTCATGTATAAATCCTTGACCTGCCTTCAGCAAGAGTCCTCTTAAAACAGTTTTGCAATAAACTAACCTTGATGTCTCCTCTTATTAATTTTCCATCCACTGATGCTCTCACTCTGCTCTTTGGCTACAAGTCCCCAGCTGTCTTTGCTGTATTCTCAGTTAAGCACTGTCTCTTTCCCGTATTGCAATAACTCTAGTCATCTGTACAATCTTCCTACCATTTAAAAAGGTGTCAGAATGATTTTTTCTTTAACAGATTCAGCAAGACAACCCAAGACGAAACAATTCGCAAAGCTGAAGGAAAACTCAGTGAGACTCTGCAGAGTGATGTTCTAGAAACTAAATAAAGACAGCATTTCAGAAAATAAGTTGTGATTGATTTGTGCCCTATGATGCTATTAGAGGAAGGTATAATGACTGAGACCATTATACCTTGGGATGTGAAGTCATTGGTGACCTTAAACAGAGCCTTACCTGAAGGAATGGGGATAAAATATTTTTGGAATTTGTTCCAGAGAAAATGAGGAAAGATGAACTGGAGACAGAAGATATAGATTTGTTTTTCCATAGGAGTTGTATCAAATATTGGAGTGGACATAGCCTTGTACGTGAAGAGGAATGAATGTGGGATCAAGGAAGTCTTTTGCTCGTTTTAAGATAGTCTACAATGTTACAGAATACTTTTACATATCTGGTAGTGACTCAGTGGGAAGTAAATAAAATAATGATGACAGAAACATGGAAGACTGTTGTAAGGGTCGAATGTTTGAGAGAGAGGAGAGAGGTTATAAGAGTCCATGCACAAGGGACAGGTAGAGAGAAGAACATTGACAAGTTCTTCCATTTTAATGAAAAGCAAGACAGAGAAAGACACATACACATATGCATGCAGGGAGTCTGTAGATGCGGTAATGTGAGAACCTATGCAAGTTTTCTTGGGAATGCTTTCTGTTTTCTAGAAAATAAAGAGAAAGGTCATCAGCTGAGAAGAGTACATGAGAATTCCGACAAGAGCAAAGGTGTAGACTTATCCCCTTTGTGAGAAAGAGGAAATTAATTAGGGAAATCTGGTTGGATTCCACGTGGCACTAAATGGTCCACTTCAGGGAGATGCTTGTGAATTTAAAGTAAGAACAGTTACCGTGATTGTGTCTTTTTCTCTAATCGAATTTAGTGTTTCAGACATAGATGCAGGGGTGTTGGATAAAACAAGAATTAGGGTCTTTCCAGTAAAGTACGATGGGGGTACAAGGAAGCCTAGGGCTCAGAAACACCCTGTACTTAACAACTTACATATGGCGATACCTTCATATCTATCAATTAGTCTGAGAACCATTATCTATATTTAAAATGGAGAAGAATAATTGTATCAATTATTCATAAAATGGAAACATGAAGGGAGATAAGTGTAAACATTTTAACGTATTAATACTAGAAGTGCAACCAGATTAAGAAATTGATAATTTCCTTTAACCTTCATAATCTATGTTTCATTTAAGACAGTTACATAAAATAAAAACTTCAGAGTCTAATATTGGATTCTCAAGGTGTTTGCTTATATACTAAGAATCCGTTTCCAACTTGAGATGCACAGTCACAGCATGCCAGGCATGGATGCCCAAAAGCAAAAGACGGTGCCCTCTGGTGCTCATTAATTATTCATCATGACAAAAGATCCCTGCCAAAAGGCTGCACCTCGTCTTTGATCTTTTCACCTCTGCCGGGGGTTAACCCGGCACTTTTCATTCTCTTGTCTTAAGGGAATGAAAAAAAAAAAAAAAAGACATGCAGACTCACTTTATGTCAGATGAGAAAGGAGAATTGCTGCAGGGCTTTGAGAAATTACCCCAACTCTGAAGTTTTGGCAGAAACAAATTAGAAATCTCTCTCTGAGACTGCACACTAAGGACTTGTTGTGCTCCTTTCCAAGAAAGAGTCTGGGCACATTCACCTTGATCACAAATTCAGCTTCTCACATATAGAATTCTGTTCCAGAGGCTGAGGGAAGAAGGTTTAGAAAGAAAATGAACCGAGAATGTATACTTATTAATAATTAACAAATTTAAATAGAGATGGATAAACTGGAAAATAAATATTTTCCATCGAATCTGTTATAATTTGAATTGCGTCCCTTCCTCCAAGTTCCTATGTTGGGATCCTAACCATCCCACACCACCCTGGTACCTCAGAATGTGACCTTACTTGGAGATAGGGCCTTAAAAGAGGTAATCAATTTAAAATGAGGACATTGGGATAGGCCCCAAGCCAATATAGGTTGCATACTGACAAGAGGTTATTTGAATACACACATGCATGGAGGGATGATTTAAAGTGGTTTAGGGAGAAGACAACTAACTATAGGTAGAGAGAGAGAGGGCCTGTTATAGACCCTTACATCACAGCTCTCAGAAGGAACAAACCCTGCCGATACCTTGACTTTGGACTTCTAGCCTCCAGAACTCTGAGACAACAAATTTCTGTTGTTTAAGCCTCCCAGTTTGTAGTATTTTGGTTATGGAAGTCTAGGAAACTAACAGAGGACCCATTTAATTTTCAGTTGAAAAGTACCACTCCATGCTGGGTATAATTTGAGGTGTAAAGTCACGTGGCATTTAGGAGTTGTGGGTTTACCTACCTGTTGATGCTGACAACTGTCCCAGCCCCTCACTCTCATAAGATTTTGATTCCGCTGGTCTGAGTTAGGGTCCAAGAATGAGAACATTTATTAAGTACTCTAGGTAACCCTAAATGTCAAGCAAATTAGCAAAACTGTAATTTACTAGCAGGTGTATCAGTAATGTAAACAGTTACAAAATTTTCAGATGTGTGAAAGACAATAAGTTAAACATTATAAATATTTCACTATTTTGGAGAGGATGTGAAAGTGTGTATATCTGTATCTATATCTAAAAGCATATCATGTGTGTGTGTGTATGTGTGTGTGTACGTATATATGTATATTTCCATGTACCTATTCCTGTAAATATTTATATGAGATAGCTTATAGATACTATGTTTTATTGTAAATTTTACATTAAAAGAAGAAGAAAATGTTTATAAAGTTTATTTAAAACTGTATATATAGTACTTAAGACTTCATAGGTATCTTAAGCAGGGAGCTTTGTCATGTCTCATTTTTCCCACTCAGGATTTCTAAGCAATTATGAGTGTCTCTAAAATGGCACAGAATCAGCAGAGGTGAGGGAATAGAGTTGCTATTTACCCACTTTGGGGTTTGGGGGTAGCCACATTGGCACCAAATCCTCCTCTCTTATTGTCTTACCAGTTCAGAGGCCGTGATTTTCTCCTGTCTGCCCTCCCTCCTACATACACACACACACACACACACACACACTCACTCATGCACATCGCACAAATACACAGTCTCACATATCCTCACGCATTCTCATTCACGCAAAGCCCTACATCCTCACACACACACACACACACACACATACACACACTCATGCACACCGCACAAATGCACAGTCTCCTACATCCTCACACACACACAAATCCACACAGAATCACACTCTCATTTTCTCTCATACTCACTGATACACAACCACAAAACTCTCACACACTCACACACTCAATCACAAAGATTCACTCATATCTGTGTATACACACACGCATACACACCCTCAGTCACTTACCTTCTCTCACGCGCCCTGCCCACACACCCACACAAACTGCCACACACTCTTGGTCACACCTTGTCAGACATGCACTCACACTTACACAGATCCACACACAGGCACACACACTCACTCACTTTTTTGCTCTCTTAGACTTACATCCTTTGGTCTTTATGTCCCAGTGGGGTGACCACATCCCCATGTGCTTATTGGGTTACTAAATTTCCAAAAACACTCATATCATTCAAAAAAGAAAAGAATAAACACTTTGTGTTTCAGTGGATTGTGGTCTGCACGGTCTTCTAAAGCACAGGGCTTAGGGAGGGGAGTCTATAGATGGGAATGCTCCCAGGCCCTACAGCAAAAGAAAGTTGGGCAGATTCGAGAAAAAAATAAGATGACCAGTTACCTAGTCGACTTAGTCAAGATAAGAATAAAAACTGTGATCTAAGTAATGGCGAGAAGGTACATCATGTGAAGTGCTGTGAACCATGATAAGGAGTCTGAATTTTTATGATAATAGCAATTAGAAGGCAATGGTGGGTTTGAGTAACAGAATGAATTAATCTGATTGGCATCGTGAAGATAAATTCTAGTGGACATATGAGGATGCAGAGAGTCAATGGACTATCGCATTTTGGATAAAAGTAACTGTGGTTTGGATTGTGGTGGCAGTAACACTCATGGTGAGCAGTCCATGCATTTGCGGTCTATGTAGAAGATAGATCCCCTGGATCTTGCTAATGGATTGGATCTAGAAAGTTCAGGGCAATTTGACATGACACGCCAGGTGCATGATCACATCATTTACTGAGATGTGATAATGGTGTTTGAAATAATTACAGAAGAAATAAATCAGTAGTTTTGGAATGTCTATGAGACATTTAAATTGTAAACGTAGAGTAGCTAGTTGGATATTTGATCCAGAGTTCAAGTCAGGGCTGGAATTATGAATTGGGAGACAAACATATGTTTGATGCTTTAGAAGTGTTGGTTTTCCAGTGGATACTAGTAATATATAAACTTACAGCAAGCAATTAGACTAGATATATGATTGTAGGCCAGCTAAAAATCAGTACTGAATTAGAGATGCAAGGGATTCTGGAAACTTAGAAGGAATTTTTATTCAAATCAACTTTTTTGCTGCTTACTAAATTTTTGGAAGGAAATTGATTTTTCTCACTGTTTGCATGTTAGTAAGATATTCAGAATGTGAAAGTCACTCACCTAAAGTTTTTAAATATCAGAGAAATAGGGGAACTTTGAGAAAGAGAAATTATAGACATGGAAAAACAGATAAACAATGGCAGAACAATAGGGAATTCTAGCATTTACTAGGAGAAGAATTGGGTCCCATAATAGGAAAAATAAGTCTTTCAAAAGAGTTGAAATAGAACAAACTTTACTAAGGTAAAGAGAGAGAAGGATTTTTCCATAATGATACCTGCTATAAGAGGTGAGAGAAGAGCCAGTGAAAGATAAGAAGGCAATGAAAAATACATTAAAATAATTCATAAAAATTTTTGACTTTTAATGTAATATAATTTCATAACATTATCATTTCTATGGACTGAATGTTTGTGTTCTCCTGAAATTCCTATGTGGAATTCCTCACTACTGATGTGATGATATTTGGAGGTGGAGGAGTATGAAGGTGGAGTCCTTCCAATGGGATTAGTGCCCTTATAAGAAGAGGAAGAGACATGAGAGTTCACTCTCTCCAAGGAAAGGCCCTGTGAGGACCCAGCAATAGGGCAGCTGTCTCCTATCAGCCTGCAGAACTGTGAGAAATCAATGCCTGTTGTTTAAGCCTCCCAGTGTATGGTATTTTGTTATAACAGCACAACCTGACTAAGACCACCATGGAATAAAGTTATAGACTAAAATGGAGGAATTGGGAGGAATTAGTGAATGAATTTTTTTTTTCCCTAAAGGAGATGTATTCTGAGTTAGGTTTTAAAAAAATTATTTGCCTTTTTTATTATTGCTGTAAAATAATACCTACTTAGACATTATTAAAAAATAGAAAGGGTAAACAACATTAAATATATCTAGTAAATTAATGTATTTATATATTAATAAATAATTTGATTAAATGATTTATAATTCAACAACTTTACTTTTAAGAACTTTATGCAAATATTCTCAAAACTGTAATTATAGTTTACATGGGAATATTTTAGTTTTCCTATATGTCCCCCTAACATTATATATATATATATATATATATATATATATATATATATATATATATTTATGCTTGTATTTTGATTCATTCAGCTCCTCTTTCATCTGTTCATTATTCAGCAAATATTTTTGAACAATTAAACACCATGCATTTAGTACTAGTACTAGATGTTATTGAACAATTAAACACCATGCATTTAGTACTAGTACTAGATGTTATTGAACAATTAAACACCATGCATTTAGTACTAGTACATTTAGTACTAGTACTAGATGTTATTATGTATTTTTTGTAAACATTAATTTTTATATCTAGGCAGGACTCCACTGGGTGAAAATAGTTTTGTTTAAGTAACCCCATATTGTAATTTATACATAGTACTATTATATATTTGAACTAACAGAACATTGTACATTTAGTATAATTTTCATTGAGTAAGATTTTAAAGAGAAATTAAGATATCAATCTTGACTATTTAGGGTCTGTATGAATACTGCCAATATCCTATTCAAAAGCATTGTACGTTTACACACACACACATGTGCAGTTATGAGAATGATCCCTTACAGCTCATTGCTGCCAGCATTGGTTAATATATTTTGCTAATTAGATCTGTGAAAAAGGTATTATTCATTATTTTCTCTCTTATTTTCTTTACTTATCTCTTGTTTGACCATTTTTCTTGGTTTATTCCTAATTGCATGTTTGTAAATTATATGTTTGTAGTCTGCCTGTTCATTCACTAGATTCATAGTTGTTTTCTTCTTAAATTGTTTCTTCAATTAATGATATATTATTCCCTTGGCATCTTTACTGAAACACATTTTCCATAATAGATTTTGGCCAGGACTTTTTAAACGTCCTTACAAATTGCCCAGTTAATGAAATTAACAGCATTTATATGGAGTGAGTTTGGCTCTTTTCTGCTTTGGTGGACACTCTCCTGGAGGTTTTCCATGTGTTTTCTTGTATGTTGTGAGTTAATCTTCAGGGTGTATTTTCTTCTCTGGGAGTTTTGCAGGTGTCCCGTGTTTATAAATATTCCTATGGGCAGATTTTGTTTTTAATTCTACTAGGAGCCAATGTTTTGTGTTGCCTCTAGTTCAGTTTTCATGTTAATGTCTCCTGAGACTCAGGTTTTCACAGAAGTGGATAGCACATGATTTTTCTTTCAATGGCTATTTTCCCACCTATGGCCAGTATAGGAAGCCTGCCTCCATGCCATGTCCCCAGGCCAGGGGTATTTTTCTAGTTCCAATTTAAGAGATTGAAAGTCCCATCTTAACTCAGATGTATGCAAGAAGCATACTTCCCACCACCTCCAAATGCTGGGTCCAGCCTTCCATCCCAGTGTTCCACAGACACTCAACACCATCTCGTATGGTGTGTATCAATTCCTGGTTTTAACTCCTTTCCTTTCCTCCCCTCATGTTTCTGGCTTTTTAAACTATTATATAAACTTCATTATATATATCAGACAAACTAAACAAACACAAGATGGGTAAATAAGAAAATTTGTTTCATGACCTGATATGATGAAGTGTCTTTTTAAGATTAAAAATTAAAACATGAAATGTATATCATTAATATTTTAATAAGAAAGGAATATATGCTGTACTGTGAAAATTCTTAGGCACCTGAAAGAGTTGGACACTAATTCTGTTGCTGAAGGTACAGTCTATCCTCATACCGTGATTATAGCAATAAAGTTAATGATCTTATTGCAGCCACACCAACATATTTATAGTGCTATTAAATGGATATACTCACTCAAGGTGCATGAAAAGGAGCGGGTTTTAACAGATTTTTTTTTTAAATGATGTTTTCTGTCATTTAGATGTTTTTAAAGTTGAAATGAACAGGAAACATGATTAACTATAATTGAAATAGATTAAAAGGAACAATAGAATGGAAACCCTTTTGAGCCTCACATTAAATATAAAGTAATTTTGAGTGTTATAGGAATATAATTGTAAACTAAAATGCATCATTAAAATGTCTAAAAGGATGCATTATTTATTACATTTGAAAAGGATAGGATCAACTTTGGGATGTAACCTTTTTCAAAATTCAGACCTATCAATTGTGTAACAGTAATTATATAATTAAATCTGAAATAGTTTGACTGACAGCTAAAATCTATGATACATCCAAAGGGTATTTATTACTCTTCTAAAGACAGGATGGGTCGTACTTAGTAAGGTGTTGTTATAGATTGAATTGTGTCAGAAAAAAAAGGGAACATTGAAGTCCTAACTAGAGTACCTATGAATGTGGCCTTATTGGGGGTAAGGTTTTTGCACGTGTAATCAGGTTGATTAGGTCATTAGGGTGGGTCTTAATGCAACAGGACTGGTGTCTTTATAAGACAAGATAGACACACAAGGAAAAGATAGCCATGTGACAATAGAGGCAGAAATTGGAGTGACACATTTGCAAGTCAAGTAACTCCAAGAGTTGCTAGCAAACCACCAGAAGCTAATAAGACACAGGGAAGGATCCTCCCTTAAAAATTGCAAAAAGAGCATGGCCCTGCTGACACCTTAATTTCAGAACCGTCAGACAATAAATTTCTCTTGTTTCCAGGCACCCAGTTTGCGGCATTGTGTCATGACATCCCTAGGAAACTAATACAGGCATGGAGCATTTAGAATATATATCCTGGCAATTATAGGGGCACTTTTTTTGGCAAAGAAAAATAACTTGTTTTTGGATGAATTCTACTCATGCTCAAAGTTTCTGTACATACAGAGATTCTGTACTTCTAGGTGACATTTATCTTAAATTGGAGAAAATATGTCAGGATTTTGCATAAATTATGTCACAATTGAAACTTGTATAAGCTAATTCATTTATATCATAAATATAATTCATACAAGATTTAACCTTTATAGGTTTCAAAGTCTTCTACAGAAATGCTCTTTCCATTGAAAGACTTTTAGAGCTAGAAGGAGCAGGTCATAGTTGTACCAACATATCAATAATTTTATCAGGTAGCTGTTAATGTCAAGCTCTGTGCTCTTTAATTTAATAACACATATTACAAAATACAATATGAATCCCACTCTTGAACATCCCAAATTTAGTAGCTAATTTAAAGCTAACAAATATATGTTAAGTATACTAAGAGTATCAGTATACTAAGAGGTTCACAGGACCTGGAAAAACCTCACTTGAAGTCTTAGATCTGTAAGCTGTGGTGTGCAGGTGTTGGTTCATACTGGCTCATGAGAGCTGATCATTAAATTCTCGGGAATTTTGCAGAGTGTATGTTAAACACAGCCATTATTAAAAATTAATTACATATTTATATCTATAATACATATTAATTATATAAAACTAGATATTAAAATATTAAGTAAATAAAATATTAAATATTTATATTTAATTATAATAATATTAATAATAAATATTAAAAACTCACTTGTTTCTAATTATTTTACTACATTTAGCTATTTATTATATATGTTTTTTGATGTTGTTTTTTATCTATTTCATTTTTATGGCAGAAATACTATATAATGGGGTGCTATTATATGTCTCTCGCCAATTCTGATCAACTCTGCTGGGAGTTACAGAACAGAAATTGGCAACCATTGCTAATCAAATTTTTTTTTCTTTTCCAGAGAGCCATTTGTTAAACATAAACCAGCATACTATTTTTTAAAGTGTGCTGAACTTCTCAGTTTCCATGGACATTGTTTATTACTTCCTCCTATTAAAATCTCTTTCTTCACTAAGCTTTTTTTTCCAGTTAATTATACTCTGATCACAAATGATCTTTATTAAAAGAATGCATATTCTTGTGATTCAAAACCAAATATTTTAAAAGAATGATATACATAATAAAAATTGACATGAAAGTGTTTTATTTAAAATTGAAATAAAAAGCAAATAGACATTTAGAAGACATTTGTCTCATTTTAGAAAACACAGGCTTTAAGGATTTAAAAGTAGCATTCCAAACTCATTGCCAGAATTAAAATTACATCACATCCCAGCTTTCCTGTCTCTCTGGGGGCTCCTTTTTTACACACTACCAAAAACTCGAAATATCGGTCTCAGTCCTGGCACTTCTCTCTCAACCCACTCAGTGTGGATAATTTCAACCATTCCCATGTTGCCTCTCACTGTTGTGGCCTCTCCCGTTGCGAAGCACAGGCTCCGGACACGCAGGCTCAGTGGCCATGGCTCACGGGCCCAGCCGCTCCGCGGTATGTGGGATCTTCTCGGACCAGGGCACGAACCCGTGTCCCCTGCATCGGCAGGCGGACTCTCAACCACTGCGCCACCAAGGAAGCCCCATTCCCCTGGTTTTAAATGTTATTTTGTGTCGATCACTGTCTCTGTCTCAAACTTCGCTGTCTCTGTCTCAAACTTCTGCTCTGAAATCCATAAAATCATGTATATGGATTTCTGTAATTGAACTTTTCTCATGAATCCTTTACAGCATCAGTTCTCAAACTTCACTTTTGTTAAAACAACCTAGAGTGTTTGTTAAAATTTAAATACTGGGCCTCAACCCTCAGAATTTCTGATGACTAAAATAAAGGCAAATTCAAATTTCCCTTCCGCACCACCCCCATGGACTGCAAGTTTTAATGAGACAGTAGGAGAACTCAAGGAATACATTATGTATAAACAAATGCATTTTGTTTACAGTGAATATGCATTTAAGGATTTTTTAAAAGTAGCATTTTCCATTTTCAACTTTTGCTTCATATTTTACTTCTATAATGATATCTCATATTCAAAATGTGAAATGTCTTCCATATTTTGTGTTACATAATAATTTGAAATATCAAATGTTCATGGATTGATGAAAACTGCAATAGCAATACAAAATACTGTAACTTCTTTCAAAATGGTCATTTATAAGTCCACAGTGGTAAGCAGGTCTTCCAAGAATGGTAAATCAGAATTTGTTACGGCAGGATTGAATTTTATTTGAAATAAGATGGAAACCATTGGCGGATTTGAAGCAGAGAAATTACAACATGTAATTTATGTTTTTTTTTGGTTGGTTTTTTTTTTGTGGTAAGCGGGCCTCTCACTGCTGTGGCCTCTCCCGTTGCGGAGCCCAGGCTACGGACGCGCAGGCTCAGCGGCCATGGCCCACGGGCCCAGCCGCTCCGCGGCACGTGGGATCTTCCCGGACCGGGACACGAACCCTTGTCCCCTGCATCGGCAGGCGGACTCCCAACCACTGCGCCACCAGGGAAGCCCGTAATTTATGTTTTAAAGAATTATTTGATCAGTCAGATAATATGGGGCAAGAATGGAGGCAGAATAAGTTAAGAAATCACTGCAGTAGTTCAAGTGCAGGATTATGTAATACTAAGAAAGTAGGAAAAAAATGGACAGTGAGAATAATACTTTAAATTGGAGTTGGAAAAATATGCTAAAAGAAATCGATATGAAGGATAAGGAAAGATGAATAAATGTAATCTCTTTATTTTGGGCTTGAGCAACTGGATAAAGTAGAGTGTTCTTTATCAAGAGAAGACTTTGGGCAGACTTTAGAGAGAACTCAAATCCATATTTCTCTTTTAACCATGGTAATTTTTAACTTTTATGTGCTTATTCATGGGGAGATATTAAATATAAATCTAATACCTGATGTGTGTTAAGAACATGCTGCATATTTTGTGACCACTAACTTGGGAGGTCAATTAGCTTAGAAGAGGTAAAAAATTATGCAGGGTGTTCTTGTAAAGCTATTATTCATTGACTTCAATGAGCTTGGAAAGAGGTTATTATAATTTTCAAGAGATGTCATAGAAATGGAAATTGTGAAATACCGCCAACCATTTTCTGTAATTAAAGAGGAAGTTGCTAAGGATGTTTGGTTCATTCTAATTTCAAGGAGTTAGCATTATAATTTTATTGTTTGGAAATCAGTGAGTTTTGTAGGCATGTAAAAAAAATAGGTACATGAAGTCACTGAGACAAAAAAAAAAGAGGGATTGTCAATAAAATAATACTGCAATACTGTCCATATCAATGAAACGAAAGGAGTGTGATAGGGTCCTCCTGTAGCATTGATTCCTCTCCAGTACGACTGCAAATATTTTTACTTTGCAGAAGTAATTTATATTCCATATTGCCTATTGATCATTAAAAGAAGTAGGTCCATATAACTGATATAAAAAGGTTCTCTTTCTGTTTAGCCATTTTAGTATTGTCTTTCATTAAGAGGATAAAATAGTGTAGAGTGCAAAGTTAATTATAATCAATTTCCAAATCGTCTCATTTGAATATAACAAATCACTGCATTTTCAAAGTTCTTTTCTAATTATGTTTCTTTTATTTCATTTAAAAGTAGAGCTGTTCAGACACACTGTAAGATTTTAAGAATTTGTAGACCCCTAAGAAAAATATTATTTTTGAAAAATACCTCTTATCCAAGTGAAATTGATAGACTCCCACTCTTACAGTTCAGCATATCTGAAACGTTCAAAGGAAAGACTTTGAACCCTTCCAAGATCTCTATACATTTTTTGTCAAGGGAGTTAATGAGGTGAGAAATGAAAGGAGAAATGTTGTAATGTGCTTCCTACAAAGAGACATTCACACTGCATGCAAAACAAGGAGTTTCAGATTTCCTTAACCTGAAAGAGGTGCATAATTCTGCTCAAGGATTATTGAACACTGTTGTTTATTCTGTCAATGCTATTTGCTTCTTATCAAGCATCATACTGGATTTTATAAGACAGGTAGTGACAGTGAAAGTTTCATCCCGTAAAAACTGAACCAAAAATTAATAAAACAATGTAGTCTAAGAATTATATACATGATCAACTGGGAAACTTTGTTCTTTCCCTCTTTTTTGTTCTTTTTAAATTTTGCTTTTTGTTTTGTGCTTTTTGTTTTTCCTATATGAAGACATTTGAAGTGACTTAGAAATTTTGTGACTCTAACACAATTGTACTTAGTACTCAGCTGACATTTATTGAAAAAGTTGTCATTGTAAGACATTTATATATACATCATTATTTCAGTTGCTACTGCCCAGTAGCAAAAGAGATACCAAATTCTCACATCATATTATTCATACAGAAAAAATACCTTGAAAAAAATGTAGGACATATATACTTTTCATCTAAGATCAGTGTGTTTTCTTTTACCATTATAAATAATATTAAAATATCAATTTTGAAAACTTCTCCTGTAAATGCTTTTATTATATAATTTTAATCTTAGTTCTGCCTTATTCTACCATATCTGGAACCATAGAGTTAAAAGGAGATTTAAAGTTATTGTAATTATTCAGGGTTTTAGGCAAACCAATGACTAATCCTCTTGTTATTGCTCTGAATTATTTAAATTACTTAAGCGTATCACCATAATTTACCAGATAACAACATTTCGATCTGTGTCTCTATATAACCTCATGTCTGTTGAATGCTCTTTTAAGAAACTGAATCTTATTATAGTTATCTGGCTTAGAATGTGCCTGTTTTATTTATTTATTCTGGGAGGAGATGGGGAAGGGATGAAGGAAATTGGACTCATTCATTGGCATAATTTTTATGCATTGAGTAATGTTAAAATTTGAAGATATATTAAGGAAACACAGGATAAATATAGTGATTTAATTTTTCATTTAGTTTAAATGTTTATTACTTATTTTTTATTTAATAATGTTTAAATCTATATCCTTTAATATCATTATTTTAAATAAAATAGTATTATTTTAGAAAAATTTAGCCAGTGCTAACCTTGTTCCCTAGACATGTTGTTGTTTTTGCTTTTGTTTGCTCTGTTTTATTGGTTTAGTTGTTTTCAAAAGTTAGCAAATATGAGAAACATTGAGAAGCTGGCCAAAGTTTTCATATGCTAGCCAGTCATAAATATTTATCTTCAAAGATCTGTATAACGATTAATGAAACCAAATTAGAAAAATAATTTCATAAAAGAGCAACTGCATATCTCCAGTTGCTAACTCCTAAATTTAGAATTGATCCCTACACATGTGGTTTCATCCAAGTATTTATTTCTAATACAGAAATAAAGAGTTTCCTTCCTGTGTTGATATCTACCCTGAATGAATACATCAGAGGTTTTTGTATTAATCCAAGATTTGTAAACGACATGACACTAGCCATGCATTAGGCTTGTGAATGTTTATTTGCAATTTAGTAAGCCTCGGTGTTACTGACTGAGTAAAAGTTTACTCTTCATGATTATTCTTTATATTGCTCTGTATATATTGTCTCTGTCAATACTTATGTCTCTGTTGACAAAAGTAATCATCATACTATACTGTACTATACTAGACTATGCTATGCTATAATAACTTGCCCCAAAAATAATTACAGAAAATTATGTAATCAAGTATATTTAGGGCAAATTGAACACAGAAGAGTACTCTATGGATAGCAAACAAATGCCAACACAGAAGAAACTTAGGCTAACCTCTGGAATTAGGATCCATATACAAGAATATATCATTCTTCCTCATACAAAACATTAAGGTGTTTCATAATATAAAGGAATAAGCATTCCTATGTGTACATGTTGGAAAATATATTTAGTATGCTAATACAAAGAAGGAATCTCCTGTATGTAAGTTTGTGATGAGTATTACTGATAGAGAACACACTTATCATTAGGGAGAAAAGAATATCATCTCAGTGACAGCTGTAAGAAGTGGATATTGACTATTTCAATTCATTGATTACTTATATCTCAATCTGGGTAGACCGAAAAAGTTACATTATTAAATCCTCGTATTTCATGATTAAAACTCCAAAATATTTCAAATTTTAAATATGTGTATATAATGGATATATTGTAGATGGTCATGATTTGAGTACCAACAATTTTGAAAACATACAATCTAAGGGAATGAATCAATTCTTTGGACGATTATGACTATATTCAGTAAACCCAAAAAAGTTTGCTTCTTGTCTTGCTTACTGACATTCCATGTGCAACATCTGATTCTTTTTGGGTTCCTTCTAGATTATACAATCTGATGTATCAGGGAAGAGCTTGAACATATCAGAAGGAAACTGTTCCATCTCTTCATTTTTCATTTGCTTATAAACGTTCAATCCAAGCTATGTGCAAATAACCTAACGCAAAGCAGTGGAACAAGTGTTCAAGTGGAGACTTTACAGTCTCATTTTTTGGTTAAAGATAATGTGAATCAAATATCCACATATTATTAAATAAGACCGCCCAGACAGTGCTAGCAAATGTGTTGGTAAGATACTGGGTTTGAAACTTGATACCTTACCCGTTAGAAGTTATAAAAGTCTCCGAGTTGAAGTAGTCAGAGAGTTGGAGATTCAGAAAGAAAATTTTTGTAAGAGCTTCAGTTCATTTCAGGTCCACAAGTCTCGAGAGAGCAACTTGCATGTTTGGGTAACTGATTTGTGTCTCTTGAACTTCAAGGACACAATAGATGTGCTGGACTCAAATTTAAGTCATTCAAAGGCTGAGAGTTCAGGGCTGGTAATTGTTCTATAAACAGAGTACATAGAAATTGCTTAAGTGGGGTTGCCTGCTTGTCCAGCATCTATCAGAACAAGGAATGAGTGAATGTTTTCCAAGGAACCTTGAGAGGTGGACACCCTAGGTTATTAGAGGATGGCTAGGAGAGATCAGTGGAAAGAAGGTAGGAGTGTACTCTGAGATGCTAAGAGGCTTTAAAAGGATTTGTAGATTTCTCTATGGAAAGGCATATGTGTCTGTACAGAGGAATGTGCAGGTAAGATATCCAGGTGATTTTAGACCAAAGGAAGACACTGAAGAATTGACACAGTGCCACCTGAGAGAAAAAGCAAGTTTCAAAGACCATTCATGCCTAGAGTACCAGTTCTTTTTTTTTAAATTTTTGTTGGAGTATAGTTGATTTATAATGTTGTGTTAGTTTCAGGTGTACAGCAAAGTGAATCAGTTATACATATACATATATCCATTCTTTTTTTTTTAGATTCTTTTCCCATAAAGGCCATTACAGAGTATTTAGTAGAGTTCCCTGTGCTATGCAGTAGGTTCTTATTAGTTATCTTTTTATTTATTTTATTTTTTTGCGGTACGCGGGCCTCTCACTGTTGTGGCCTCTCCCGTTGCGGAGCAACAGGCTCCAGACGCGCAGGCTCAGTGGCCATGGCTCACGGGCACAGCCGCTCCGCGGCATGTTGTATCTTCCCGGACCGGGGCACGAACTCGTGTCCCCCGCATCGGCAGGCGGACTCTCAACCACTGCGCCACCAGGGAAGCCCTAGTTATCTATTTTATATATAGTAGTGTGTATATGTCAGTTCCAATCTCCCAATTTGTCCCTCCTCACCTTACCCCCTGGTAACCATAAGCTTGTTTTCTACAACTGTGACTCTACTTCTGTTTTGTAAATAAGTTCATTTGTACCCCTTTTTATGGATTCCACGTATAAGCGATGTCATATATTTGTCTTTGTGTGCCTGACTTACTTCACTCAGTATGACAATGTCTAGGTCCATCCATGTTGCTGCAAATGACATTATTTTGTTCTTTTTATGACTTAGTAATATTCCATTGTATCAAAATATATGTACCACATCTTCTTAATCCATTCATCTATCATTGGATATTTACATTCCTTCCATTTCCCAGCTATTGTAAATAGTGCTGCAGTGAACATTGGGGTGCGTGTATCTTTTTGAATTATGGTTTTCTCTGGGTACATGCCCAGGAGTGGGATTGCTGGGTGATATGGTAGCCACTATGGAGAACAGTATGGAGGTTACTTAAAAGACTAGACACAGGGTACCAATTCTGAATCCCTGGGACAGGGATTATTTCCTTGAAATAAGAGTAAATTTTCCAAATTTTCCAACTTTCATCCTCTTTCCATCTTTGCAGGTGTTTAGGGAATTTGGATATAAAAAGGAAAACGTTTCAGTTAAAATTGTTTCTTATGATTTGTGTTTTGTTTTGTTTTACACAGGACTGGTTATATTGATTACAAAAATAGATTGAACTAAACTAAAATTTCTCTTGACTAAATTAAGCAGAAGTTTTAATTATATAACAGTGACCAGAGGAATTCTTGTGACATGCCTTAGATTTCATCAAAGGAGAAGGAAGGAAAGAATCCCACAGAACAGGCTCACTTGGGCAATATCAGTGGAGGACGAGAGGAAAGAAAGCTGTATTCTGATCATATCCTTTCTGTTTACCTTGGTCACCCTGTTTATTAAGCCCCAGGATTCAATCTCACTTTTACCCTTATTCATTTACTTGGGAATGTTAGTGTTTTGTAGGGTTCATATCTATTCATTTTCCCAAACATTCTCAAGAGAGGATTCTGAGACAGTTCTTTGTGTTTCCTGTGAATTGGTTGTACTCTGTGCTACATCTACAGAAATTTCATGAAGTATTTGCAGCAGGTGTATGAAATTCTTTCCTTGTTTCTAAAGCGACTTTACATTTTTTACATTTAAAAAATATTTTGTTAATTCAGTTGTCTTCTTAGAGTGACGGAAGTGTCTTTGACTTACACATTTTCATTAAAAACAGCATTTTATTATTTAGAATAATATAACTTCTAAATATTAATTTTGAAAAATAATCAGTCAAATCTTCTTGAGAATACAGTCTACAATGCACATAATTAGTAAAATACTTTAAAATGTAACATTATTTTCTTTTAAAAATAATTTGTATTTGTTATTTTACAAAAGAAAAAACTTCTGTGATATATTGGAACTAGACAGACATTAGCAACATGAGTTACCTTTTAAAAAAGAAGAAAATACGGCTTTCATTTCTTATATTCTTATGGAAATGTCAGTATAGTATTTACTCTTCAGATAATATATTTTATTTCTGCTTATAAAGGATGATGCCCAATAGTACAGGACCTATTTCTAAATTGTCTTTTTCTTCTCTTAAAATTCTTTTCATACGGAAGGAAATAGCTGATAATATTAAGAATAGTGTATTTAACTTATAGTTACTTAAATCATTATCTGAAATACTCCTCAAATGGAATTTTTTTTCAGTAATGTATTCTGCTTAAAAGTCTCAAAATAAACTGCTGAGTTAAGCAACTAAAGTAAACAGGTCTTTGGAGAATTATGGTTTATTCCCACTTTACCCAAGTCAGTTTCTCAACTTGAAGATTAAAAGCTCTTCTCAAACAAGGTAAACCTGTTTTCTAAAATTTTACTGGAAAAAATTGTTAAAAACTATATGACAGCATCAGCAATTTTGATGGAGCTGTAGGAATAAAGCAGGATGGCATGTTGCCTTTTTTCATATCATTCAGTCCTTTTAAGGAGAATATAGTTTTCATGGAGATGATAAATATTTAGCATGAAAAATGTTAGCTTAATTATACAACTACAAACTAGAGCAAAATTCTCCCTGAAATACTTTTTTTTCTTTGAGAATTAATGTTTTCGCACATGGAAGCAACAAAGGAAATATAAAATATATGACAACAATATTCTAAAATGTGTGTGTGTATTCTCAGCAAGTAACTACCCAGAAATCATATTTGTGTTTCAGTAAAATTCCAAAATGAACTAAATTTAAGATAAAGTTGCAGATTCATATTATTTTTATTGCATAGTGTTCATTTTAGGAGTTGTGTGATTTTAATTGGTTATTTTAATTAAAAATCCCTATTGTCAATCATCATTTTAATCTCGTAGCTCTTAATTTGCCTTGAGAGCTGGTTACAATTCAATCCCATCATTGTTCTTCTAAATTTTCTTGAAATTATTCAAATCTTATATCCTCTTTCTACATGTGTCGGAGTCCTGATTTGCATTTAACACACAGACACATATACGTATAGATGCATATATTACATGTGTATGTACATGTGTATACATACACACATATCTGTATGTGTGTGTTTATATGTGTGTGTATTGTAAGAAAAAGATAGTTTGTTACTTCGGAAAACTAATACCCTTTAGAACCAGAAACAGACTTGGAATATAATCCTTTTAAACCCCTCAGTTTATAGTTAATGTCAAATTAACTTGCATTAGTTAGTGAGGTTGCATTTTTTTCTAGTAAACATTGATTGATGCATACAACCTAAGTGGGGTGAATATAATTTTGCTTCATTCCAAAGTATTTGTAACATCGATTGTGATAATTTGCGAATATATTTTAAGTCAAATGCAAGCATGGAATCAAAATCACTTTACATTTTCTGGTCTGTGTTATGGAAATTGAATGGATTAATAAAGCTCCAAGGCGGCTTTAAAAGTCTTATGTTCACAATACGCCATGTATTTGACCACTGTCATCTGAGACTTCTTAAAAGCATCAACTCTTATGATTGGTATTCTACTTTTTATTTGCTTGATAGTTTTAGAATTTAACAAGTAAGTCACTCTGTGCTCATTTTACCTATGACGTCCTAGTATTGCTTAGACTCAAACAATTTGTTATTAATTACCAAAGCTGCTTTGAACGTCTCTACAAGATGATTCATCAGTGTGGCCTAGTGAAATTTTAGCGTTGGTGTGTTAGTCCGAATAGAAGGTCTATGAGTAGGAAACAAATCATAAGAAAATCATTTGAAATTGAGTGATACTTTTCAGCTAGACTTCTATTTCAAAGTAGAAGGTTGTTCCTGTAGGCATGCGTAGATGTTAACTAACATTGAACTTTTCCACTAAATCTACTTTTGAGGGCATGAGCATTGCTTCAGGAGTGAAGGAATCCAGATGAATAATGTTCTGCTCAAATGAACATGAGTTAAAGTTGCCTATGCAATGCCGGTGTTATTACTAGACACTGAAGAGAAAGCATTAGAGATTCTGTCTCATCTACACGATGTTTATAAATAAATTGTTTGGGGGATTTTTTTTATATATAACTAACTTAAAAATGATTAGACTGGTGATTCAATTATGTCATATATACCCAAGTTTGGAAACAGGAGCACTCTTTAAACCTTGAATTATTCTCACCCATTCCAGTTAGTCAAAGATAATCTGTGATGAGGCTCCAGGTTCTGTGTCCATTGTCAAGACTCCTGATTTAATCATCCTCACAACTTCCTTTCCTAGCGGATGGCCACAAATGGAGTGTAGTTTTATACTGAGTCACCTCAGCATTAGCACAGCAATATTAACAAAATAAAAAGCAGGAAGATTACAGAAAGTATCTAGTATCACAATAAGACATAAATACAGGCCACTGAGACCTCAGTCAGATTGGTGCCTCATGGTACTAATATTGCCTATTAACATGCAAAAACAAAAGGAAAAGACAGCAAAAAGTGAAGGGTGTCAAAGTGGAAAAACGTATGAAAAAAAGGAAGAGTCAGCAAGACCAGTGCTAAAAGGTAGTAATATTATAGATTGCTGTTGTCCCTTTCTTTCATGTACCTGTATGGTTTTCTCTACTCAGTCTTTTATAATTTAATGAATGAAGATAAAATAATCACGAATAACATACTATGAGAAGAATTAAGTGACATTTTAAATATAGTCATTCAGTCTGTCACTTAGAATTATTAAAAAATAGCTATTCTTGTTATTTTTAGACCTCCTGGGAGAAAAGAGCTCTTACATTTCCTTTTTCTACAGCCATAAACTAAGCATTTAAACTTTCACCACTAACCTACAACTATAAATAAAAATATTTCTATATTCAATATCACAGTCACTCTCAAACTCATGCTGACTAGAAATTCAGACCCTACTTTTTACAGCAGTTCCATTCTCAAGAAAATGTACACATTGAGATGTTGGTACTACTCAGTCGTTGAAAGCAGTAATTCATCATTCCTTTTTTTTCGGTGGTGGTTGAGTTGCTTTTCTTTAACTATGTAATTACTTTGCTATAAGAATGTTTAATAAGGAGATATTTTAAAACCAAAATTGTACTTGAAATCATGGAAAACACAACATAATTACTTGGGTTTGAAATCATACTTAGAAAACCAGAAGAAAATTGTCCTGATCCTCTAGAAAGACATTCACAGGAAAAATGTAAAGGTGACATTTAACTTATTGACTTTTGAAGGTATATCTGGACCGTAATTCTTTTTCAATAAGCTTGGATTTGAATACTGACTATAATTAACCGTGTTCACTTTGAACAAATTATTCAAAATTAAAATGATCAATTTTCATAATGATAATTATTATAGGAGTTGTTTTTTTTCATAATTAATTTTCCTGAGAACATAAAGTGTTTAAGCTTTTAGCATTGTTTTTATTATGGGACCGTGAGTGAAAACACAGCTATAATAAACCACCCTTTATCATAGTAGCTGTGATTTCATTCACTATGGGAGACAAATTGATTTTCTTAGACCTTTAAATTAGGTGGTAGGCATCATCGCTTAAAGTAATCTGCTGATAATATTCTGGAGGTATCAAATTGTGAATTGAAATATTTAAAAAGAACAAATATTTAAAACTATTTCTTGTTATTAAAGCAGTGATAGACATCCATGTTTTCATATTGATATCTGGATTTTCTGTAGTTTATACTCCTTTCAATTCTTATTTCTTCATCATTCTGGGTTACATTAGAATAAAAATAATGAAACATAAATAATATATTTATGATTTTACCAACAGTTGTGTGTGTGCTTATAATAAATGGAGGAAAGTAAAAAATGTGTTTACTCAATGAATGTTCAGTTGGAATGATTAAAAAATGACAATACATTACAAATTAAAGCAATTCAACAGTTTTAGATTAATGTAGTCAAAATTCACAATTAAATCATTAGAATAATGTAAAAGAATTTTAAGCAATTTTGTAGATTTTTAATCACCTGACATCCCATGTATCACCACACACCTCTTTTTCTAGCACTTGTATATCTGGTATACAAAAAATGCTATCAATGAAAGATTATACAAATTACTTCCGGGAACATACTTACATATAAATATATCAGCCTATTGGCTTTAAAACCAGCTTTCCGGGCTTCCCTGATGGCGCAGTTGTTAGGAGTCCGCCTGCCGATGCAGGGGACACGGGTTCGTGCCCCGGTCCGGGAAGATCCCACATGCCACTGAGTGGCTGGGCCCGTGGGCCATGGCCGCTGAGCCTGCGCGTCCGGAGCCTGTGCTCCACAACGGGAGAGGCCACAAGAGTGAGAGGCCCAAAAACAGTTTTCCAACAGGGAGTTGCTATCAATTACCTCCCAAGAGAGCCTGAAAAAGCAAAAGCAGAATAATTAAGCATACGTGTATATATTCACAAATATTTATAGGTAGATTTTAGAGCAAGTAGCAGATATTATCAAATCAGTCACATGATGAATAGTAGACTCACCATACGTGGATGTGCTCTTTTAGTCCTGCGAAAAAGCGAGTAAAGCACCAGCTGCCATCCAACCTGTGCTCTGCTCACCAGGACTTGCATACCTGTAGTTGTACTCACCAAAATGAAACTTGTTTTTCTAAAGCACCTTTTTTTAGCAGGCTAACTAATGCCCGCCCCCCAAAATGTCCATGTCCGAATCCCCATCACCTGTGAATATTTTACGTTACATGACAAAAGGGACTTTGCAGATGTGATTATTTAAGGATCTTGAGTTGGGGAGATAATCCTTAATTATCCATGTTGCCCCAATATAATCACAAATGTCCTAATAAGAAGGAGGCAGAGGGTCAGAGTCAGAGAAGGTTATGTGAGGACAGAAACAAAGGTGAGAGTGAGTGATGTGGGGATATAAACCAAAGAATGGGTGCAGTCTTTGTAGAAACTGGAAAAATCCAAGTGAGCGGATTTGCTCCTACAGCTTCCAGAAGCAACACAGTTCTGCTGACACATTGATTGTCATCCAGTGAAGCTGATTTTGGAATTCTGACCTCCAGAACTGTAATATGATAAATCTGTGTTATTTTACATACATTGTTGGTGGTAGTTTGTTGTAGGAGCAACGGGTTCAAGAGGATAAAAAGGCCCAGTTTTTTGTTGTTTGTTTATTTTTGTGGTACGTGGGCCTCTCACTGTTGTGGCCTCTCCCGTTGCGGAGCACAGGCTCCGCACGCGCAGGCTCAGCGGCTATGGCTCACGGGCCCAGCTGCTCCGCGGCACGTGGGATCTTTCCAGACCGGGGCACGAACCCGCGTCCCCTGCATCGGCAGGCGGACTCTCAACCACTGCGCCACCAGGGAAGCCCAATAAGGCCCAGTTTCAAAGAAACGGTGGCTATCATAATTACTTGTGGATAAGATCTATTCCAGAATCTTGCATTAACAGCCAGTAAATCTGGATCAAAAAACATCAGCTTGAGCATTAATTCATACTTTGAGTTTCTTATTTACTGTAGTTCAAGGACAACACTGTTTCTACTTCTATATGAAGTGTTTCTACTATTTGAACAATCTGAAATAATCCACATGAACAAAATTCTTTTACGTTTTCTTCCTATTCCATGCCACACATACTTTGATGGCATATCATTGCACATATCCTCTACCAATTTCCAATATACAAGTCTGTTTTTAAGAACCCAGTCTCGTGTTCATAAAGGTGAACATCAGACTAAAATTCCTCTTCTATCTGATACGGGTTTTAACTTCTGAGCAGAGTTGGTGCTCATCAATACTATAATGATGAAGACAGTATTAATAATTATTATTTTGCTGGTGTCTCAGTGGTGACAGTTATAAGTGTAAATGTATATAAGAAAAGGATTCAAGAAATTGTCTTCAGAGAGCTCCCTATCACATCAGTACATGTTCATTAATAAACAGAATCTTCAGGCTCCCTAAACACTCAGATTACATTATCTAATACTGTTTACATTTAGGAGCCTAATAAATTCTTTAGAAAACCTGACTCTTGACTTTTTCACGGGGATTTTAATATCCCGCTCACCACCCCTAGTACTTTTGGAGACTATCTACCTTCCTGCATGCTTATTTGACGTGTGCAAATGATAACCCCAGATTTTCTGAGTGTTTACTTTCTGAGCAGGAGATTCCAAGGCCAATTTCCAAGAACACCATGCTCTAAACAGGATCAGGATTTAGGTCTCCCTGAGATCTATTTTTGGAATGATGCTTCAGTATTTTGAAAAATAACATGTCTATATTGTATCCATTGAGCTCAGCAGTTTTCAGTTTTGAAATGTTTTTAAAAATTCTCAATTTTGTAACATAGAAACTGGTGCAATTGATTGTTCATTGTTTTCTCACCCTGAATTATTCCCTAAATGAAATAAACTCATTTCTGCCCATTAAAGCATTCTTACATTAAACAATTAAAAATGCTATGTAATGATTTAGAATGTCATAAACATTTTCTTAAA
Source organism: Aethalodelphis obliquidens (assembly GCF_003676395.1). Taxonomy (NCBI): domain Eukaryota; kingdom Metazoa; phylum Chordata; class Mammalia; order Artiodactyla; family Delphinidae; genus Aethalodelphis; species Aethalodelphis obliquidens. Next base: position 18,604,417 of record NW_020837973.1, on the reverse strand, counting down.
ACAGAATGAATTTTAAGAGTATTTTCTTAAAATGTAGAGAGTAACATTTTCCTGTTACTTATGTTGTTGTTTTTTTTTTTTTTGCCAGAGGAAGGAGTCAGTTTTTATTTCTGTATAATATACCTTGCCACTGTCCTAAAGTCCTTGACTTTAACTCTACCAATTTTAATAATTGTTTGTATTAACCAGATAATGCAGTCAATTTATATATCCCAAATTAATATCAAGGTCATAATGTATTTCTTTATTTTGTCTCTTTACTTGGCTTATCCATCATGACCAAATTAACCTGACCCTCAGTTTACATTGTGCTTTGTGGACACAAGCAATGTCAAATTATTTGTCTTAATTAAATTTCTCCTACCAAAATGAACCTAATTTCTTACTGTCTGTCATTAGCATAGATGAGTCAAAGGCTCATTGTTATTTTGGCATTACCATGTTTATATTTTTTTAAGCAGTGTATTAAGACTATTAAATTTAATAGTAAATTTAGTAAATATTAAGTAAATATTAGTAAAAGTAAATATTAAGTAAAAATTAAGTAAATATTAAATTTACTTCTCAAGTTGAATTTTGGATTCTTTGTGGATTTAAAAAAAATAACTCTTTGGGCTTCCCTGGTGGCGCAGTGGTTGAGAGTCTGCCTGCCGATGTAGGGGATGTGGGTTCGTGACCCGGTCCGGGAAGATCCCACATGCCACGGAGCAGCTGGGCCCGTGAGCCATGGTCGCTGAGCCTGCGTGTCCGGAGCCTGAGCTCCACAACGGGAGAGGCCACAACGGTGAGAGGCCTGCATACCGCAAAAAATAAAATAAAATAAAATAACTCTTTACGAATAAGGAATTCCAAGCTAGGTAGAGTACTGCAGTAGAGATAATTAATACTTAAGATCTGTGAGAAAACTAAGCATACTTTTTTGATAGAGTCACATAAGAGCAATGATGTCCAGTAGAAGTTTCTGCAAAGATGGAAAAATTCATCTGCACTCTCCAGTGTGCTTTCCATTGACCACATTAGACACTGATCATTTGAAACGTGGCTATTTTGAATAAGTCCCTAAACTTTTAATTGTATTTAATTTAACTAATGTAAATTCAAATTCACATAGACAAAAGTGTCTTGTGGCTACCATATTGAAAAATGTAAGACTAGAAGAAAGAATTGTGAGTTGTGTTTTAGATCTGGACTCTTGCTTAAACTTGTCCCTCAGTAACCGGTTCTATTGGAGATAGTCACATCACTTCTCTGAGCATCCATGTCTTCATTCAGTCAGTAATAGTTTCTTATTGAGCAGTCTGTCAAATCCTGTGACCTAGCACAGGATACAATGGATACAATGATTGTTAAGTCAGAATTTATACCTCTTCCCATTCTGTAGGGAAAAATGGTGTCAATGATACCATAATTAATTGTTTTGTTAAAATTGTGATAGGGGCTCTGGAACGAAAGTAAGAAGCTCAATGAAAGCATGTGAGTCAGGAGACCTGACCAGGACTGATGGGTCTGGTAAAGCTTCCTGGAGGAAGTGATTTTTGAATTTAGCTTAAAATAAATGTTAAGAAATTTCTAGGTATAGAAAAGTACTGCTAATTTGCCTGCAATCTGCCAGTTGCTAAAGATTCAAAGAGATTTTACTACCCTTAAAAAATTTATGGGGTAACAAATGATCTAAGTATGGAGCTATCATCAATTCCAAACAAGTGTTCCATTAAATAATCTTTATGACAAAAAATATGATTTTTATGTTCCAACATATTTGGAAAAGATAGATTAGACAAAGATAAATTTCTATGTGCTAAAACTTATTGGAAACTTGGGTATAGTTAAGGTAAAATGTATTGGCACCTTGGTTATATTGGAATCTTGGGTGTTACAAATCTTGGAAAACATCTTAACTAAGAATTATTTTCCGAAAGTTTTGTAACCATAGAATTTTTTTTCTTTTACTTTTCTTCTTTTTTACTTTCCCTACTCCTTCTTCTTCTTCCTCCCCCTCCGCATCCCTTTCCCATTCCCTCCTTTTTCTTCTGTCGGCATTCTTAGCAATATGGCTTCTATCATGGAGTTCTCTGAATATAATTTAGAGACCCCAATTATATTTATAGTTCAGTGTCCTCCATTATCAAATTCTATAAGACTACACTTTTAATTTAGTTTGATATTGTTTTATTTGATATCCTATTTTTAAATTACTGAGTTAGGTATTGTCTACTTTGAATCTTTCTGTTATTATATTATTTCTTACGATTTTCATTATATAATCATTTATTCAATAAATAACCTTAGTTGACATATGGTCAAATAAATTTCAGGGGGCATCTTGTCAGACAGTGCTCCTGTTAGGTTTGCTGGAAGTTTCTGCTTCCTAACAATTTGCTCTTCTTCTGCAATATTTTCAACATTTTGACAAAGCCATATTTTCCAATCTACCACTGGTCATTTAATCCATCCTTCCTGGTCCAAGATTGCAGGGGGAGAAACTTGTCATGTTTTGGTGTTTCTCACCTGGCTCCATTTCTTCTTCCTGTGCAATGCTCTTGTAGTATCTAATGTAACTGTCAGATGGAGGCAGCTACAATGGCATTATTGTTTAGCCAAAAATGCCTTTCCTCTATGGTTTGTTTGTTTCAAAAATGTCTATTTTGGGAGTATTACTGGCTGCATTTATTAACATTTATTATGCACAAGGCCCTGTGCTAAATGCTTTCAGCATTATCTTTTTTAATTTTCATAATAACCTCCCCAAATAGGCTGCCTTGAGGAAACTGGTATTTAGAGGAATGAAGTCTACCCAAGGTCTATCTGTGTTTTCTCTACAACATAAAAAAAAGAAGAAAAAGAAATCTGGGTAATACCCATGTGACTTATCTGTGACCGTTTTTTTTAAAAATTGAGATATAATTGATATATAACATTATATTAGTTTCAGGTGTACAACATAATGATTCAATATATGTATATATTGTGAAATAATCACCAGAATAAGTGTACTTAATATCCATTGGTTTCATTATAATGCATTCTGACTTGGGGGATAACACTTGATGAAATACAGCCACTCAGTCAGACTAGTATCTGTGTCTTGACTGAAAAATTATTTTACATTAAATAATATTATAATCAAAGATAAATTTAAAATAATTGAGAAAATCTGTTTCCTTCACAAATTCCTGGTGTTTGTCAATAGATTGACTTAAGTCGATTATCCTACTACCTTTGTTGTGATAAATCTAACTAGATGAAATTTATTTCAACCATTTGTTCATTTGGTGTATTTGATTTAGGTAGAAATGATTTGAAATAGGTTTTGTATGTGATTTATAAGATTAACAATTCACTTTAACACTTGGAAAGGGAATGAGTTATGTCTTAAATATTTACTGGATAGAAAATATTTCTTTTCTGGAGATTTAGTAATAAAAACGTTTCCTTATGATGGCTAACTGATAGAATTAAGATTCAAGCTCTCTAGCCTGTCACTTTTTGTTTTCTCTTAGATAAGAAAAAAAATCAGTTTTTAAGGAAATTATAATGAAAAGGTATAACTGACATTATTTTTTGCATTGAATTAAAGATTAACTTCCCTATTTTTCTCAGATATTTAAAAAGTGTACCATGTACTTGTACATAGTTGTAGTTGTACCTGCAAATACAAATGCTTGAGAGAACTCTTGGCACCATCTTGATTCTGATTACAGGAATAATCATTGCCCACACTTGGCCTAACATATGATGGCCTTCTCTCTGCATTAGCATGCAAGCCATACATATAATTTAATATGAAACAATTACAGAAGTGAATTATTTTTCTCAAACAGTAAAAACAGCAAAAGCAAGAACAACAATGTTGCCACATTTTTGCCTTAAAAGAATTACTAGCAGCTCTAGGATCTGAAAATTTTGGTAGAGAGGAGGGAAAGGAGCTGGGGTTAAGAGATAGAGATTAATATGCCTTAAACAATGCAATCACAAAAAACTAAATATTTTAGTTGTGAAGTATGTAATTTTAAGTTGGGCCATGGAATTGGAGATGTGAATAAGATTCAATAATAGATCCCGCATTAAATGACATTATGTACAATCTATGATATTGTGTGGCTATTATGATGACAGGATGCAAGGAACATGATGGGGGGGCATTAAGATAGATTATGTTGATGATTATCCTATATAACTGAGAAGAATAGAGGTGAAAGATTGTTTTGAGATTAAGATGATGAGGTTTATTTTGCCATTGTTTTATTTAATATTCCCAAATGCGAAATACCTAGTAAGTCAATGAAAAAACTAAGTCAGTTTGGGCTAGAAAGAAAATTGAAATGGAGGAGGAAATCTGAGTATTGTGTCACATATTAGATGTAGATAAAAGTGTGTATGTAGAGAGAATATGTGAAGAAAATTTTCTTGTAAACATCGAAGTCCAAGATACTCAGACTTATAATAATGGTTTGAGGGATAAATTCTCCACTGATTTGACTTTGCTTTTCTTTCTTCACTCTATCCATTTTCCCAAATTCTACCTACTGTGTCCATGTTTCAACAAGCCTTAACATTCCATATAGATTACGTATTCTGAATAGCTCTATAAATATTGGTGAAGTTATTTCTGATGCATCTGTAATTCTTTGGTCTTTTTGATAAGCAATTATTGATAACTCATCATAAAAAAGGTGATATTCTGGGGCTAGACATACTTATATATATGAGAAATGATTTGTGACCAGAAAGACTCAGAGAATTTACAGAATGTGTATTCTAGTTGGGTAAACAGTTTCCTTTACTAGATAGCAAGGTAGTATATTATTTAAATTCCCTTCTAAATTTAAAAGGCTATATTCTGAATTCTGAGTTTTAATCCTCATGCTACAATTCTGTAGGGGAAGAAAATTTGTTTTTTTTCCCCTTTAGGTTTTTTTGGCTGGCCTAATAATTAAATTGACATAAGACAGATTTACAGGAGAAAAATGATTTTAATTTTGTACACACGAGAGCCCACAAAGACATGAACGGCTATCAGACAGTGGAGCCATTGAGATTTATATACCATACTGAGCTAAGGAGAAGGGGGTGGGGCCTGGGGCTTCAAAGGCAAGGAAGACAGTTCACAGAAAGATGGGAAGGGCATATGTTTGGTAAACAAATATTTGCTATGCCATGCCATGCAGAGAAGTCTTATGTAAAAAAAGTTATCTTTGGCAATAGCTCTCTTCTTGGTGTGGATTCCCTGTATAAATGCCTTTAGGCTATGAAGGGGGAGATAAAATCTCTTCTTGAGTCTATTGTGCCTTAATCGTCTTCATCGGGAAACAATCTACTTGCCAAAGTGGCACATTCTGAGGCAAACTGCCCTGAACTCCATCAACTCATTATCCATTTGAATTTCAAAAAACACTTCCAAATGGTAAAATATATGCACAAATAGTCAGCTGAAGGACACTTGAAATGTGTGAGTTTGAATTACTACTCAGCTAGTAAGTATTGGGTTTCCTTGGGAAAGTACTTAATTTTCTTCACTGATTATTTGCAAAACAGACTACCATAACTTATTTTATAGCTTTATTGTGAAGTTTAAACTATATTTATTAAGTGCTCTGTGCAGATCTTGTCACATGGTATGGAACTGATAAATGTTAACTATTTTTATTTTATAATTTTATTATTATGCTACTTATTATATTGTAATCATTTATGTACATATCTGTTGAGTCTGTAAGATTGTGAATTCCTTAAATAATGCATTCCCATGAGCTTTAGTATTTCCAGTACAACCACTGTATCAGATACTAACTAGGCATTGGATGAATGTGTGTTGAATTAATTAATGATTACACAAACATGTAGCAGAATGATAATGCATAAAATTTGAATGTGTAATTATGAAAAAAACAACTTTTATTGAAAGAAAGGTGAAAATGTGAGCTTATTCAAGGCCTGGGCCTCAATTCAAAAGAAAATTCATCAAGAAGAGTGTAAAGAGAAATGAGTGGGAGAAGAAATCTAAACATAGGAATAGGGGGCAATATAACAGATGTCAAAAACAGAAGAAATATTTTTCTCTATATTAGAAAATGAGAAGAATAAATTATTTGATAAGCATCCCATATCTGTCTATTAAAATATTTTTGAATTTCCATCAATTAAAACAATAACATATGTCGAGTGAAAAATATGCACAACCTAAAAGCTGAGAGTTATGTTTTATTCGGTGGATATTCTGAGGACTTCAAGTCTGGGACACAGCATCTCAGATAACACTGAGAAAACTGTTCCAAAGAGGCCAGGATATATAAGAGTTTTTGCAACAAAAGACCAGGTAGTCAGAACATCAAAAGATTACTGTTAATCAAAGAAAACCAGACATCTCATATTAATGAACTTAGCGATTTTCTATGTATGGGAAGGTGCAAAAGTCTGGGCTCAGTGAAATCATTCCTTTGATATGCACCTCAGCTATCTGGGCCAGTATCCTGAGCTTCCTCAGGGTGCACCACTGGGGAGGTTGTAATGTGATGGCTTGATGGCTGTGACATCCTTTATTTAATGATATGGTAGGCAACAGTTTTTTAGTTCACACATACCACTACACACCTATTAAAATGGTACACTGATATCACCAAATGCTGGCATGGAGATGGAGCAACAGGAACTCTCATTCATTGCTGGTGAGAATGAGAAATGGTATAGCTACTTTGGAAAACAGTTTGGAAGTTTCTTACAAAACTAAACAGACTCCTGTCATATGATACAGCAGTCACACTCTTTGGTATTTGCTCAAAAAAACTGAAAACTAGGGACTTCCCTGGCAGTCCAGTGGTTATGACTCCTCGCTTCCAATGCAGGGTGTGGGTTCGATCCCTGGTTGGGAGAACTAGGATCCCACATGCTGTGTGGCATGGCCAAACAAAAAAAAAACTGAAAACTTATGTCCTCACAAAAACCTGCACACAGATGTTTATATTAGCTTTATTCATAATTGCCAAAACTTGGAAGCAACCAAGATATTCTTCTGTAGGTGAATGGATCAATAAACTGTGGTATTTCCGGACAACAGAATATTATTCAGTGCTAAAAAGAAGTAAGCTATGAAGTCATACAAAGACATGAAGGAAACTTAGAAGTATATTCGTAAGTGAAAGAAGCCAATCTGCAAGGCTATGCATACTGTATGATTCCAGCTATATAACATTCCAGAAAAGGCAAAACTATGGAGACTATATTAACTATGATTCTAAGACCACTGCAAGCATATAGGCAGAGGAATCTTTCTTAATTTAATATGTTCTTATTAATATAAATGTTACACTGTGATATGACTGGTAAATGTGTATGTTTCACTCTCTTTACTTAAAATAAAATCAACAACATACTACAAATAAACCTATAAAATATGTTTAACCTGCAGGAGATTGAAAGTGAGCTGCTTGCCAAGAAAAAAAATAGTTTCTAAATGTAGCTTCTTGGTAGGCAAGAAGCACAAAACCAAATCATTGTGGGTTGTCCCATTACATACAGTGATACACAATTCCATACACCAATATTTCTACTGTGTCATAGCCTCTTATTCCAGGTAGTTTCTCAATTGCTTAGTTACAATTTATTTCAGTATACCTTTCAGAGGTAACATGTACTATAAAATATAGGAGGAAAGACAGATAAAGTCTTGCAGGTGACTTTCAATAACTGTAGTACTCAGTGAAGAAGAAAAAATGAGAAGAAATATGAAAAATGCTAGGTAAATAAAACTGGACTTTTAAAAATTCCCATGAATTTGCTATCTCAATTTGCTAACTACTCAGATGGATGTCAATTCTTGTCCATTTTCCAAATGACTTTTCTAAAACCTTCATATTTATATGAATGATGTATTTCTTTTCTCTTTACTCTTTTATTTGCATAAAGTAGCCACCAGTATTCTGCTTCTCTTTACCTGTTTCAGAAATGTATCACTGAAAATTCTCTTATCTCTCTGCTATGAGCCATGAGGTGCAAGTGATCCTCAAGAGGTTTAGTGATCCCCATTATTACTGGGAGCACTATTAATTTGAACAACTGAAATAGCTAGAGTTTCTGGAGCATGCAAGGAGTGCACTGGCAGTAAATGGAAGATTACTTCTAACAAATTAATTTAGCAGAAAATCACTCCCCCACTAGGACTGCAAGTATTTAAGGTATTTCCTTAAATAGTAAAAGGGTCTTGGGTATATGTAAAAGGCAAATGGAAGAGTAGTCAGTCTCGATCATGATAAATGGTACTACTGTAGTTGGTATATTACACTGGGATAATTGTGGAGATATATTTGCTTTGAGTTTTATTAGTCCCTTTCAGCCTCTATTACCTTATTATCTGGCCATCAATATTAATTGGGTACTCTTCATTGCTCATTCAAAGATGCTATGACTTTGAACAGTCCAATTAACTTTAGAGACTGATTGTTTTGATGTCACAAATACAACCTAGTAACGTGCAAATTTTTCATAAGAGCTTTGTATAGATGTTGCAAAGATCACAAAATTCAGTGGATCCTAATATGGATAACTTAGCATAAAACATTTCTACTTCACAAAAGAGTAATCTCTATGGAAAATACTTTTGTTACATTGACCTAGTAAATTCATATTTAGTTTATAGAGTGTTTATTGAGTCTGGGATGCAATACTATATGTACATGGTGCCACAATGGAGTGATAGAATGGTGCTGACAGGAGTAACAGAAAAGAAAAATAAGAAAATAAAATAAAAAGCATCATAGAACAATGTGCAAAACCTAGTGATAGCTAAGAATTTCTTATTTTTTTGAGAAAGTTTTCCATGGAGCGTGAGTTTAAAGTAGTTAAAGGGAGGTTGGATGTTGATTAACAGAAAGAAAATTTGGGGCTAAGGAAGAGGTAAATCAGTACTTTCAAAGATTATACTAAAGATATTTTATGTGAGGATTGGTGAGAGGTTGGAATTGAGAGATTGGAATACAAAAAGGATAAGGAGAAAAGGAAAAAAGAGCAAATAAAACACAAGCTCTGTAAGTGGTTTTAGTTCTGTAACTAAGTGGTCTGGTTCAGATAGAAATTATTCCATTTATTCTCTGAAGAGTAAAATCTTTCTAGGAGAAACTTACAATTAGCTAATATCCATCTGTGTATCCAGATATGTGTCTCTAAAAGGGAGAAGAAGAGGAAGAGAAGGAATAACACAGGGGAGAGAAGAGGGAGAGTGGGAAAAATAGAAGGAGAAAGAAGAAAATGAAGGAGTTGCAGAAAGGATGAAGTTGAGGTGGGGATGGGAAGAATGAAGACAGAGGAAAGAAAGGTTCATTCTGTGAAATGTCAGGATGAGTTTGCTTAATCAGGAGATAAATCAGGAAAACATCCAACCCTGTAGTGTAGTTTTATCTAAAAGTCCCATTTTCTCTTGTAATGGTGGAAGACAGTTATCCAAGCACAGGTTGATTTACTATAAGTAAATTTCCATTCATCTGAATGGCCAGAAAGATAAAGAAATTCACCTTCATCTGATATTGATTCATATCATTTTCATATTAGTACTTATTTATGTCAACAAATATTTAGTTATACTCGAGGCTTACTTTTTTTGAAGGTAACTAGAATATTTGTGATATATTGCCCTATCATTTCGTGCTTTATTTACCCCGGCAACTTTCCATCCTATGAAGTCAAATATCAGGGTTTTTCTAAATATAAAAGTAATATAAATGGACCATTAGTATGACTCAATATTATATGTATTTATTCATAATTTATAAGAACTCATTTTATTCTTTGATAGCAAACAAATAACAGTGTGTAAAAGAAAATAGATCTGAAACAGTGGTGGGACCAAATTGAAAGGTTAAGAGGATAATGGCTTCTGTGTATCTCAAACAATAGCTTTGCATGACACCTGGTATCGTTCACAAAATTCTTAACAGAAGCGGGTAAGAAGACAAGCCTCAGTCTGCATCTGCTGCTTACATTCTGTTTACTGGGATCTTTTTGAATAAAGCAAGACATAGGTTCAAGCCCAGACTCAGAGTAAGACCCCGCTCACAGATAGATAGCAAGAAGTTACCCAGTGTTTCAATATACTGTGTAATGAAATGGGAAGTACACATAAAGATATCTACCCATTTAAGTGCTACACTTGTATCAAGGAAAACCACATACACGGGATTGAGTGGCAGACTGAACTAAACTTTTTTTTTTTTCATGAAATCTAATTTTCACTTGAAAGAATAACTGACAAACTACGGTAATTCAGACTGGTTTATTTGGTGAATATTTTATCAGAAGTGGATAAAACAAGCCTGTATATTTAAGGAAGACAAATGACTGTACTTGGGACCAATGACAAAATATGAGCTTTCAAGCACCTTTGAGAATTGAGAAAACTTGTATCTGCCACGACAAGCTTGACAGCTTCCCAATACATAGAGTTTTTTTTTTTAATTAGATCAGTAGTGATAGTTACAAATGTTATTTTATATTATATAATGAAACATGTCAACATTTAAAAAATGTGCATAACTTGATTACCACTGCTCTTCAAGTGACCAGTGTATGATATTATAAAATCATGAATGGATAAATATCCATTCAAACTACAAGATAATGGACTCAACTTAATGTTTTTAGAAGCTCTGAGTTATCAAGTTTTGATAAGAAAGATTAATAGAAGAAAGAAGAATATCCCCAATTATCTGAAAATGTTATGAAAATACACTTCTATTTTCCTACTTCTATTTGTCTGAGGCTGAATTTTCTTTATCTACTTCAACTACAATAACATATCACATCAAATTGAATGCAGAAGCACATATGAGAAGCCAGCTGTATTCTGTTTAGCCAAACATAAAAAGATTTGTAAAAATGTAAAATAAGGCCATTCTTTACAATTATGGTGTTTTAGAAAATAGAATTGTTTTTCATAAAATATGAGATGTTAGTGGGTTGTTTATTATTATTTTAAATAAGTTGATTTTTAAAATTCACATTTTTAAATTTTAAATAAATTCACATTATGCCTAGAACCAAGTTCTGTGTCAGTAAGCTTATGCTGCCTAACAAAATATTTTTGCAACTTTTAATTATTTGCATAGCTATTCAGCCTGGCTCGATGGTTTCATTCATTTGTGGGCTGTTGCCCTCAGTAGAGTAGCCCTATTTAGCTGGGTACCTGGGCCATTTGTCCTCATTCTTTAGCAAGTCAGCCTGAGTTTCTTGATGGTATTGGCAAGAATCCCCAAACAGCAAAAAAGAACAAATCCCACTGTGTTAGTTCAAGTCTTTGTTACTGTCATTTTCATTAACATCTCACTGAAGAAAGCAAATCATACGAGTGGAGCCAGAGTCATAATGAAAATTAAAGTTTTACACAGAAGGATATGGACACAGGAAGGGGAAGAATCTGTGGCAATCTTTGCAACCTACTAAGAGTGATACTGATTTTGAAAGTATTCCTACCATCATTCTCTAACGTTGTGGACAACGTGTTCTTTCTAAAACTGTGACTGGAATCACTTCCCATAGTGTGTTAATTTTTAAAAACAAAAATGAAGTGTTAATTTCTTCTTTTCTGTTAGTTCTTATGTGTTTAACTAAAAAATCATAATACAGAAGAATATCATTTATTATTTAATATATTTTCAAATATAATTTGTTTTATGCACTTCAAAAATACTGCATGAACTACTTAAAGAATGGGTGAGAACTCTAACCATTTTTAAAATTTTGCAATTTTTATATTATTTTCATGGAAACTTATGTAGTCTAAAAAACTCAGATTATATTTGCAAGGGATATTTTTATATGTTCTGTATGTGAGCTAAAAGATATTTTAGTAATAGAAATGGCTATTCTGAGATTTCTTTGCTGATGCTAAAACAATGTATTAGTTACTAAATAAGCAGGCTTCATTTTTATTATATAGCTCTAAGTGATGTTATTAATTTTATTGAAAAAATATTTTAGTTAACTCAGAAAATATTTTAAAATAGTCTCCTAAAGTTTTTTTTTCTTTTTACTCTTTATATCTATTAAAATTTTTCTTCTTTGAAGAAGTAAATTCAGATGAACTGCATTCCATTTGACTTATAAAATTTAATAATTGAAATGTAATAATTATGGTGGAACTCTAATGTTAGAATTGTTAATATGCAATGTGCCTTTTGTTTCTTTATTGAATCAGTGATTCAATGAAAAGATCATATGTATTGACTATTTAGACTTATGTCTGCAGACTTTAAATAGATTTTAATTCGACATATTCTTGCTACCTATTAACTCAAAAATTCTTTGTTTGAAACAAAGCATATAATTATAAATGTGAAGTATGTTCATGTAGGTACACACATAAATTATGTACATAAATTATCTGAGTATAAATTATCTTGTTTGAATTTTGGAACTAAATATAATTAATCACGCCTTAGGAAATTTTTCATTAAGCAGTATTCAAAAATTAAAAAGTATAATATACTAGGGATATATGAAGAGAGAGAGAGAAAATATTCAAAATTAGCTATAAAAAACCCAGAAAACTTAGATTCACTTGGCATCATTTTTCCAAAATAGTGCCATCAACATATCAAAAAATTCTGAAAAAAATAACAAACTAAAAAATAAGGAAGGAAAAGTTAAGTAAAATACTGGAGCACTGACAAGATAATGTGAAGATATGTGTTTGCATATCTATATGCTGGGCTAATGTAAAGAAATATTATTTTAAAGCACAGCTTTGCCTTAAGCTCTCATGCCATAGCTATTATTCTAGAACTTTCCATCACAAACAGATTCCTTAAAATAGAAATATGAAAATATTCTATCTGCATCTTCACTGTCCATTTATTCACCTTTCAAAGCAATATAATCTTCTTTCTACCCCTACCCTTCCAGGGACGCCTCTGTGGACAAGTTCACTGTGACCTTCTTATTGGTAAATCTCACCACTTGTGTGGCTTTTTAGATGTTTGATCATTCTTTTTTCTTGTAATTCTGATCTCTCAGTATTCTTCCTAGTACTCTATCCTAGTTTTTTAGAAACTTTTCTGGCAGCCATGCTTGTTCAAGTTCTCTGCATTTGTTCTTCTCAAGCCCCAGTATACTTTGAGTTCAATATTTTCTTCCCTGTGTTTTCACTCCATACATCATCCCTGGGGGATATTTTTCCCTCATGTCATTCCAAAAATTATTTAAATTATGATAATTTCAAAGTCTATATCTCTAGCTTCAAAATTTTCTCAGTGTGGAACTACTAACTAGATAGGAGTAGTAGACAGAGATCAATAAAATATTGAATGAGATATTTAAAAAACAGCAAGAACAATGAAGTAATTATCTTTCTAGAAGAACTCCTGTTAATGTAAGACAAAAGCTAGAATTATGGCTGATGTCTATAGGGATGTAGGCTTGGAGGAGGATTATTTTGATGATAGAGTAATATCAAGCATTTTAGTATTTTTATGAAAACAGCTGGAGGGAGGGAAATATTGAAAATACAATAGACTGTAGATTATAAATGGAGCAAAATCCCTACAGAGGAAAGAAAGAATAGGAGAATATAACACAGCTTCAGAAACTGGCCTTAGGCACAAAGAGGCACATCATTTTCTCAGACAGAAGGGATTAAAATAAGAATGACTGTTTATATAAAGCCTTTACTGTACACCAAGAGTAGACATGGATTTCTCATCCTCGATATTAGGCATATTTTTATAATGTGATTTTTCCCTCATTTAACTATGCCCCATTTTCCTTCTCAATAATGAATATAATAAATATAATCATTTTCAATGATTGTTGATAAGATTATAAAAAAAGGGAAAACCTACAAATAGTAAATATATTTGTAAACAATGTAAGCCATAATTAAGCAGCTGCTTTGGTAAAGAAAATGTAGACTTTAGCTTATATTTTTGAGGTAGCTTTGTTATTCACCAAATTATTTTTATGTGCTATAATCCTATTCAAAATAACTTTCTATGAAGATAAAATAGCAAAGTACAGATCAACATCAATTTCATTTAAGTATTACTTTAATTAAACACATACTTATTTGTAGAATATGACTCAAAATTGTTTTGGTATTACAAACTTTTAGTAATAACTAACTCTAATGGTTAACTATCAGTGGTCCTGTAAAAAAACATGCACACATTTCTGAATTGCAACAGAACTTTGAATTCTAATTCAATTGGTTATACCATATAGACCCAGGCTGAGTTATTATAGTAATATTATATGAATATGGTCACCGATATTTCATTTTAAAACACAACAGTGTATTTTTGTCCCTATTGGAATTAGAATTGTGGAAGCTAGCTGTTTCTATACATAGTAAAGATTGGAAAACACTGGTCAAAGGAATACTTTTCTTGGAAAGTCTACGGAAATTTCACAGTGTTGATGTGTGTCTACCATGGGGATGAAGAAAGACATTTTGACTTAAAGACAACTAAGGTTTAAAAACACACAGTACATTTATCTGCATATTCTGTTGTCACTTGTTAACTGAATAAGTTGAATGCCTATAGAGAAGACAACCAAAATATTTCAACTGAGAAAACATTGGAATACAGTATTCAATCATCATCCAATTAATCTAACCCAGTTGTTGCCTCAACAGCTAGATTGATGAGGTGTTTTCCTGAAGTCTTCATGAAAATTCACATAAACCTATCCTCTTAAAGTCATGATTTTCCCAGGAAGCTATATAAGAACCATGGCTATTGTATTAAGGATAACATAAATTGAAGCTGTTTTGTCTGGATTTCTAAAATATATCAATAAAAATGTTAAGTCAAAAATATGTAAGTTAAAAAATAAGCACACTTCAATAATATAAGTAAATAAATCACATTGATTCGAACACTACAACTTATATACTTTTTGTCATCTGGGGGAAATAATACTTAAAATTAGTGACATAGATGAATCTTTTGAGCTTAAATTATGCCACTATATCCTTATGGTTTAAAATCACCTGAGGAAGTTTACCTAGATGATCTGCAGATCTCATGGATGGTCAGAAAGGTGAAGGTGTGAAGCGTATCTCTAACCATTTGCTAATCATATGAGTTGAGCAAATAACTTAAATGAACCTCAGTTTATCATCTATAAAATTGAGATAATTCCCACCTTGTTGATGTATTATGATAATTACCAGTAATACATAGTCACTGGAATATGGATTGTCAAATGTTAAAATCTATTAATAAAGAAAAGTTTATACTATAAAATATATTTCATTTATTTTTTTGTTATTGTTTTATGTTTCTTTGTTTTTTGGCCACGAGACACATGGGATCTTTGCTCCCTGACCAGGGATCAAACCCTCCCCCTTTGCATTGGAAGGTGAAATCATAACCACTGGACCGCCAAGGAAGTCCTATATCTTAGTTATTGTAAACTGATTTTTATAAATGAAATTCATATTTTATTTTCTCCTTTTTTATCTTCTTTTCTATTACATAACTTACTTTTACTTTTCTGACCAATTTATTTCCAGATACTTCTTCAAAATCGGAGGCATCAACATTCCCCTTTTACAGAGTACCTTTATCTTGCTCTTTAGATTCCATCTTTCCTATGCTATATTCACTTTTCTTTCTGTTTCGTATCTCTTCTATTTTTCTCATAACTTTGGCCAACTGGAAAGGCAGGTTGGTGTGGCATATTCAAAGTCTGGCACCTGTTATGCTACTTCTTCCCTCATCCTTCCTTTGGGCAGCTGCTATCTCTCCTGTCTCAGAATTTTATTGCATGATATCTAACATGTACCATCTCTTCTATTTCCCAACCGTATTTTTTAAAATCATCATCTTTAAATCTAGCATTAAACCTCTTCATTGGAAAGATATACACTCTTTCATATCCTGCCATATTTTACTAGTCATATTCCAAATGAAATTTCAGTTTTACTCAAATATTGAGCAAAATTTTAACAATAGTAGCAATAATCATATTATCATCATTTTCATAAAATTATAGTATACATCTTTGCCATACTTACTATGTATCAGTCACTGATCTAAGCATTTAGCTTTCATTTGTGAAAGAACACTGATTGACCCAGACATCCGTCCCCAGAACTACCACATTTCAGCCTCAAAACCTTTAATAACACCATGCTCTAGGCGACCACTACCAATGGCTCAGCAATAGTATGCAGGCTTTGGGCTCCCCTCTCCTCCAAAAATTTAAGCCTGTTTGCTCTATTTCAATGGTTCATCACAATATTGAGCTTTCACTAATTTTATATAAGAAATACCAGGTAGAAACAATAGATTCATCTTCAATTATAGAAAAAAAGGAAATCCAAACCAAGATTAAAGCAGAAGAGGTTTGTATTTGGCAGTTAACATGGATTTTGTGATGAGAGAGAAAAGAGTCATGACTCTCATATTGTCCCTTAGTATTTAAAAATCACTATGCCATGATATTCTAAACCAAACAATAAGTCTCACCCTTAGCTTTGAAAACAGATTCATTTTCAATCCATTTTCTACTGGGGAAATAAGAAACATAAATAAATAAAACATGGGGTATAGTTCTCTTTTTTGTTTTGTTTTTAATTTACAGATACTCTTTTGATATCTACCTAGAGCCTAGGAGCAAGCTGTGTTACAATTGTGTGCCTCAAAGAAGCAAACTAACAAACAGAAGAAGCCATATGTAAGAGGTTTTTCTAAGAGGAGGAGAAAAACACAATTTTCTAAAAGTCAAAGAGTCTTAGCTGCTGTGGAAGGCTTTAATACAGAGAACAGAGTTCCAAGACTGTACTTTCTTATTCTTTGAAAACTTACATAAGAGACTTTACTCTGCTTTTTCTTGCACAAAAGATGCCTTGAAATATTTGTAGGTAATCCCTAGAGATGTATTTTGGGTACTGTATGTGTAAGTAGTTTTTTGGAACTTTAAGTTAGTGTGTTAATATAAATAACCTAGTCTATAGTATATGGTTTAATACTTTTAGTGATAGGTAATTCAGTATGGCATAGTATGGAATACCAATAATAGACATTGAGAGAAATTATTAATTTCTGAAAAAAATTACTACATTACTAATTATTAATTACTGAAAATTAATTACTACATTACTAATTATTAATTACTGAAAAAACTTTACTACATTATTTAATGGAGACAAGATCTATTACCATTTTGGGGGGAAAATAAAGTAAAAGTAGAAGAATAATTTTACTACTGCAATTGGTCATATTTTAGGGACTTTCTAGAGTGAGGTAGAATCTGCTTCTTCTAGATATTTTGATTTAAATGATGTTGGGTTTAATTTAGCAGTATGGACTGCAGTACAAAAACACGCACATTAATTTATATGCAAATAATACATTTATATATAATATGGATATATAATATACATTTTCATATATGATATATAATACATAATTATAAGTAATCAATCCATATTGTATGTAATATATAGGATTTGTGTATATATAATATATGCGTAATATACAATTCGAATCTTACAATGCTCATTGGTAGTCAGTTGAAATTTCCAACTACTTCTGTTAATTCAGGTCATAAGGTTGACAGATATTTTGAAGCATGTCTTAAAAATGATTTTGACAGCTAGAAACTTGCACATTGGATAGTTTGCCTGCTCTGACATCAATTATTTTGAAAGTAAGCAAGGGGAGGAGGACATTTATTAAGCATCCTTCTATGCTGGATTAGCCCTTATTGTAGTGGTGGAGACATTGATTTCAGTAAAAAATGCCACCCCCAAAATAAAAATTATCTCTGAAACTCTAAGCAATCTGTGGTTTCTTACCTTTAAGGATTTAGCTTGTTTAATCCTTAATTTTTACATACAGATATAAAAGTTGAAATCAAACCACTCTGCTATGGATTTTTCTTACCTGTGCTCACTTATTAAAGAACACAGTGTTCTACCTAGTCCACATGACTGTCAATACCAATAGCTAAGGAGTTTTTACATTTAAAAATGTATGAAAACACAAAATAAACTTATTGAAATAGGTAGATTTTGAGGATGCGACGGGTATGATGTGCTATCCCCAAACTCACAATCTGGTGGAGAGACAGAGAAGGACAGGCAATTTCCATACAGTATGGTAAGTGGTAGGTAGATATATGAAGCCTGTCCTACATGACAAAGTGATTGAATGAGGGTTCTAATTTTAACAGAGAAAAGAAAAGGTTTACCAAAGAAAAGACAAGTAATTGTGTTGGTATGTTAAGTGGAAGAAGAGAAAGTATGAGAATTATAAATAGAGGGAACAATAGGAACAAAGGTTTTGTAGAACAAAGCAAACCAGTGGATTCGGTACTGTTAAAGTGTAGTGTGTACATAGTTCGAGAGGAGGTGTAGGTGACTAGTGAAGGATGATGCAGACAGGTGAGCATAGGAAAGATCTTGACAGGCTCAGGCAGAGGACCATGAGGAAAGAGTAAAAGGATTTTAATAGGTAGTTATAATCAGTTTGGTATTTAGAAAGCTTGAGTCGGGGAATATTTTGGTAATACAAACAGGGTATCTTAATAGTATTAATTGAGATAATGATAGTTAGATGGTCAAAAGTAAGTGGATTCTAAACTATTCAGACCACTGAAGATAGAATTTGGTGATTCCTCGGCTATGGGCTGATATGGAAGAACGAGAGATAAAGGGGGCCATAATGGTGTAGTTTAGGAAATAGGATGAATTGTAATGGTGCCTCTCACTAAGAGGAGATGTTCTGAAGAGACAGGACAGATAATTAATTCAAATTGTAAGTTTTGAGTTTGAGATGCCAACGGCTCATTCAAGGAGAAATAGCAAGAGAATGTTGAATATATGTGCATTGATGTGAAAATCTGCTGAGAGATCAAGGCCAGATTTTTTTTTTTTTCCCCTAGAGGAAGTCCCTAAAACAGGAATAGAATTGAAGCCAAAGTTTCTAATTTCCTGATTACTTAGGATTAGGTAAATGACCATAACCAGGTATGAATCAAATAATAGCATTTAATCTGATTTATATTCTTTCATATTTGCTGCTTTCCTTCCCAGTATGAGTTTGTGTAAGTTTGTTGCTGTATTTTCCCAAGGCTGTGCTCACATGCTTGTTATAAGTTCATTATAGGTATATATTCTTTCAACTCTATTGCATATTGCTCCTTTTAAATATACTGTTCAAAAAGCTATTTGTTGAATAATAAATACACAATAAACAGGTATGACTTTTCTCAGTGTTACCACGCAGTTTCTACTATCAGACTCTCTAATCTTGTTCTGAATATCTTCTAAATATGCTCATTGGATCATTGTTTTTACACAAAGTTGACTTTTTAAATCTCATTACCTTTTAATGGAAATAATATCTTTTGGGGGGGCCTCAGCTTTCAACAAATCCCCAGATTCACATTATAAAACCTTTCAATATATTCTCTGCAAACTGTAGCTCAGAAAATTACAATTAATCAATTTACCTTTCATATTACGTAGGCGGCATTTTGATGCCGGTAACTGCAGATTAGGGTAGTGGGAAGATTAAGGAACCGAGGAGACCTAGTGTTGAGTGATGACTCTCACTAGTGCCCTTCAGCTGGCTATTAAATGGACAACATTACCTCCTAAAGGTTTACTTTCTAACCAAAATAATAGAAAAACAAACTCTTGACTTTCCATCCTAATAAGGCTATTGTAAAGATTAAAATACAAATACAATTATATTTATGAAAGCACTTGTATTCTACAAGTATAATTAAATATAAAAAAGTGTTATTACAGTGTTGGTTTCGCTTTTGTTTTTGTGAATTTATGATTCGTTAGTTTGATTTGTTTAATGAAGTTGGAAGCCTTTCTCACTATTACATTGACTGTAACTAAATTTATTTTGAAAACATTTTATTTCCCACTCTGCCTACCATTTTCTCTATCTCAGGCAACTTGATTAGGATTTGAGCTATTTTTTTTCCATTGAGTTTCTTTTATTGACCTGATAGAATTTTTATTTTTTTTTTATTTATTTTTTTTTTGCGGTACGCTGGCCTCTCACTGCTGTGGCCTCTCCCGTTCCGGACCGGGGCACGAACCCATGCCCCCTGCATCGGCAGGCGGACTCTCAACTACTGCGCCACCAGGGAAGCCCCTGGACTGATAGAATTTTGATTGGAGACCAGTCCTTTGCTTCTCCGTTGTAATATGTGAGAGCTTTTGAGATTTCAGAAAGACGTGCCAACGAAATATTTTCAGAAGGCTGAATTAATATTGTAAAGATTCTGAAGAGTTTTGCTTACTTGTAAAAGCATTTCTTTAGATATACATTTTTTCAGTATTGATTCCTAGTGCCATAGAATCAAGTTACTGAGGAGGTAAAGCAATGAAGCTAGTAAGTTATATAAGCTAACCTTAGAAAATAAATTGCTACTAGCTTGTAAGCAACATAATTGTTATATGTTTTTGACTCATAAAATGATGCAAATTATTTAACTTTAAAATATTCTTCATAGATAAACACTCATTATCACATTTAATAGTTTGTAATATCTTATAATTGTTAGAATGCCGTGCTGGTTATTGAAAATGCACGGAGCACACATAGAAATACCAGCATGCCTCTGATTGCAAAGCTGTTTTCTCAGACACAAACTTCCTTTGTAATTATTCTTTCCGTGCTCATTTCTACAGGTGCTGCACTGCACAATACATCATGTTAAAGGTCTAGTCATTACCTTGATGCATGAGATTCATTTTACTGGTTAGAAAGGCATGGCTGTTATAGCAATTTTAATCAAATACATAATTTAAGCAAGTATGTAAGAACATTTTTTTCTACACATTAATGTCCTTCCACGATGTTGCTTCTGTGTATTTTAGCTAATAAAACACTCAGAAATGAACAAAAACATGGCAGACTGCTTGATTAGAAGGATAAAATTAATTGGGAAGTACAGTCAAGTTTATATTTTTATATCACTAAAATGAATATGGAACATATAAAAGGTACAGAGATTGTAGAGTGAACTAAAAAGAGAATCAAGGACTTTTATCCTATTCCAAATACTACCTTAATCTGGGTAGGTGAGCTTTGTATGCCACCAGTCTGAATTTCCTCAGGTCAAAATGAGGAATTAGATTCCCAGATTTCAAAAGCCATTCAGTTAAAAAAATCGTATGTTATGTGTATACATATATATGTATATATACACACATATATACTTTATGTACATGAATATATATTTTATAGCCTTTTATATAAAATACAGAAAATTATAAGACATATATTATTTCTAAGGCTAATAATGCACCTAGGTACCCCTCTGACATCAGTAAGATTAAGAACAATAGTAGGTACCTACGTGTCAATCATGATATCTAACCACTGCAACATATTTTCTAGTTCCTTTACTTATTTTGCACTAGCAATGAAAATCTAATGATGCTGATTATAGCAAGCTCATAGAATTACTAAACTCTTGGTGTAAATGGTGAATTACCATCCTGTTTCTTGGTCTTCACGTGGCTGTGTGGACAGTAATTCTATTAAGGTAGTGCCATTTACGGTTGAGGTTACTCTGCAATCTTTTATTGGTGATATCTTTGTTCTAGTCATATATACTATGGTTTGTACCTTGGTCACATGCCTGTTGGAGCTCTTATAGGGATTGTGGTTGCCTAAAAATTCTTTGTGTAGAACACACTGGAATGACTACAAACGGAATGAATTCCTTGATTATCTGTTCAGTCCATTATTACATGTTGAACCGATCAAAGAAAGAAGTGAAGTGTCTTTCTAGGGATTGCATTGAATAATTAATTCTCTGGAAAGGACTCCTTGGTTCCAAAAGCTTACTTTATTACCTAATAATTGTGTGACCATGGTGGTGTTCTTTAAACTGTCAAGGCTTCATGTGCCCACATGTGAAGTGAATATCCCATGTGTCAGCTTTCTAGCATTGCCATAATGAATCACCACAAACCAGTGGCTTAAAAGCATTCACTCACAGCTCTAGAGGCCGTAAGTCTGAAGTCTAGATGTCAGCAAGGTTGTTTCCTTCTGGTGAGTCTCGTGAGCAGACCTGTTCCATGGCTGTCTTGCCTTTGGCAGTGGATCCATTGCTCTCAGCATCTTTGTAGTCATTCCTTCTTTGTTTGAAGGTTAGCACGTGTTTTCAGCCTAGTAACTGTCTCAGCCCATTTCCTCACTGTAGAATCCTACACTGACAGCCTGCCTTCATTCTATTCCATCTCTTTCCCTTTCAGTCAAAGTTGGTGGTTTTTCTGCTGTATAACATTCTCAAAAATTTGGGGTCTCCTTTGTATGTTGAGAGGAACTATATCATGAGAAAGGGGACTGTTCACAAATCCTTCCTAGATAACCCTGTTTGTATTCCTGGCTTCTACTAAGATGGTTGATTGGATCCATGAATCACACACCCAATCTCTTCAAAAAGGGTTACCGAGCCACACCCTTTACCCTATCTCCAGAGCATCCTTTACAACAGTGATTTCCTCATTTTAGCATCCTTTGAAATCTAGATAGGCTAAGTAGCTTCCAAATCAAATGCTGGTTCCTTCTCGCTAGCACTTCCTTCCTCAATTTATGTCTTTCCTTTCACATTTTATCAATACTATAAGCAGTAAGAGAAACAAGGCTTCAGCTTCAGCACTTTCCTTAGAAATCTCTCAGATTAATATCCAATCTCATCACTTATATCCGACCACAGAACACTCAACAGTAGAAAATAATTCTGCTCAATTTTCTGAAACTTTATAACAAGGATCACCTTTCCTCCAATTTACAATATCATGTTCCTCATTTCATTTCGTTACTCGCCAGAAGCAACTTTAATGGTCATATTTCTACCAACATCCATTCATGACAATCTGTGTTCTCTAAGATGATAGAAACTTTCTCAACAGTGCTCTTCACTTCCTCCTGAGTTCTCACCAGACTAGTCTTTAACATCCATGTTTCTACCAACCGGTTTTTCAAGACAAATCATGGCTTTTTTAATGGTGTGTCTCCAAATTCCACCGGCCTCTACCTATTACCCCAAAGCAGTGCCACTTCTGCATTTTTAAATGCTTTAGGTATTGGTTACAGCAGCATCCTACTTTCTGGTAGCAAAATCCATTGATATATTAGTTTCCTAGGGCTTCCATAACAAATTGCCACAAATTCAATGCCTTAAAACAAAAGAAATTTGCTTTCTCGATGTCCTAGAAGTCAGAAGTTGAAAATCAAAGAATGTGAAAAAGAATGAATACATGTGTATGTATAACTGAGGCACTTTGTGTACACCTGAATCTAACACAACATTGTTAATTACCTATACCCCAATATAAAATAAAAAGTTTAAAAAAAAAGAAAATCTATTATTTGCAGGATTG
Source organism: Aethalodelphis obliquidens (assembly GCF_003676395.1). Classification (NCBI taxonomy): domain Eukaryota; kingdom Metazoa; phylum Chordata; class Mammalia; order Artiodactyla; family Delphinidae; genus Aethalodelphis; species Aethalodelphis obliquidens. The sequence goes on along the minus strand of NW_020837973.1, from coordinate 18,581,064 downwards.
GCAACATTGGTTCGTTCTGGAGGCTCTGAGGTAGAATCTGTTCCATGCTTCTCCCTAGCTTCTGCTGGCTGAGGCAACCGTGGCATTCCCTGGCTTATAGACCCACTGTTCTAATATCACCCTCCATCTTCACATGTTCGTTTTTGTGTCTCTACCGGCCTTCCCCTCTGTGTGTCTCTAGCATCTTCTAATCTCCTGTCTCTTATAAGAAAACTCTCACTGGATATAGGGTCTATCCCAATCTAGGATGATCTCAACTTAAGATCCTTATTTTAATTAGATCTCAAAGACACTTTTTCCAAATAAGGTCACCCTCACATATTCTGGGAGATAAGAGTTGGACACAAATTTTAGGGATTCAACCCACTACATACTAGTATTACTTACTTATGTGATAGTTTGAAAATTGATTGAAATATTATAGTATTTGGCATACAATATACCTCAATAAATGGTGTCTGTAATTAGTGTTTATCACTGGTTTCATTTAGTACTATCACAGCCTTATCATAGCCTTATCATAGCTGTCAAAAAAATGTAACAAAAATATTATGAAACCACTACAAAATATAATTCACTTGTGTTATGCAGTAACAAAATGCATGCTGCAAATCATAAATGCTCAATTTAGAGAGAAAAGATAATTAGTGAAAGATGAGTTTTTTATGGCGAGTGAAAATGCTTATAGAAATAAAAAGTAAGTTCCGTAAGCTTTAGTGAATTGGGGAAAAATATTACTGTGGTGGGGAGCTCTAAGTGTTAGATCTTAGATGGCAAGTACAGATGTGATTATAAGTTTCAAATTATAGCTGTGCTATTGAGTGGACTTCATGCACAGGAGAAAAGTTCCAGTGGTGTCCAGAAAAATGAGAAAAGGATAAAACAGTTGTCTGACATTCTGTCTACTTAGTAGCTTACTTGCCAGATCTCTTAGTTATGATTAGGCTTGACTAGAAATAACGAGGATTACAGATAACAATAGCTTTAGCAAATAGAGCTTTATTTTTTTTCATGGAGGAATTGAGATGTACAGAACTTTAGTGTAGTATGGTCCTTTGGTCCACAGAGCACAAAATTCATTACTTTTATCTTGTCCCACCTTATACAGCCTCCATCCCCAAGGTCGACTCACTCCCCTGTTGACCAACCCACCACAGCCATCTCATTTGCATTCCAGTCATCAAGAGAGAACAGGTCAAACAAGAAAGGACAAAAGTGGCATGCTAACTATCATTTAGAGAATGTTCCTGGAAGCTGAATATACCTCTACTTACTTCCCAATGGTCAGAACGTTTTTGTACAGCTATTGCCGACTTAAAAAAAAAAAAAGCACATGAGAGTTGTGAGTTAAGTTTTATTTGGGGCAAAATGAGGACTATAGCCCGGGAGACAGCATCTCAGATAGCTCTGAGAAACTGCTTCAAAGAGGGGAGAAGGTCAGTATATATGTGATTTTGGTGAACGGGGAGTGCATGTAATCCAGCAAGTATTATTTGCAGAAGGTTTCTGCTGGTCTCATGAAGGTTACTGCTAGTCATGATAAGCAGACGTCACCTTGAAAGATTTTAGTGTTTTTCTGTATATGAGGAGATATAAGGATTGGGCTCATAAAATCTCCTGAAAATATCTAACTATCTGAAGGCCTGCTCTCTCAGTTTTTCCCAGAGCACAGAGGGCCACATTCCTGTTCTCCACCCTGAACTCGTTTCAGGGGGTGTTGAAAGTCAACAGCTGCAGCAGCTCATGATTTAACCCTTGTAGAGGTAGATGGCAAGTGCCCATGGAAAGTGCCAATTTGTAGTTGGCACTGTACCAACAAGGCTAAAAATATACTACACAGACAGCAAGATATCTGACAGTCTAATGATACCAAAGGAGGGAAGGAAATATATTGTTTGTTCTAAAAGCTGTCTTAACTACATAATTATGCCATTCATTTTTGTATTGTATACGTTCAGTCTCTTTCCTAGGGGAAAGAAAATACCCTAGTCACAACTGGTTAATTCCTTCAACTCAATATCGAAGATTCTGTGTGATACATTGTCCTCTTGATCAGATCCAGATATAGCTTTTTGTTGTATTGTGATTTCTGTAAACAATGGCCTCCAGTAATCTTTAAAAACGTACAGTAAAAAAACAACAACAGCAAATTGAATTTAACTTGCCAGGCAAGGAGACATACCAGTGGAAACAATTCAGTAAGGGCAAATTAGAGATGCCTAACTGCTAGAAAGGGTGAAAAGTACGTTATGTTATTTCTCCTAGTTATGCTAATGATATTGAAAAGTTGTTCTCTGGTTAGGAAGGAATAAGTCTAGGGATCTGCATACAAATTATTCAAACAAGAGCTGTTATTCATTGGCCAGTCCAATTCGGTTCTGACATAGTGAGGTCAATCAAAGATCATTGTGTTTTTTGTTTTTGTTTTTTTGCGGTACACGGGCCTCTCACTGTTGTGGTCTCTCCCGTTGCGGAGCACAGGCTCCAGACGCGCAGGCTCAGCGGCCATGGCTCACGGGCCCAGCCGCTCCGCGGCATGTGGGATCCTCCCGGACTGGGGCAGGAACCCACGTCCCCTGCATCGGCAGGCGGACTCTCAACCACTGCGCCTCCAGGGAAGCCCTCATTGTGTTTTTAATAGCGTTTGCTGGTTATAATGGTTGTGATAAAACACAGCAGTCAGTTTTAACATTTTCTATTCAAGAGTTGCTCTAGGTAGAAAAATGTACTTTATACCTGTAAATTAAAATTCAAGTTCTATGTCCCTAACACATTCGATATGCAATTATACTGAGATAATGAGTAACCCATTTCACAACCCGCATTCAGGGAAAAAGGAAGAATGGGAAACACAAGGCAGTCATTAGTCGGGGAAGAAATTGAAGCCTCCTTGCACTGGCAGTACAGTTAATTCCTGTCAGACCATCTGTTAGCAGCTGGATTTGTTCTCTGGCATGAGTTACGTTTTCATTTTCCTCTACGTCCTCTGGATCCTTCTTTCTGGAAGGTTTAGTTTTGTCCATTATACTCTCTGTCCACATGTGAAGTTGGCAGTAAAAGAGGTGTCCGTTTTAGAGGCTGAATGGCTTTAAAGTGACAATTATATTGATGTAGGTTTGTTGGCCTAGAAGGGTTGCAGACTAGGTTTGCGATATTTTTTGTTTTGTTTTATTTTTTGCAATACAATTCTCAAAAATGACAAAAAAATACTTAGAACACTTCTTACACCTTTGCTGTTTGTGATAATCATTTGACCATATGTATATACCTGGTATGTCTGAAACTGTGAAGAGCTTATGTTACCCTATTTGAACCATTAAATAGATAGATAGCAGATATATAGATATAGATATAGAGATTGGAAAATGGATAAAGAGATTGATAAATACACACACAAACACACACATGTTAGCAGAAACACCAGATACTGATCAGAGTCAAAAGAAACAAAGACTAGGTTAAAAAAAAAAAAAAAAAAAGCCTATTTTACTTACTCACAGAATACCTAGTACTGTTGCTGTTTCCCTCATGGGGCTATGTAATGAGAGGCAAATGTTCCGTGAACATACAGAGTGGTCTGCACCACAGGAGAGGGACTCCAAAATCATGAATCTTGAAGCTTATATAGGTGTAGACATATCTCCTCCTCCCCTCTGAAGTTAAGAGAAAGAGCTTATCTTTTGTTCTGGAATGTAAATAGATCTCCTCCTGGGGGAGAAGGAGAAATTCTCCAACCAGGAATGTAAACCTTGGCTCCCAGAGAGATAAGAAAGTTTTGATTATCCCTTGAACAGGAACAGGTGTCTCTGGTGAAAGGAGTAAAAAAGGCTCCATATATCTACCACCTGTAGAATGCAAAGAGCAGATGGTACTGGGGGAAAAAAAAAGGAGACGTTCTTTGTCATTATAACATGCAAATTTCTGTTGCTTGGGAGGTCTAGACCAAGCAGAAACACCAAGAAATCCAGAAAGAGTTGCCTTACAACAGCAATCACCTTACTAGATGAAATTTTTAAGTCTGAAAACTTACATGATTTGGGTTCTATTCACAACCCCTTCTTTTCTAGTTTTGTGATTGATATCTAGAAATAATTCAAAAGGTGAGGGGTGGAGTGTGGTGTGAAACAGCAATCCAGATCAGATGTTTTACCCAGGCTGGTTTCCGTTGTTTGGCTGAGAAGTCATAGTGGCAGGCACTGGAAAAAGACCTGAGTCACAGCCTGATCTTTTGCTAAGGCTTTACCTTGAGAGCTGGTGCTTAGGTCTGCTTGACTATAAGATGAAGCAGCAGCTGACTTTTCAACCCAGCAATGTGCCGCATTACTGAGCTGCTGTTAATAAATACGTATACGCTGCTTTACAGAACACCTTCCTTAACGTCGTTGTGTTGCTATTTATCCCTCTCATCTCTCTTAGCAGCTTTCTCTACATGCTAAGTTATTCTCTTTCTTATCAGACTTTCCTAATAGTGGCAAGAATAGTTAATACACAGTATGTTTTGATTATCTCTGTATTCGTTTGCCAGGGCTGCCATAATGTCATACCACAGCCTCAGTGGCTTAAACAGCAGAATTTTATTTTCTCACAATTCTAGATACTGAAAGTCCAAGATCAAGGTGTCAGCAGGGCTGATTCCTTCTGAGGCATTCTTCCCTCCCTTAGAGATAGCCATCTTCTCTCTGTGTCTTCACATGGTCATCCCTCTCTTTGGGTCTGTCTCCTAATCTCCTATTAGAAGGACCAAGTCACTGGATGCGGTGCTACGCTAATGACCTCATTTTAAATTAATTACCCATTTAAGTACTTTATCTGCAAATACATTTACATTCTTAGGTACTGGATTAGTACTTCAACATGCGAGTTTTGGAGAAACATATTTCAGCCCGTAGCAATTTCTTATAACTTCTTATTATACAACCCACCTGTACCTGATCTGCCTTATGAGGGAAACAGGGAATTTTTACCGTATTTTGCTACTACATTATAAGTCCACGTGAGTCCTTGCCATCTGCTGCTGGACAACTTTCATTAAGCCAATGACACATGATCTGTTACTTCCAGCAACCCAGTTCCAAGTTAAAAAAAAAAACAAAACTGTGTCAGTTGGGGTTAGTTTCATATGTGAATGGCAAAGATATCCTTTTAAACTGGTGTAGATACGATACACAAGTCTCACTTAAATGGTCTAAAGTAGGCGGGGCAGGCTTGTAAACTGGCTCAGCACCTTGTTTCCCAAGGGACACCAGGTCCTTTCAATCCTGTTGCTCCTGTACTGGTGGTTCTACTTCTAAGGTTGACATCATGTCTGCCTTGCAACCACTGGGAAAGGATGAGGGGGTGAAAGGAGCTTCGCATTTACTCTTTCAGAGAATACTTGTGGAATTCGCCACATGATAATTCTACTTGTATTCCAGCAGCTATAACTTAGTAACAATGTCACACCCAGCTACAAGGGAGGCAGGGGAATGTTGCCTTTCTTCTCAGTGACCAAATGCCCGATGGAAGAAGAAAAGCATGAATACTGAGTGTTGGGAAGCAACCAGTAGACTCTGATAAACCAATGTTTATATACATGTGGGGAGAAGGGTGAAAAACAATGATTATTTATTTTAATGCCACTGTGACCCAGAGAGAATTTAAGTCAATTAAGAGAGAGGATATGAAGTTGTCTAACAAGACAAAAACTAGTGGAGATATTTTAGGATGTGTGGCAGAAAGTGACAGTGATGGGAGAAACTTTTGATTTAAATAGATTTCCGGAGTCCTCATTGCCTTCTAATGCTGATCTCTCCAGCACATCTCTATGCCCTCATTTTCCTTTTGTATACCAGAAACAATGACCAGGAAAATGTCATTTTTTCTAACATTATTCATATCGTTATTTTGGGGTTCTGTTGATATTTTGACACAGATCCTTTGTGAAATATTTCACAAGAAATTTTTTCTAGAGAAAAACAACAGTAAATATCTTAGTTTAAGGAAATCCTACAAAAGGTATAAACTAATCATCATCAGTACAAACCAGCCTCATCTTCTGTGAAGATGAATCCAGGAGGAAGTGGAGGATAGAGATGAAGTAAGGCTAAGAGAGGAGGTAAGAGGTGAGGTCAAAAGTGAGAAAGGAGTCAGGCACTATCTGGAAGACAAACCATATAACCTCACTGCCTCTTCCTTCTTAGTCTCTTTCACTAGCTCATCTTCCTCTGATAATATGTAAAATGCTGGATTATTTCAGGGCTTAACCCTCTCATCTCATTTATTTACACCATTTTTAACAGAATACCTTAAAGAGTTCCTCTGTTTAAATATTATCCATGTGTTAATGTCTCCTATATTTATTTCTCCAGGATTGGCATCTCTACTGATCTTTAGACCCGAACTGCCTACATGACTTCTGACTTAAATATGTTTGAAACATCTTATATTTAGTATGTCCAAAATAAAAATATTGATTATCAGCTCCAGATAACAAAATATTCTATCTCAGTTGTGTTAGTCCACACGCTCAGAGAAGCAGAAACCAATATGAGTTTAAATGTGCAAGGATTTTATTAGAGAGTATTAGTTTCCTGCGGCTGCCATAACAAATTAACACAAACTTGGTGCTTTAAAAAAAAAAAAAATTACTCTCTAGCAATTTTGGAAGACAGAAGTCCAAAATCGATGTGTTGGCAAGGCCTTACTGCCTCCAGACACTGCAGATAAAATCCCATTCCTTGCCTCTTCCAGCTCTTGGTGTCCATTGACAACCCTTAGCTTCCTTGGAATATGGTCACGTCACTCCAGTCTCTGCCTCAGTGGTCACATTGCCTCCTCCTCTTTTCTATATCTTTTTATCTTTGTCTGGCTCAGAGATTCCTCTTCCTTTCCCTTATAATGACATTTCCTTTGGATTTAGGTCTACACTAAAAAAGTGTACATATCTTAATTTAAAAGACTTTATTGCTAAAAAATACTAACCATCATCTGAGCCTTCATCGAGCAATACTCTTTTTGCAATAGTAACATCAAAGATCACTGACCACAGATCACCATAACAAATGTAATAATAATGAAAAAGTTTGAAATATTGCAAGAATTATCAATACGTGACACAGAGACACAAAGTGAGCAATAGATAATCCAGCATTAGAACTTCTTCTCAAACTCCTTAATATAATTATATCTGCAAAGACCATTTTCCCAAATAAGTTAATATTCACAGTTTCCAGGGTTTAAGATGTGGATTTATCTTTATGAGAGCCACCATTTAACCCACTACTGTCTACCTCTGGCTCCTCAAAATTTATGTGTCTCCCACGTGCAAAATAATTCAACATGTCTCAACCTATTACAACATAAGCCCTATGTCCATAATATCATCTACATAGCATGAGCTTAACAATCAAAATATTATCATTTAACTCTTAAATCAGATATGGGTTAGGCTCTGGGAATGATCCATCATGAGACAAAATCTCTCTCCATTTGTGAAACTGTCAATCTGGAAAATAAGTTATCTGCTTCCAAAATACAGTGAGGGAGCTAGCATAGAATAGACATTCTCATTCCAAAAAAAGACAAACTGCAAGTAATAAAAAGGTCACCATTCCCAAGCAAATTTCAAATCTAGCAAAACAAATTCTATTAGGTTTCAAGGCCTGAGCATAATTATTTGTTACTCACAGCTCTACTGTCTGGATATGTGTCTCCACTGTTTGGGCCTGAGGCTCTACTTGTCTCTGCCTCAGAATCATTCTTCCTTTTCCTTGAAGGATCACACATGTTTGCAGCTGAGTAGCTGTGTATTCGTGTTGCTTGTCTTTAGAATTTTGGAAGTCCAACAGTTTTCTGTAGTATCCTCCTAACAGGCTGCTTCCAGTCCAAGCTGACCTTCTTCCTGCTGATGTAACATTCTCAAAAAACTTGTAGGTCTCTTATTTATGTATGTCACAGTAATCCAGCTCATTAGACAAGAAGGTCCTCCATACATCTTGCTTGGATAACCCCATCTGTATTCCTGGCTTTCATTAAAATCTTGAATTGATCCATAATTCATAAACTTTCAGTGTAAGGTTGTCCAGCCACACTCTTTGCTCTGTCTCTGTAGCACACTTTCCAACAGTGAATTTTCTAATTTAACATTCTTTGCAATTTGGATAGGCTGAGAACCTCTCAAGTCGCCAATTGCTGGTTGCTTTTTACTTAACTGTTCCTTCCTCAATTTATCTTTCTCTTCTTGCCTTTTAACTACGAGCAGGAAAAAAAGAAAAAAATCAGGATGCACCGTAAACACTTTTGTTTGGAAATCTCCTCGGCTAAATCTATACACTCATCACTTAAAAATTCTGCTTTCCGTAAAACAGGAAAACACAATTCAGCCAAGTTTCTAGGCACTACATAACAAGGATCTTCTTTCTTAAGTTTCCAATTACATAGTCCTCGTTTTTTTCTGAGCCACCTCCAGAGGTGCATTTAACATTCATAGGTCCATCGATATTCTATTTCTGACAATATATTTATCCTCTAAGGAATTAAACACTTCCTCTATCATGTTTCTTGTTTCCATCTAAGCCTTCGCCAGAATTGACTTTAGCACCAACAATCTCTTCAAAAGCAATCCAGACATTTTCTATTATGCTTCTCCAAATTCTTCCAGCCTTTTACCATTACCCAAGTCCAAAACCACATCCACATTTTTAGGTATCTGTTACAGCAATACCCCACTTCCTGTTACCAAAATCTGCATCAGTTTCCAGTGGCTATTATAAAAAAACTACCATAACAAATTGGTGGCTTAAAACCAAAAAAATTAATTTTCTTACAGTTTTGGAGGGCAAAAGTCTTAAAACAATGTGTCAGCAGGGCCTCATTCTCTGGTAGACTAGTAGAGTTTCCACACTCCACCTCTTCCAGTGTCTGTTGACCATGAGGACTTCTGGCTTCTTTGACTTATGGCCACATCACTCCAATCTTGCCTTTTTTGTTACCATAGCCTCATCTTCTCTGTCTTCTCTTTGGTCTGTCTGAGATTGCCCTCTATGTTTCTGTTGTAAGGACACATTGTTGGATTTTGGACTCATATAATCTAGGATAATCTCCTTACTTCAAGATTCTTAACTTCGTTAAATCTGCAAAGTCCCTTTTTTTTCCCCCCCAATAAGGTGACATTCATAGGTTCCAGGGATTAGGATGTGGAGAGATCATGTTGAGGGCCATCATTCAACCCACTATCTATAGGAAATACCTGTGTTAGAGCAAATGGCGAGCCTGCCTGCAGGTGATTGTGAAAGTAATCTGACTGCAGTGAAAATTTCTGCCTAGTGATGGACAGAGGTTGAGAAGTTTGTGTGGAAGTGTTATAAACTGCAGAACAGTATTAAAAAGGTTTTCCAAAGCAATCTCTCTGCCACACTCAGTTTGTCTCTGTAAAATTGCTGTCCAAGTTTATATCAACCTCACCTCTCATCTAGACTACTGCAGCTAGCTCTTCTTCTAGCTTTCCTGTTGTACTTTTAATCAATTCCAATTGTTTTTCTCCTTTACTCAACAAAGACCTGAATGAGATGAACTAGGTACCTTTCTGATCTCACTACTGGAGTTGTAAAGGGACAAATAAATAATGTTTTTTTATTTATTTAACAACAGTGCTCACAGTGTCAGATATAGCTAATCACTTTAAAAATATTAGTAGGTTTAAGTTAGTCTTCAAAAAACATTATATTCATTTTCCAGATGAGTAAACTGAGACTGATTTTTAGTGTCTTGTTCATTACAAAGCTAGTAATGGTGCAAAAGCAGCTGAGAGATAGATTCAGGGGTCAAACAGGTGGAGATCAAACGTCAGCTTTATTGATTACTGATAAAAGCTTGGAGGATGAAGTGTAAGTATATGATTTCCTAATATTCACATTAGAGTAAAATGAACCAATATAATTTCAGACTTCTCAGTAGATGAGAAGGCACCCTCTTTTCAGGCAGGTTGATTACGAGAGAATAAAACACAGAGGAGTTAGTCATTCATGTTCAGGTTCTTCCCAAAAATATCTGATGAGTCTTTCTTACTTTCCTGGACCAGACTGAATGAAGTAGGACAAGAGGCCTGAAATGATACCCAAATAGATACCTCTTCACCTGGAATCATGAGGAGAGAACAAGTGTTTCCATCTGACCCTTCCCAAGCTTGTTCAGTTCAGTCCTTTACCTCTTTGGTGCCTTTAATTGTTGCTGAATTCTCAAGTTATAAGATTATATTCCTCAAATTGTTGGTCACCATAGTATTTATTTTAAAAAAGAGTTGCTGATTAATAAAAAGTGATTCTGTTGTCAATTTTAAAGCAATACTTATAATATGGACACTTCTGCTTTCTTAGGTTTCCTGCTATTGTTAGTCTTAATTGGTTGGTTTATATTGACAACAATATTTATGAGGTAAATGTTTGAGCCCTTATATGATGTCTTATTTTCAGCTCTGAGTTGCAAAGGGAAACCTCAGAATATTTTTTTCAGTAATAAATAGACAATTTTATTGATTATTTAGAAGGAAACCTGATTCCATTTGCAATGTATTTTATGTAATATATTTTCTATTTTAGCATGTAGTTATAAAATATTTAATTTATGGGCATAAAAATGCAAACAAAAGAGAAATCCTCCTATTATTGCTGTGGGGTAAGAGGAGTAAAAGTCTAGAACTTTTGTTGCACATTGTCTCAAAATAGTTCAAATCAAACTGGTGAACCCAAATTTTGATGGGGTTTCTTAGACGTATCTGCACTCAAATGGCTGGTATTTAATATATATTTGTTGAACAAACATATACTAATGAATGAATTATTAATGAATGATAATAAATTACTTGGAGTTATTTAATTTTGTCTATTTTATTTTGCCTTTGGGTTTTGCACAATCAGTTCCTGCTACGTGGAATGACTTTCCCAGATTCTCCCTGCTTGCTCTTCAGGTCTCACTTTAAATGTCACCTCACATGTAAACATCCCTGAAAATCCCAGGTCCTCTTCTACCGCACCCTGCACATAGCTCTGTCTTAGAGAAAGACACAGTGACTCTTCCCAGCACGACTGCAGAGTGACATCATGCTGTTCCCAGCTCTCTCATAGAGCTGCAACCCTCTATAACTCTATCATAGGATTTAGCATCGTCCCAACGAAACAAGGTCTAATCCAACTCTGCCTCTTTAGTAACTAGACACGTTTTCCACATTAACATTTGAGCCATGTTTGGGCTTTTTTTTCTTCCAATTTTACTGAGCTATAATTGACATACAGCGCTGTATAAGTTTAAGGTGTACAGCATAATGATTTGACTTACATCATGAAATGATTACTACAACAAGTTTAGTGAATATCCATCATCTCATATAGGTACAAAATAAAAGAAAAAGTTAAAAAAAAAATAGAGACCCAGATGTAGAGAACAAACGTACGGACACCAAGGGGGGAAAGTGGCGGAGGGGGCCTGGTGGGAGTGGTGGTGGGATGAACTGGGAGACTGAGATTGACATGTATACACTAATATGTATAAAATGGATAACTAATAAGAACCTGCTGTATAGAAAAATAAATAGAATCTAAAATTCCAAAAAATATATTTTTTTAATGAGAACTCTCAGGATCTACTCTCTTAATGACTTTCATCCACAATGTATAGCAGTGATAATTATATCTATCATGTTACATATTACATCCCTAATACTTTTTTTCTTATAACTGGAAGTTAGTACCTTTTGACTACTTTCATTCAATTCCCCCTCCCCACAACCCACACATCTGGTAATCAGAAAACTGATCTCTTTTTCCATGAGTTTATTTGTTTGTTTTTGAAATAGAATTGACCTACAACACTATGTTAGTTCCTGGTGCACAACCTAGTGATTCAATATTTCTATACATTTCAAAATGAGGACCATGGTAAGTCTAGTTACTATCTGCCATCATATAAAGATATTACATTATTATCGACTGTATTCTCCCCATCGTACATTTCATACTCATTTGTTTTGTAACTGGAAACTGGTACCTTTTAATCTCCCTCACCTACTTCTCTCATTCCTCCACCCTCCTCCCTCCTGGAAACCACCTCTTTGTCCTCTGTATCTATGATTGAGTCATGTTTTAAGGTCAAGGGATTAAGGCTGCTCTATTTAAGTCCCTCAGTCTTTGAGCATAACATATATTTAAGATTGTAGGTTAAACTGTACTGTGCTGGAATGATTTTATACAGCCTCATGTGATGCTTTATATGCAAGTAAGGTTTGCCCTTGCGTTCTTGGCCACGGTTCTGTCTTTCCCACTGTTAATATTGCAACTGTCAAACCAGCTGCTGTCCTAAACCTAGAGGAATCCATTTTTTTAACAAGTTAAAAAAATTATATATCTATACACACACACACACACACACACACACACACACACACACACACACACACGTACGTGTATATATCAGAGCTTTGGGAATTTTCAAGGTAATATTATATTACAAAGATTTGCTTTAGGTGTAAAATGTCTATAATAAAAAATATTTTAAGAATTATAGTTATACATAGTAATAGACTAATTTTACATTAGTCCTTTAAAATTTCTTTGAAAGAAGCTAAAGAGATTTTCGTATGCTCTCAAAGAGAAAAATTGTGAAGTAAATTGAATTGCTGACATAGACCTAGTTTTATAGTTACTTGCTGTTGAAATAAAAAGGGTTGGGTAACACAGGCTTTAATTTGGCTAATTTTATTATTGCAAGTTCAAAACTGCTAAGCCACATTTCATCTTCTAAACAACATTTTTTTAAAGATAAAGAATCATAAATCCTATTTGACAAGATTTCTTTTTAAATTTCTACTTTTGAGCCCTGATAATAAGTATCGAAAAATATTTGCTGAATTTAAGTGTTAGCAGGTCTAGAGTCTTAACAAATGTATACTACAGCCAAGACACCCATTTCCTCTGTTAAGAGTTTTCCATAATTTTTCAGTGGCTTTTAGACAAGCATATTTACACATATATTTAGAAAAAGACGAAATGGTTTATGTCTCCAAGGATGCTTGGATATCTACAGATCTATATCAATAACTGTATCTATCTATGTTTTTATATATATGGTCTTTAATATTTATTTTAATCTTATAAGTGTTTCTGACTATTTACATTAATTATTAATGTTATAAATCATGGTATTATGTAGTATTCTTTTTACATAAACTTTCTTTATGTAAAGAAATGAAATTTAAGTCAGTCTTCTCACCTACATTTTATTTGCATACCAAAGAGTGCATTCATATTCTTGCCTATATTGATGTTTCAAGTAAAACTCACTTTTACTTGGATAAGAATATTGTTTATCTTTTTACTTAAGTAAAATGATGAAGACTACATACTCTGCAAACTGGAATCAAAGCCTCAGTTTGACCATATACAGATTTCAACTTCCTAGTGTATACACAATATACATATACATAAAACTTGGCAATACATCATCTATTTTGTAATACATTAACCTATTTCAACTTGTTCTTATCCATTACTTTTTTTTCCCCCTTACTTGAAAAGTAAAATGAAGCAAAGAAAAGGTGGTATTGTTAAGGTCATATTAATCTGTCATAAATTAGCTTTAACGTGCCAAATAGTAAATCCACCCCAAAAGCTCATCACTTTTCCTTTTATGTATTCAGGTAAATGAGTCTGGGAGACTGATAGCTAGCTGGGAGGACATCACTCTTGAAAGCCCAAATGTAGCATAAAGGAAATGGACATTAGTTAGAGCTAACAGCAATCTCAGAGGATCTTTTTGGTATCAGCTTAGTCGTAAATTGACAGAGAACCTTGTTTGCCCTCGGCTGTCAGGAATCATAAGAAAAGATGTTTAAAATGCTTTGAAAAACTTTAATGGATGGCCATTTGTTTAAACTCCATCTATTTCCTTCTATTATTCCTATTATTCTATTATTTCCTTTTCTTGGAAGCATTATAAAAAATAAATATAAACCCTCCAGCGATAGATTTTCATAGCTAGTCAAAGCTTCTCTTGTAATCCCAAATATTGATCAAATTGCATTTAAGAGTTTTTCGAAGAATAATATTTAAGGTAACATTTAGATCCCTTACTAAAAGCATCTCACATTTAGGTGGTGATATCCTGTGTAGAATTAAAGCTGCTGTAATTTTAAGAACTTTTAAAATTGACTCTATGTTGTAAACAACAAGGCTGTTATATATAATGTGTCATAAAATTGTATTTTGTTGAGATGCTTCAAATTGGGATTTATAAATAATGATATGGCATCAGAAAGTAATTAGTGAATACATTAAAACATCCCTTTGTCTTGCCATTTGTAATCTTGATTAATGTCCTTATCAGATCTTAATGTGGAATATTTTTTATTCTTTATAATCTCAGAAAATTATGTTTATATGTTAACCTTTAATTATTTTTGATTCTCAGATGAATTGTTATATAATCTCTAGCTATTTAAACACCTCTTAAATTACATGCTTTTACTTTTTTAATAAAATGCCTTATTATAAATTAATAGAATTTAATTGCAAGATCTCTACCTATGTTTCCTTTACATGTGAAAAGTACTCTTCTATTGTATATATTTCGATACTATAGTGTAGAAGTAAAACTCACATCGATGGAGAATACTCATTTTTTATTTATTTTATTTTTTTATTTTTATTATTATTTTTCTGAGAATACTGATTTTTTTAAACAAATTCAGACTTCCTATGTGTTCTGGAAGTCTGATCCCACAGTCATGTCAACTCCCAAAATCTCTGTAGCAGTGGCTCTCCTTAGATGCGTGCAGTTCCTAGTGGAGTCCCACTGTTATTATCAAAGTTAAATTTACTGGAATTACCACAGAAAGGAAGAACATCACCTTAAACAGTCAGTGTTACTTATTTCTTTGAATAGATGAATTAGGCAAGGGTATTTATAGGATTGGCTTTACAGCCTGGATTGTGTGATTTTAACACTGATATTTCAACCCCAGTAATTTGTTGCATTAGGCAGAGGTTATCACACAATGGCTTTGTATTTCTAGGCAAAGGGCGAGGTTATGTTTGTGTGTGTGTGTGTGTGTGTGTGTGTGTGTGTGTGTGTGTGTGTGTGGTACGCGGGCCTCTCACTGTTGTGGCCTCTCCCATTGCGGAGCACAGGCTCCGGACGCACAGGCTCAGCGGCCATGGCTCAAGGGCCCAGCTGCTCCGCGGCATGTGGGATCTTCCACGAACCCGTGTCCCCTGCATCGGCAGGCGGACTCTCAACCACTGCGCCACCAGGGAAGCCCGAGGCTATGTTTTTGAAGTACATGTTTTGAAGCATGTCGTTGGTCTTGTAGATTGGTTCACAATCTATAATATAGGAGCCAGTGGTTCTTCAAGTAAAGAACTTTTGTTTTTTGTTTTGTCTTTTTTCCCCCTTTGGTCTCAGGATTGTTTAACACAAGGACAAAACATTATGTTGGTGTCAGTTATGAGCCCCTCCCTAACAACTTTTATTATTCTTTAGCCGAAGCTTAAACATATATTGTAATGAGACATTATCAGTGTAGGTCTCCACTACTGTATACTGTATGTGTAGTGCATACAGTGGTCACGTGATAAATTTTTGAAGGTGGTTGTTCCAACATCTGTGTCAGGGTTTTCTATTCTCTTTGCTGAAAGATCATATGTTGGATCATTCAAGCAGCTAAAAGTTGCACAGAAACATTGAATTATTTTGGAGTCATTCATTTGAGCATCGTAACATCACGCATCCAAGAGAAGGATTATAATCAGAATTGCAGTTCACGTCTAAGGAAGGAGACGAGACCTTAAATTAAAGTACAAGAACATATCCAATCCACCAGTCCAAAGATCCCATAAAAGTCCATTAGGCGGTATTAGCCAAATTACCAAGTTTTATGATTTTTCTTTCCTAATTGTTTAGTAATATTCCATATAACATATAAGTCTATAAGAATGTAAATGCAATAATCTTACCCTAAGGCCGTGTAATAAAGTATACCTCAAACAGGCACTATTATTTTTACAATTGCCCTATTTGAAATTCTTCCTATTCAATTTCATGAACCTCTTTGATAAAATGTCCTATCTTAGAGACACTATCTAGTTCTGCTGTTTTCTGAACTATAGCATATGATGTAGTCTATTTACTTCCGTGACTGCTATAAAACATAAAAAAGAAAAGAGTTTTGGGGAGAGAAAGTGCCATTGCAAAATTTCCCTTCAGTGGCTCAAATGGAGGTTGTTTTCCTCCTTTAAAAGTTAAATTAGCTAAAGATCTATTTTTCTCTTATCTGAGAAGGAAGGGACAAAATTAATCCTTTTATCTGGGATGATCTTGAGGCAGGCATCCTCTACTGGGATGACAAGCTCCCATCTGACTTTCAGATGGCAGCCATTAGGCTCTTGTGCCACACTGTCAATGCCAGTCATTAGCGCCACCAAGTGGTCTGTTTTCAGTTAAAGCTATTCCAGCAAACCCAAAGATAGTTTAGGTTTAAAAGACAACTGGTGTGAATTTTTGTGAAAGGAGATCAAGAGGGGGTTCAGAACCAATAAGCCGTACAACCAAAGGGAACACATAGTTACAGATAATACACATAAAACACGCAGTAACTTTTTAAAATGTAACTTAAGGTAATTTTCATGAAAATATTTAGGAATTGCCAAAAGTTCCAAGAATTAATGAATATTTTGGTGATAAAAGGGAACCTCTGTTATCTAGACACAGAATGAACACTTTATGGAAAGTCTAATTCTAATTATTTCTATAAAACATCCAATATTTGTAGTGAAGCCTTAGTAATCATTACAAATGATTCTGTTCATATTGAGTCAACCTTGTTCAACCCATCTTAATATAACTCTTTGTTTCTTTAAAATTAATAATTGTACTGGGAGATTGGTCAACAGGGCTCAGCCATCTGTTTATGGATCTCAGGCTCCTGTCCTCTCACAGGCTTGATCCTCTTTTTTTTTTTTTTTCCTGCGGTCCGCAGGCCTCTCACTGTTGTGGCCTCTCCCGTTGCGGAGCACAGGCTCCGGACGCGCAGGCTCAGCGGCCATGGCTCACGGCCCCAGCCGCTCC
This sequence comes from Aethalodelphis obliquidens, assembly GCF_003676395.1. Classification (NCBI taxonomy): domain Eukaryota; kingdom Metazoa; phylum Chordata; class Mammalia; order Artiodactyla; family Delphinidae; genus Aethalodelphis; species Aethalodelphis obliquidens. Next base: position 18,563,973 of record NW_020837973.1, on the reverse strand, counting down.
GCGGCATGTGGGATCTTCCGGACCGGAGCACGAATCCGTGCCCCCTGCATCGGCAGGCGGACTCTCAACCACTGCGCCACCAGGGAAGCCCTTGATGATTACATTTGAAGGGATGACTCCTAGGTCCTTGAAAAAGACACTCCTGTGTTGTTAAATCTGCAAGAGAATGGGAGACAATTCACTTCACCAGGAGGCAGAGAAAGAATATTCAATTCAAAGTTTTCTGAAGTAGATGATCCTAGCAAAGGGAGGTCAGGAGCCTAGAATCAGAAATAAATCTATCTAAAGCTTAACCAAGCTGAGAGGAACATTAAAGCTATCTTGGTCAAAGGTGGCAAAATAAAGAAAATTTCATATATATATATATATATATATATATACACATTTTGACAGAAGACCTAGAAATAACAATTTGACTCAACATAGTAAGTCCTTATGATTTGTAGCATTGTAAGAATTCGTAAAATGTCAGCCTTTTAAAAGATATTCACTAAAAAAACGGCATACGTCATTATAACTGTATTTAGTTTAACGCTATTTTGTTTTGAAATAAATCCTATTTATTGCTAAATTTATCCAATTTGTAGAAATAGTGATAGCATATAGAACCTATACAACTCTTTTAAAATGTTTAAATCATTAGGAATTAAATCCAAGTTTTATTACCTAACATATATTCTAGTAACATTATTTTAACATTGTACTCCCATAACAAAGAAGAAATTTAAGGCAACAAAGAGTTGCCTTAAATCTAAAATTCAGTCACTCCAATTTGCTCAGTCATGTATTAATTACTATTGTATGAACTGTTTTTAATGTAAATAAACCTCTGTACTCATATGTCAACATTTTTGAAGACCTGTGAATTCATGTCAAGATCTCTAATTGACTAGCTGTTCTTAGTAACTTGGGTCATTACCAAACTCACAGTTAAACTCTTTCTTCTGAATTTGATAATGAATAAAACAAAGAAGTTTTCTTTTGGAAATTCTGTGGTATTTATCTAGACTACATATCCTTACAGTGTGCATATAGTAACAGAACAAAGTCTCCTAATAAAGGACAAAAGAAAGCAGCGTAAAAGAATTGGGAGCTGTTTTCAGACAGATATGAAATAATTACCATAAAAGTCTAATGAGAGAATGTATACAGATGAAAGAGAGAGAGAGAGAGAGAGGTCTTCAAATAATAAGTTTTTTTTTTTTTTGGTTATGATCAGTCTATTAGATGAAAAACCACGTTCATGTAAAAAATCTCCCAAACTAACCAATGGAATTTCATTTTTTTTTTGGTTGACTTATGCCAGTTAGAGAAATATACACATGAATTAAGAGATTATTTTGGACTGGAAGGTTTAATTGTTTAAGAAAAACTTATGAGAAGGACCTGTAATGCCCAGTAAGAAAGGAGCAGAACTTGAAATTCTACCAGCAGTATTTTTCCTTCTCTCCAAGCATGTTCTAGGCTTTAACCAAATTAAACTCTTTAGTGATGTCAAACCCACAAATGCTCTCTTGACATGACTTTGCTTATGTTCTCTCAAAATGACATCCCCAAGCATGACCTTCCCCATCTCTACTATTAACTACGACTGTCCTAACATTCTCATAATTCATCTCTTTTTAAAATTTTTATTTATTTATTTATTTTTGGCTGCGTTGGGTCTTTGTTGCTGTGCACGGGCTTTCTCTAGTTGCGGTGAGTGGGAGCTACTCTTCGTTGTGGTGCGCAGGTTTCTCATCGCAGTGGCTTCTCTTGTTGTGGAGCACAGGCTCTAGGCGAGCGGGCTTCAGTAGTTGTGGCACATGGGCTCAGTAGTTGTGGCACACGGGCTTAGTTGCTCCGCGGCATGTGGGATCTTCCTGGACCAAAGATGGAACGCGTGTGCCCTGCATTGGCAGGCGGATTCTTAACCCCTGCACCACGAGGGAAGTCCCTCATAATTCATCTTGATTGACACTTCTTTCCTAAGTTGTTCTGAATTATTTTAAATGTATATGTTATTTTATGTAACGCATTGGATTGATATTGGCACATTTCTAATGTCATTTTCCTCACTCTTCCTAACTTCCTAGTCACTTTGTAGTTGTTATTAAATCTCCCCATAGTATTAGTCCTCTGAGAGCAGGGACTCTTATTCACTTTACTATCCTCATACAATTTTTGCAATTATATTTATTCAGTTGTGAGATTTTTATTTTTTTTTATTGTTTGCAGTACGTGGGCCTCTCACTGTTGTGGCCTCTCCCGTTGCGGAGCACAGGCTCCGGACGCGCAGGCTCAGCGGCCATGGTTCACGGGCTCAGCCGCTCCGCGGCATGTGGGATCTTCCCAGACCGGGGCACGAACCCACGTCCCCTGCATCGGCAGGCGGACTCTCAACCACTGCGCCACCAGGGAAGCCAGTTGTGAGATTTTAATACTGAATTTAGCCCAAGATTGACTCAGTCTCAGCTCAGTTATATTTTTATATTTTTAAAATATAACCTTATAATGAATTCTGATTTCACAACATTTATAAAATAAAGGAAGGCTTCTGGTTAAAGATGTATATGACGTATTAGCACTCACTTCCTCCTAAGAAATCCATTAACATGTTTTATTAGTGTTATAAACCAACTAGCAAGAAATTTTGAGAGGACACATTATCAAAAACATTCTTGAAAGTGAAATGCAGATGCACCAATTAAAACTTACCCAGTGGATCTGAGAAATCTAAGTCTTGAGATGGCAGAGGAGAAAGCCAAAAAGCCTTACAATGCAACACCCATGATGCAACCCTGTAGGACCTACTGACCTCTCAGTGATTGGTGTCATTGAGTGACCCTAGAAGAGAAGTGACAATGAGCTTACAACAAGAGGACAGAGGACCGAAGGTTTAATTCTTTGGTGAAATTTCTTTGATGTCTGACTTAAAACCAGAAAACTTTGAGGATAGATGTCCAATGTAAAAACAAAGGAATAAATTAAATATTTACACACCAAAAGTTGATTCCCCCAAATTCGTTCCTTATCCAAAACCAACAACTCTGATAGAGTATTATGGTCTCCGTAGGAAGAATTTTTGATTAAGATTTTGACCAATTCTCAACCAGAAGAAAAGGGGACAGTTGACCAGGATGCCCAATATCTGAATAATAAGGGATCCAATAAAGGAAAATAGAGAAAGTGTATAGGAATAAAAGATTTAAGAAAAACAAATAAATTCAAGAAAAACAAATAAATACATTGTCCCAGAAGAACATGAGCTTTTATTTTGAATGAGGTCACTAAACGGCCAATCCAAAGTTTGAAACTGCTCTTTTCATTAACACTCTCATGTAAATATGATTTTATTTTATTACTGTATCTGAATATAGTAATTTCAACCCTTTTGAGATATTGGAAGTTTTTACTTTTCAGTTTTTGGTTTAGTTAGTTTTTAAATGTTTTTTAGTTTATAGACCAAGGGCCTAATTTTTAATTGACAACTGCTTGGTATTTGGACATATGCATAATAGTTTCACATATTCTGAGAGAGGAGAGTCAATAAGTACACTTTTATTCCAGTTCAGCTTTGATAAGCATATATAAGAATGACATTTTCCCCAAGGGAAAGATAGGATAGATTGCAATTATGATCAAATATATCAATTTTTATTCTCTTATGCTAAGATCAATTACCTTTTTTTCCTATTCAAATGAACTTTGTCATAATTTGTCTTCTTTATTATCGTAGAGCAAGAAAAGGGTGACTCAGTATCATATCCTCCAGCATTTCTTGTATAAAACCTCCTTGAATCTCATTTACATGCTTTATGAATATGTTTATTGTACTGAAAGGCGATTACCTAATGTTTTCTAAGTTGTTCAAGGCAGTAAGCCAGGATTTTTCTAACTTATAAGCATATTGATTTTGACAGTTAAGAGAATTTGAGATTTCTGTATTAATTAGTCTGTTTACATAAAAATGATCTTTATATCATTTGTGCATTCTTATTATGCACATTTTCAAAATTATGGGACAATTACATGAATTGCTAAAACAGTAAGAGATACCTGATTTAATTTAACAAGATGCAACTGTATCATTATTCACATATCATAAAAATAGACATATTAGACTTGGAAATTATAATAAACTGTTTTAAGAATGTATCTAATTCTTAGTATATATGCCTTTCTGAAAATAATTAATTACTTTATGAAACACATAATAGTTTATATTTTATTCTATTCATGTTATATCATATTATTAATTAAAGTAATAATAAGTACAAAATACTGTGACAAAGTTAAAAACTATTAGATAAAACTGTATTACAAATAAGGTAGGTTTGAAAAGGCATTTTGAGTTGACCTCATTCTTTTCAGGTATTTCAGAGAGAGAAACATTGAAAGAGCATTTGAGAATAAATAATTTAAAAGGCCAAAGAAATGTGGCTATGATAAGCCTTTCTGAAGAAATAATTGGTATGATATATGCTAAAAGATCCCCAGTGGGGATTAATCAATTTATTTAATGGTGCTTGAGGACTAATGATTTTGCCACTTCCTAAGTTTATTAACTCAATAATCCTTCGAAAGGTGTGTTAGTATTCTCCATACATTAGTAAGGAAAGAAAGAGGACCAGAGACTTAAGTTTGTGCAGCAGATAAATGGAAGACATATACTTTAAGCGCAGACCTGTTAACATTGATTTCGGTACAATTTCTATTATTTTACAGGTGTCACTATTTCATAGTACCCAGGTAAATGGGTCATTTAATCATACCAATGATCTATTTATTTTTTGTCCAATGGATGATCCAGACTTGGATCATGACTTCAGGTGATACAGAGTAACTTGAACCCTTGAGACATGGAAATTTTGGAAACATTCTTTGTGTTTCTAGCTAGAAATAGCTAAGGTGCTAGTTCTGTATCTACTGACCATATTTTCCCTGTGCCCTTTCCAATACATAAAGTAACTGAGCATTAACTTTACCCTGAAACAATTCATCCTAGAGCACGAAGTCTTTCCATCAGTCATATTTTGCCACAACTTGTTTTTTTTTTAAGACAGGAAAATAGTTTTTATGTTTTCCCAGGACTGCACTGAGTTTTATAACAATTCTATAACCCTCCATGACTTATTTTTTTCTAGATTCTGGGCAACTATCTGTGTTTCTCAGACTCTCTGTGGTATTTATGATTACAATGCTAAGTGGCTTTTTGTTTGCTGTTTTTGTTTGTTTGCTGTTATTTGTCAATGTGATATGAAATAAACGGGCAAATCTATATAATAGTTGGACTTATTAGACAAAAAGCAATCAACATCCATTCCGTTGTACTTGACCAGCTTTACAAGTTGCTTCAAATAAAATTATTCATTAAGCAATAAATGTAGGCATATATTAATCATTATACTTTGTGACCTAGAAAAACAAATATCATTTCTAAAGACAGTGTTCTTAGCCCTAAATAGTAACTCTACAATAGGCAGATACGGATCAAATGCTGTGTAAATCTCTAGTCGTATAATGTAACTTTTTAAATTTTGTTGCTACTGATTTTATTCTTAAGTTTAAAAAAGATTAGTGACTCGTATAAGGAGACGCTACTCAAGGGCATTAAATAGCAAAATATATACAAGAATTTTTTTCGAGTGTAACTACGTATAAAATAATCCCCCTTTTGTTTTTGGAATTTAGATTAGTGGTCATTTTAGGTGATTTAAATCCTAATTCATAATTCTTTATTTATATTCATCTGAACCAAAAGTTTATTTTTCTCTACTCTATAAACTATGTGATTTTACTTATCAAAACTACTTTTGCTACATATGTCTACTGTAGTTGAGTTATGACACTACTTCTTCAGTTAATGGTAGCATTCTAAGCCATTCCTCATTAACCAAACCAAAATATAGTGAATAAATATTTGCAATGGAATAGTTTTGGGGCAGGCTTATAGTAATAATTGTGATCTATATTTATCAGAGAAAAAGTATAAATTTTAAGAATGAGAAAATAGTCCTTCCTCTGATTCCCTTCCAGTACATCAGTGCATTTTAACTTGAATTTCAATAGTTTCTGAAGAGCAAATGATTCTGTATATACACCCAGTGGTTGTACCTGTACATTTCATAACAACTTCATTCTGGAATGAAAATGTTCAGGACCAATACTTAAGATATTAAAATGTAAACCTAAAGCACATTTTTGCACTACAAGTAGTGTGGGAAAATTATGTTAGTAATCACAAAATATAATTTTATAAACCTTAATAAATGTTATATCTTTAAAACTATTTTTCTCCATGAGTGAATAAAATAACACTTGCTTGTAAATTAAATCTTCATAAAATTTCCAGCAAATTTTAGTAGATTAACAATGTGGTATCATAAGACTTTTCAAATGCAACGTATCATCTTTAGTATTATCATGCCACTAAATTAAGTGAGGCATATATGAGCTCTTAGTGTTAGGAATTTAGTGTGCCATTCACCTCTCCTCACTTACGTTTTAAGGAGATATGACACGTGTCAGTATTCAAGTGAGAAATGAAATCTGACTTTATTAAACTGTCATTGAGAACTGAAAGTTTAATATTGCAAATTTGATACAGGAATTGAGGTGTGGAAAGAAATAGACTCTATCAGAAATAAGATGCACAGGAAGGGAAGTGAGAGAGATCTTGGCTATGTAGTTGTGAAATGTTTAGTTCAACCTAGTACAATATAAGAGTAAATCTCATGACAACTTTCTACTGCTGTCTCTGCCCTCTCTCTCAAGCTGGATACAAGTGAGGAAACATTTAGCCCTCACTGCACTAAAAGCCAGTCTATTTTACCAGGAAAGCTCTTGTTTGTTTGTTTGTTTATTAAAGCAACAGAAATTTATTCTCCCACAGTCTTGGGGACTAGAGTTCTGAAATCAATATATAGGCAGGGCCATACTCTCTGTAGCTTCTGATGTTTGCCAGCAATCGTTGCCACTTATTATTTTGCAGGGGCATAATTCTAATCCCTGCCCCTGTCATTTCATGGCCATCTTCCCTTTGTGTCTTTATGTCATCACTTGGTGTTCTTCTCTGGGTGTCCCTGTCTCTGTCCTCTTCTTCTTTTTTTTTTTTTAATTGAAGTATAGTTGATTTACAATATTGTATTGGTTTCAGGTGTACAGAATAGTGATTCAGTAATTTTTGCAGATTATATTTCAATTGTAGGTTATTAGAAAATACTGGGTATAATTCTCTGTGCTATACAGTATATCCTTGTTGCTTATCTATTTTGTATATAGTCATACTCCTAATTTGTCCCTCCCCACTTCCATCTTCCCTTTGGTAACCACAAGTTTGTTTTCTATATCTGTGAGTCTGTTTCTGTTTTTCATACACTTTACTTTGTATTATTTTCTTTTATATTCCACATATAAGTGACATCATATTGTATCTATCTTTCTCAGTCTGACTTATTTCACTAAGCAAAATCTTCTCTAGGTCCATTCACATTGCTGCAATATCCAGTGGTAGGTCTAGAGTTTATAATAATTAAATTCAGTATTTCAACACAGTTGACAATGACACCATTTCTTTATGTACACTGGCATTAACAGTGCTAGCTTTAACCTAAAATGAGTGTTCCTAATCTCATCATTTTACATGTGCCTCCCTAGTTTTCCCAACATGACTTGCTGAAGACACTGTCTTTTCTCCATTGTATTTTCTTGCCTCCTTTGTTTTAAATTAATTGACCACATGTCTGTGGGTTTATTTCTGGGCTCTTTATTCTCTTCCATTGACCTATGTGTCTGTTTTTGTGCCAGTGCCATGCAGTTTTGATTACTATAGCCTTGTAGTATAATCGGAAGTCTAGGAGGGTTATAGCTCCAGCTTTCTTCTTTTTATCAGGATTGTGTTGACAATTCTGGGTCTTTTGTGGTTCCACATAAGTCTTATGATTATTTGTTCTAGTCCTGTGAAAAATGTCCTGGGTATTTTGATAGGGTTTACATTACATCTGTAGATTGCTTTGTGTAATATGGCTATTTTAATAATTTTAATTTTTCCTCCCCAAGAGTGTGGGATATCATTCCAATTCTTTGAATCATCTTTAATTTTCCTCATCAATGTTTTATAGGTTTCAGAGTATAGGTCTTTCTCCTCCTTGTTTAAGTTTATTGCTAGTATTTTATTTTTTTGATGTGATTTTAAACAGGATTATTTTTTCACTTTCTCTTTCTGATATTCCATTATTAGCATGTAGAAACATGACAGATTTCTGTGTATTAATCTTGTATCCTGCACCATTGCTCAATTCATTTATTAGTTCTTATGGTTTTGGGGTGGAGACTTTAGGGTTCTTTATTTAGAGTATTATGTCATCTGCAAATAGTGATGGTTTTACCTCTTTCCTTCCAATTTGGATACCTTCTTTAATTTTTCTTGTCTGATTGCTGTGGCTAGAACTTCCAATACTAGGTTAAATAGAAGCAGTGAGAATGGGTATCCTTGTCTTGCTGTCAAATTTAGTGGGCAGGCTTTCAGCTTTTCAATATTATGTTGGGTGTGGGTTTACTGTAAATGGCCTCTATTATGTTGTGATATATTCCCCCTATACCCACTTAGAGGAGAGTTTTTATCATGAATGGATTTGCATTTTATCAAATGCCTTTTCTGCTTCTACTGAAATGGTCATGTGATTTTCATTTTTCCTTTTGTTAATGTGGTGTATCACATTGATTGATTTGTGTATGTTGAACCACCCTTATGACCCTGGAATAAATCCTGCTTGTTCATGGTGCATGAACCTTTTATGTATTGTTGGCTTTGGTTTGCTAATATTTTGTTGAGGACTTTGCATCTGTATTCATCAAAGACATTGGCTGTAATTTGCTCTTTTTATAGTGTCTTTTTCTGCTTTTGGTATCAGGGTAAACAATAAAATTAGAACATTCTCTCACACCATATGTAAAATAAACTGAAAATTGTTTAAAGACCTAAATGTAAGACCTGAAACCATAAAACTCTTTGAAGAGAACATAGGCAGAACACATTTTGACATAATTTATAGCAATGTTTTTTTGGATCAGTCTCTTAAGGCAAAAGAAATAAGAGCAAAAATAAACAAATGAGAATGAATTAAACTATTTTCTTGAGCCAATAAATACCTTTTAATATGTATTTTTTCCTACGTAAGGGAAGCCAGTTTATGATGCACCAAAAATTTTGGACAGAACTATAGTATTGAAAGAAGCAAAGAAAATCAGTCTCTTCTTGATCCTAAATTGCTGCATAAACCAAACCAACATATTCACTCTGGGAGCACACTGTATACTTACCTAGGATACAGCATTAAGGAAAATTTTAGGAAGTTGTACCTTGAGGCTTCTCATTGTCTTCAGTAAGGTCCCATAATACCTTTAGTGGTAAATTATAGGCCAATACAGTTTCTTTAATGATTCAGCCAATTCAAATAAGAATTTCTGTCTATCTGCAAACCAGGACATCTTTTTTGTTGTTGTTCCTATAGCTTTAAATATATATATATATATATATATATATATATATATATAGTTGATTTACAATGTTGTGTTAGGTTCAGGTGTACAGCAAAGGGAATTAGTTTCATATATATATATATATATATGTATATACACACACACACACACACACACACACACACATATGTATTTCCACTCCTTTTTAGATTCTTTTCCCATATAGGCCATTACAGAGTATTGAGTAGAGTTCCCTGTGCTATACAGTAGATCCTTATTAGTTATCTATTTTATATACGGTAGTGTGTACATTTTAATACCAAACTCTTAATTTATCCCTCCCCACCCTTTCCCCTTTGGTAACAAGAAGTTTGTTTTCTATGTCTGCAAGTCTCTTTCTATTTTTTAAATAAGTTCACTTGTATCACTTTTTTAGATTCCACATTTAAAGGAAATCATATATTTGTCTTTCTCTGCCTGACTTACTTCACTCAATATGATAATCTCTAGGTCCATGCATGTTGCTGTAAATGCCATTATTTCATTCTTTTTTATGGCTGAGTAATATTTCATTGTGTATATGTACCACATCTTCTTTATCCACTCATCTGTTGATGGACATTTAAGTTGCTTCCATGTCCTGGGTATTGTAAATAGTGCTGCAATGAACACTGGGGCATTGACGTGCATGTATCTTTTTGAATTAGAGTTTTCTCCGGATATATGCCAAGGACTGGGATCACTGGATCCTATAGTAACTCTGGAACCTCCATACTGTTCTCCATAGTGGCTGTACAAATTTACATTCCCACCAACAGTGTAGGAGGATTCCCTTTTCTCCACACTCTCTCCAGCGTTTATTGTTTATAGACTTTTTGATGATGCCCATTCTGACCAGTGTGCGGTGATACCTCATTGTAGTTTTGGTTTGCATTTCTCAAATAATTAGCGATGTTGAGCATCTTTTCATGTGCTTTTTGGCCATCTGTATATCTTCTTTGGAGAAATGTCTATTTAGATCTTCTGCCCAATTTTTGATTGGGTTGGTTTTTTTTAATTATTATTTTTGAATTGAGCTTTAGAAATCTATTACATTTCTATACACTAACAATGAAATAGCAGAAACAGGAATTAAGGAAACAATCACATTTATCATCACATCAAAAAGAATTGATGTGAGGACAAACCTACTTAAGGAGGCACAAGACCTTTACTCTGAAATGAAGAAGACCCTGATGAAAGAAGGTGAAGACAATACAGATGCAAAGATATACCATGTTATTGTATTGGAAGAAAGCATATTGTTAAAATGATGATACTACCCAAGGCAATCTACAGATTCAATCCCTATCAAATTACCAATGTGCATTTTTCACAGAAATAGAACAAAAAGTTTTAAAATTTATATGGAAACACAAAAGACCCTGAATAGTCAATGCAGTCTTGAGAAATAAGAATGGAGCTGGAGGAATCAGGTTCCCTGACTTCGGACTATACTTCAAAGCTACAGTCATCAAAACAGTATGGTAGTGGCACAAAAACAGATCTATAGATCAATGGAACAGGATAGAAAGCCCAGAAATAAACCCACACACTTATGGTCAATTAATCTACAACAAAGGAGGAAAAATATACAATGGAGCCAGTTTAGAAAAAAAAAAAAAGGTTGGCCCATTATATTCTATAAGCTTACAATAAATATAATTGCTTTTAAAACTCCGTTGATTCATCTAATGCGTAGAGCACAGAGATGTTCATAAAAAAATTAATGCTCGTATAGATTAAATACCATATTGATAAAGCCTCTATTCAAAACCTTAGTCAAAATAACTGTATTTAAGACTAGTTGGTAATAAAAATTAATTAGATGGGAACATGAGGAAGACCCACTGCAAACTCAGTTTATTGTTTGAAAGTAACATCTCAAATTATATTGCTCTACTGAAAGAGAAGTAAAATTATATTATTTTACAATTTAAAGACAGTATTCTTTCTTTCTGCTAATTTCAGTTATTAAATATTACATTATATTATTTACAAACATATTCTGTTAAAATTAATTAATTTTGTTTTGATTTAGCTTTTAATATTTATATGTGCAAACATATATAAATTTGCATTCATTTGAGACATTTTCTACTTTAAATCACAACTATTTTTATGACATTTCTATGAATTCAATAGGTCATCAAATATTTTAGTTATGTTATTAAATTATCACCTAGAATAAATTACATTCATTAAATTATCCAGCAATTAAAAACAAAACTCTTGGAAAAACATTTTAACCTGCAAAGAATTTTCTTACTTATTTATAATACCCTGACCTATATTATCAAGCTTTACTTTCAATTATTTGCTAACTGGAATATTACTTTCTACTATCCTTTTTATACTTCTTTCCAAGTTCTTAATATATTTTCCAAAAAGAAGTCTAATTTTTCTGTGTGTGTTTACACCTAAGATTCCCAGCATGGAACATCTCTTTGTTAATCTTGAGGACCTTATTAATTATTACATCTTATAGAACTTTTCCAGTTGTTTGCCTTTGAGATGTTTTTCTTGTTGATGGCAGAGAAGGCCAGGTTTACTAGTTTTTGGTCAATAAGTGCTGTCCATATGACCTACCGGTTTATAGTTGCTTTATGTTTAATTTTTCCTCGAGTGCAGTAAATTTTCCCATTGAACTTGGCCATATTGTATCTATAATGAACATATAATCTTGACTAACACAAGTGTAGGCACATAAAAGATGGCAAGATTTTGTGTTTCTTTTTTTAATTTTTGAAAATGAGGTATTTTTCTCTTAAGAAAATACTCTAATAAAGATGATTCAGGATTCCGTAAAATGTATGATCTACATATTCTTGATGGTTGTTGGCTGGTAAATGGGCACATGGTACAGTGAGACACACTTCTCAGTAATAGAAAGCAATAAGGTCTTCTGGGGTGGAAAGTGTTTAGAAATAATTTCTCTCTCTTGAAAGGAGACATAAGACAGTAGTACTTCCTTTTTTCAGCTCTTAATATTTCCACCTGATAGTGATGCAGCATTTTGATCCATGAAGGTGGCCAAAGGTAAGACACTGAGGTCTGTAGAGTGGAAAATAAAAGGCTCTGATGATATGATAGAATCACTGGAACAATGTACCTGAGAAAATGTTTTAAGTACATCACACATTCACATTGCTGAGGTCATTTTGTTTGGGTTTTTTCTGTTATTGTATCTGAAGCGTATAAACTGACACAGGGTTTTAAGGAAAGTATGATTGATTACAAAATTTCGTTAAAAGTTAGTGATTAGTAACTGGTAAATAGTAACAGTTAATTTATTCACTATTTTACTTTCACATATCCTGACAGTCACTGTGAATAATTTTCAGTGTTTGAAAACAGCACAGTGGGACAAATTTAATTTTTAATCATCAAATTCAGCAAGTTGACTGCTTGAGATTTCATATGTTTGAAGATTTTAAAAGGACACCATTAGCACTCAGATTATAGTAAGATGACGGCATCTCTTCAGTCCTTCAAAGGTACTGACGCTCTCATTTTGTTTGGCAAAATTGATTACATTAACTTCAGGGTATATTTAAGAAGTCAAATGAAGCTTCTTCCTTGAAATCTGAAATCTTAAAGGCATGTATTGATTTTTTTCTGTTTGCATTCTTTTAAAGAACCCTATTATGCATGGAATTAAATACGATACCCTTTCCAGAGTGACACTTTCATGGAGGTTTTCTAGAAAAAAAATGGTGGGAAAAATATGTTTTAAGTGTATTTAAATGAAGACTAATTTTTCTTCTGAGTTATAATTTTTATCAAATGCTATTTACATATTAGAAAATAACATCATAATATTTTCTAAAAGAAAGTTAAGCAAAAGAGTTTCTGTCTTGTCAGCTTTAGCCTATGAAGCAGAAGACAATGCTTTGCCCTTAGATATTTGTTAACACAAATTTGAAAGACATCATATTCCAAAAAAAAAAAGATAAATAAATTAAAATATCTCAAGGAACTGTTTTAGAACTTCAGTCCTGTAAATGATATAAATATGTGAAGAAATACAAAATTTAAATGTAAACAATACAGTTTAAGATCAAATGTTCATTTCATTAGTGATTAACAATGAACATGTATTTGGTTTTAATTTCACAAATATAATCCAATTTGTCTTAACCTGTTTCTATAGAAATAGAAGGCTGAAGGAACTATATTCACTTTTTTTCTTGTGGCATCAGCATAAATGTTTGATGATTATGATTAATTTCATTTTTCTAGTGACAATGTATAGAGAAATAAGAGGCTGACCTCACTGTACATACATAGTTCATGTACTTGTAGGGAAAATAATGTGTTAATCTGTCTCATTTATAGAAATATTCATTTTTATGGATATAGTATATTATATGAAAACAGTGGTAAAAATATTCCACAAGAAACCCACAATATTTAACACAATTTTCATTTGTTGAATCCATCTAGAGAAGTCATAATTTTGCAAGTATATATGAACTTTCAAGTAAGTGAAAAAATAGACAAGTCTTGGAATAATAAAAACACCATGGTATCATCATTACTTTCATAGAGAAGTAGATTCCTGTGTTTGCCTGATATGAACATTAAAATATGAAACTTAAATACACACCATAAGCCTAATAGAAGTAGGAGGAAAAGGAAGCCTCTGATTGTACACAAAGTATGGAAAAACCTGTAACTGAAAAGATGATTGAGGGTCCTTGGGCAATCTCTGTTGTCACAAAGTACATCTGCCTTGGGGTCAGACTCAGCAGTATGTTTTATTTCAAGCAACACAAATCCAATTCTAAGACTATAATACACTAATGAATGTTATATTAAGTATTTGTGGGAACACAGAATGAGGGAATATATGATACTCTGGACAGAAAACCATCAAATATCCCATGCAGACATTGCTGACCCCAGCTTTTTCTTCTCCACTGCCTGTTACTGAGTCTGTTTTCCCATCAACATCTCAACTCTCTTGAGAAAGAAAAACGGAGCTGGAGGAATCAGGCTCCCTGACTTCAGACTATACTACAAAGCTACAGTAATCAAGACAATATGGTATTGGCACAAAAACAGAAATATAGATCAATGGAACAGGATAGAAAGCCCAGAGATAAACCCATGCACATATGGTCACATTATTTTTTTTATAAAGGAGGCAAAAATATACAATGGAGGAAAGACAGCCTCTTCAATAAGTGGTGCTGGGAAAACTGGACAGCTACATGTAAAAGAATGAAATTAGAACACTCCCTAACACCATATACAAAAATAAACTCAAAATGGATTAAAGCCCTAAATGTAAGACCAGACACTATAAAACTCTTAGAGCAAAACATAGACAGAACACTCTATGACATAAATCACAGCAAAATCCTTTTTGACCCACCTCCTAGAGGAATGAAAATAAAACCAAAAATAAACAAATGGGACCTAATGAAACTTCAAAGCTTTTGCACAGCAAAAGAAACCATAAAAAAGACGAAAAGACAACTCTCAGAATGGGAGAAAATATTTGCAAATGAAGCAACTGACAGAGGATTAATCTCCAAATTTACCAGCAGCTCATGTAACTCAATATCAAAAAAATAAAAACAAAATCCCAATCCAAAAATGGGCAGAAGACCTAAATAGACATTTCTCCAAAGAAGATATACAGACTGCCAACCAACATATGAAAGAATGTTCAGCATCACTAATCATTAGAGAAATGCAAATCAAAACTACAATGAGGTATCACCTCACACCAGTCAGAATGGCCATCATCAAAAAAATCAAAGAATAAATGCTGGAGATGGTGTGGAGAAAGGGGAACCCTCTTGCACTGTTGTTGGGAATGTTAATTGATACAGCCACTACGGAGAACAGTATGGAGGTTCCTTAAAAAACTAAATATAGAACTACCCTATGACCCAGCAATCCCACTACTGGGCATATACCCTGAGAAAACCATAATTCAAAAAGAGTCATGTACCACAGTGTTCATTGCAGCTCTATTTACAATAGCCAGGACATGGAAGCAACCTAAGTGTCCATCGACAGATGAATGGATAAAGAAGATGTGGAACATATATACAATGGAATATTATTCAGCCATAAAAAGAAATGAAATTGAGTTATTAGTACTGAGGTGCATGGACCTAGAGTCTGTCATACCGAGTGAAATAAGTCAGAAAGAGAAAAACGAATACCATATGCTAACACATATATATGGATTCTAAAAAAAAAAAAAAAAGGTTCTGAAGAACCTAGGGGCAGGACAGGAATAAAGATGCAGACATAGCGAGTGGACTTGAGGACACAGGGAGGGGAAAGGGTAAGCTAGGGCGAAGCGAGAGAGTGGCATAGACTTATATATACACTACCAAATGTAAAATAGACAGCTAGTGGGAAGCAGCCACATAGCACAGGGAGATCAGCTCGGTGCTCTGTGACCACCTAGAAGGGTGGGATAGGGAGGGTGGGAGGGAGATGCAAGGGGGAGGAGATATGGGGAATATATGTATATGTATAGCTGATTCACTTTGTTATAAAGCAGAAACTAACACACCATTTTAAAGGAATTTTACTGCAATAAAGATGTTAAAAAAAAAGAAACAATTCCCTAGTACTTCCTCCTGCCCTTCCCAAACTGCTGAAACAAAGGACATAGTTATAATTAGATCAATTAGATCACTAGGTGCCTTCAGTAAAGGTAGCGCAAAAAAGAGGACAAGCTTTTGGAAAGACAAAATGAGATTTCACCGTGTGAAGGTTAAAAACAAAATTGAACGAACATACAAACAAAAGAACAAAAATGGTTAACAGTTCCCTTTATATTATTTTCTAGAAGCTGTTCATTCAGTACCATTTTCTAGATAGATGGACTGAGTATTATGAACTCATTTTTCCAACTTCTTTGATTAAATATAATTACTGAATAATTATAGAATAAAAAATTAAATGTTCATGCTTCTCTTTCTCCCCCTCCCCCCTGCCTTTTTTTCCTGCTAATCAGTACAGTAGCTAGACTAAATTTTTGTTTGTTTCTCTACTTGGATCTGACAAACTGAAATTAAATGGCAGGATGATGACATTGAAGCATTTTCCTTGGTGAGGGAAGCAGTTAAAAATAGGAGATACAAGGGAATTGTTGAATTTTTAGATCAATTAATTTTGAAATCAAAGTTATGCTGGATTTCATTAAGAAGATAGCTTTTCTCCATGGAGATTTAATTAATCTGCCCGGTTAACTTTCTCTAATTTGTGCATTCATAGAACTTCTTTCCTTTTTCTCATGTTGTGACATTTATTAGTAACTATCATATGCTTATTTACATCTATTATTGAACGCCTTAAGGAGTATAACCTCTTTGAAAATGATATAGATATCTGATTCATCTTGTGTAATCCAGGAGCTGGGCACTAAAAGTTATTTAATAATAGCATTGAATGAATGTCTCTCAGGGACAAAATTACTTTCTAAAAGTCACAAACCGAGTGTATCACCAAAAAACTAGAGGTAAGATGAATTTAATAGAAAAGTAAGTAGCATTTATCAGGTAGACTCAATTTCTGAATGTTTGCAAGAGATTAGATCCTGAAATTCACTATTTTTTTCAAGTTATCATCCATTAATAAGGAAAAACAAGATTTCCATCCTCAAAATTGTGTATGCTTATATCCTTAGAAAATTAATCACTGGCCATATCTATCCCTGTAGAGAGAAATATACCAAATATGATTAAAAATGAATGCTCAGTTATTGTTAAATGAATACAAATATTTGTGTTTGAAGTTGATTAAACTCAGTCATAGTGAAGAAAGGGAATCAGTTCCACTGTTAGTATACACTTTAGTTTAGAATGTTGCTTAATATGTTTGTATTTAGTGAGTAAATTAGGATTTTCTATTGGTGCTTTTTCTCCTTGATGAGTATTTACATTGATGTCATATTTAAATCCTTGGATTTTGTTATTGACCTAAGTTCTTCCATTTTAAGTATTCCATTTGCCCCAGATACAGTCATGTTCGAATCCTGCCCCATCCTCATATTCACAATATAGCCATCTGACCACCAACCAAATTCATAAAAGTATTATATAGAGATGGCATGATAATAAGTAACATTGATGAATGATTCTTTTATAAATTTCTCTGAAGCTGTCCATTCATTCATTCACTCAATCAATTATCGAGTTACGGCTATGTGACGCACTCTTCTAAGTACCAAGATGACTCAGTCATATTTCTTCCCACCTCATGATTACGTTACTACTATGCTTGGTTTGATCCACCCATTCTTCTACACTTATTTTTCTCACCGATAGCTTTCTTCTACTAATGCAAGCCTCCTTATTTCCTGCTGTAAATTACCATGTAGGAAAACTCCCATGTGGAACCTAACTGCTGAAGGTTCATTACAAATCTATCATGAGCTAGGTAAGTGATTTCCCAGGAGATACACAAAATCAGATTGCATATCAGATCTTCTTGTGTTATATATGATTCACCTAGAAAACTTTTTGGTTAATATTTTAGTCCCTTAGACTGCACCATTTATTAAAGCATAGTCTTTCTTCCCTTCACTTTTTTTAAAAAATTTTATTGGAGTATAGTTGATTTATTATGTTGTGTTAGTTGCAGGTGTACAGCAAAGTGATTCAGTTATACATATGCATATATTCATTCTTTTTCAGATTCTTTTCTTATATAGGTTATCGTAGAATACTGAGTAGAGTTCCCTGTGCTATACAGTAGGTCCTTGCTGGTCGTCTAACTTATATGTAGTGGTGTGTGTATTTTCATCCCAAACTCCTGATTTATCCCACCCTCCATGCTTCCCTTTTGGTAACCATAATTTTGTTTTTTGGTTTTTTTTTTTGCGGTACGTGGGCCTCTCGCTGTTGTGGCCTCTCCCGTTGTGGAGCACAGGCTCCGGATGCGCAGGCTCAGCGGCCATGGCTCATGGGCCCAGCCGCTCCGCGGCATGTGAGATCTTCCCATACCGGGGCACGAACCCGTGTGCCCTGCATTAGCAGGCGGGCTCTCGACCACTGCGCCACCAGGGAAGCCCATAAGTTTGTTTTTAACATCTGTAAGTTTGTTTCTGTTTTGTAAATAAGTTCACTTGTATCATTTTAAAAAATTAGATTCCACACATGTGTGATATCAGATGATATTTGTCTTCCTCTGTCTGACTTACTTCACTTAGTATAATTTCTAGGTCCATCCATGTTGCTGCAAATGGCATTTTTTTATGGCTGAGTAATATTCCATTGTATATTTGTGCCACATTTTCTTTATCCATTCGTCTGTCGGTGGACATTTAGGTTGCTTCCATGTCTTGGCTGTTGTAAACAGAGCTGCAGTGAACATTGGGATTCACTCTTATTAAGGGCACATGGGCTTGCCTTCTGCCTCCTTCTTTTCCTTTCCTCCCCAACCTCTGGTACCCATAATGGGTAATATACTGAAAATAAAAATAAATAAATAAATAAAGCTTTATAATTTCACTTCTTCTGGGTCGTGCAATACTGTTTTGGCACAAAGCTTTATATTCTTATCTTTTAAACCCGAACTTTATTAAATTGGAAACTACAGATACGTTTCTTGGTATCATTTTCAACATCTGCTTTACTGCTAACTGCAGACCCTTTGGCAGCCTAGTGGGGTAGGGGAAAGAAGAGAGAGGAGCATGAAGGCAATGCCAATATAAAGCTGCAGGAGGAGGCACTGTTTATGGCAACTATCTAAAGGGGCAGATTGCGGACTTCCCTGGCGGTCCAGTGGTTAAGACTTCGTGCTTCCAATGCAGGAGGCTCACGTTCGATCCCTGGTGAGGTAACTAGGACTCCACAGGTCACGTGGTGTGGCCAAAAAAAAAGACAGATTGATGGTTGGCATAATATGAGGAGCCTAGTAAGGAATATCTATTTTCCTTTGTCTAATTTACTCTCTTTGTTATTGAATAATACATGATCAGGTTTTACTCGGTTTGATTAAAATGATACAGGTGTTAGCTCTATTTCTACTCAATACATTTGTCTAAGTCAACATAATATCTTCAGCTCCCAATAGATGCATTTTTTTAAAGCTTTAGATCTGTGAGGTTCTTGTTTCACTGAAGGATTATTCAAACAAGTGTATGTATACATTTAAACGCAGTAATTATAGATTGAATATTTGTTCCACCAAAAGTCATATATCAAAGCTCTAAACTCCAGTTTTTGGTATTTGGAGGTGAAGCCTTTGGGAGGTAATTAGGATTAGATGAGATCATGAGGGTGGGGTCCTCATAATGAGATTAGTTTCCTTGTAAGAAGAGGAAGAAACCAGAGCTCTCTCTCTGCCCTGTGAAGATACAGTGAGAAAGTTGCTATCTTCAAGCTGGGAGGCGTATCTTCTCTAAGAACAGAATCTGCTTGCTCCTTGATCTTGGACATCTTAGCCTCCAGAACTCTGAGACATAAATGGCTATTATTTAGCCACCTAGTCTATGGTATTTTATCATAGCCCTAGATGAACAAGATAGCAATGAAGGTTTTCAGCCGTTAGATACTTTAGCTTCCCATGGACATGGACATTTGGAGGAAGAAAAAGTAAAAGAAAGAGTTTATTAAATCTCAATGTTTTAATATTTGAAGATAATTTCAGTCAATAGATACTAGCTCTGAGAAAGGCTTTTTAGAGGACCAGAAGTGTCTTCTTCATGTATTTAACAGACAAATATTTTTCATATTCTGCCTATATAACTGGCCCAGCTAGCATATATATATATATATATATATATATATATATTTTTTTTTTTTTTTTTTTTCGGTACGGGGGCCTCTCACTGTTGTGGCCTCTCCCGTTGCGGAGCACAGGCTCCGCACGCGCAGGCTCAGTGGCCATGGCTCACGGGCGCAGCCGCTCCGCGGCATGTGGGATCTTCCCAGACTGGGGCACGAACCCGTGTCTCCTGCATCGGCAGGTGGACTCAACCACTACGCCACCAGGGAAGCCCTGGCATATAATTTAATGGTTGCTTTCACTCCCTAAGTTCAGTGTTTCTCAAATGAACTGCCATTTACAGACCAAAATATTTAATAAAAATTTCAATACACCTGGAAAAACATATGCCAATAAAGGCCCTCTGCAGTTCTCCATTAACTTTGCTTGTTGATAAATTTAAGAAACTTGTGAGGATGTTTCCTTTATTCATGTACAGATTAAGTGTTACATTTTAAGTATTTTACTTTAGTTATTAATTTTCTCTTTACAATTGCTAAAATTTTTCATTTGAAAATGCGTATTTATTTATCACAGCTTCGTCTAGTTCTATATTACACTTTTTTAGCAGTTCTTTAAATGTCTTCTAGGTGGAAACATAAATACATGGAAATTTTTTTCTGAATATGTATTTACTCTCTACATTAAATGGTTGCTTTGTTAATTTGGAATCTTATGAACCATCATCAGTAGAAGTAGAATTCAGTGAATCAATTTATATGGACTACCATCAATTTATTTATGGGCATGGGAAAGCAGCATATGAGAATCTTGCTTAATTAGTCTTATTGTTCCCACTGGCGAGACAAAAAATATATTTGATTACACTGTAAATGAATTTTCTCTGTAAATACTTTTTCCTTTTTACAACTTTACTGAATTCATTAATTCGGTACCAATAGACTCCAGACCACATCATGTTTTATTTGAGAAAATAATAGGATAGTGATTATTTTTATCAATTTTTGTTTTGATTCACTTATGTGTATTCTGTTGCTGAATTATCCAGATTCATGACACTCCAGATTGTCAGGGAAGTATTAAACATAGACTAGACCTGAGAACACTGAATTTGGTTGAGTCTTCTCAAGGTGGAGTCTGTCCTTCTGCCTTTAGCATTAAGCATATCTACCCAGTGATGGGCATATAGACAACTTGAGAAAATGATTGATGTAGCAGAACAGAAACGTAATGCTGTTTAGATTTTTCAGTGCACTTTAACAGTATGGAAACAGCTGTAGTTAACAACATTGCTCATAGCTTCAAAGCCCATATTTAAAGAAATATGCATTAAAATAAACAGAAATATTCCTGAATTTGTATAAGGTTAGAATGTTTTTACAAGAAAATATGCATTTTAAATAGGAACTTTTATCAGGACAAAGCCTGTTACAACCATACGTTGTCTTCTGCCCATTTTGTCTATTTTATCTTCTGTATATGTCTCGTATTGAAATGTAAGTAGTATGAGTTTTGTGTTTGTTCTACAAATGAAGGAGAAATTGCTCAAAGTTTACTTGCGAATAATAAACATAAATTTATTAATTGCTTACTGACTTATATGTCCCCATTGGGAATGGGGCACTTTCTTGGATCAATCCAAAGCTTTTTGCTTGAATTAGTATGACACTAATCTCTTCTTTTTTTCCATTGTACAATACAAAAAAGGAGTAATGTGGTTATAAATTGACAATATTTACAATAATTTTCCCATTCCCTTATTAAACTGAGGGCATTTTTTGAGGGCATTTTTATATTAATTGGAGTCTCTTTTTTTATAATTATAATTATAATTATGGTGGTAATTATTATTATATTATAATTATATTATATTATATTATAATTATATTATAATTATATTATATTATAATATAATTATATTATATAATTATATATTATATTATATAATTATATTTATATATAATTATATTATATAATATATAATATATATATA
>NW_020837973.1:18523077-18541375 GCF_003676395.1 Aethalodelphis obliquidens | reverse complement strand
ATATATATAATATATATTAATATAATTATATTATAATTATAATTATGGTGGTAATTATTATTTTATGGATTATGTTATCTTCTATTTGAAGTATTGAGTTCATACTTAATAAGGAAGTTCTGTGAGCAGACAACTTCGAAATCTATGCAGTCACTTTTGATATGTCAGTTTTAAAATAGTTGTCAACTGTCCACCTAGATAGAAACACAGGTATAAATAAACACCAGAAATCAGAAATAATTGACAGTAGCTACAAAAGTAAATAATGCGCTTACCTCTCATGGGAATACCCAACCTAGACAGTTTTGTAATTCTGCTTATTTTATCTGTTTCTGCCATTCGCACTCTTGGCTGATCAGAAATAACTATGTTATCAGTTTGTCTTATTTTAAATTGAAGAAGAAATATAAATAATATATATATGTACTTATCTTTCTATCTACACATCGCTACATATTTAGAAAAGACCTATTAAACCAAAGTCTCCCAATGTTCAGAAATTAATTATAAAACAATTCCACTGAAGTTATTCTTCTTAATTATTTTACTTGCCACTGTTATTTTTCTCCACTAGAAGCAATGTTTATTTTTTCCCTCATGCCATCATTTGACACATATGTAATCTTGTTTTTATTTATTTGTGTATACAGGTCGTATTACCAAATGAATCATTTGGTCCTTGAGGTCTGAGATTCCATCTCTTATTTAAAATAGTCTTAAAAGTATGAAATATGTACCAAGACAGTATGTTTGGAGTGCATCATGGTTGGACACAATTTGCAATATACCAGAACCAACAAACCAATATACATAAATTACTTAAGGCTCAGTCATATATGTGTATATATGGAAGTCCCCTAGAATTGCTCTGGGGATTGAAGAAAGTGAAAAAAATCTGGGTAAAATGCTTAGTGCAGTCAAATATAAGAATTTTTTTGAGTAATTATTATTAATTTTATTATTTTCTTTTCCTAAATGTTATTATCTCTTCAAATAGATATTCAATAACTATTTATTAATAAGTGATAAAATTTTGTGTATATTTGCCCAATATAGATGGTGCTTTATAATAAATAAATACCATGTGCTTATAGCAGGTAAAAAATTGATGACTTCGGGCTTCCCTGGTGGCGCAGTGGTTGAGAGTCCACCTGCCGATGCAGGGGACGCAGGTTCGTGCCCCGGTCCGGGAGTATCCCACATGCCGCGGAGCAGCTGGGCCCGTGAGCCATGGCCACTGAGCCTGCGCGTCCGGAACCTGTGCTCCGTGATGGGAGAGACCGCAGCAGTGAGAGGCCCGTGTACCGCAAAAAAAAAAAAAAAAAAAATTGATGACTTTAACATTTGGGACAAATTATTCAAGAAGTCATGGCTTACTTTTCGGTGAGCCATTTAATGGTGGCAGATGATGACCTGAAAGCATAGTTTGGCTGGAGACAGCCAAACAAGGGAAGGAGATGGGAAATGGATAGCGGAATATGTGAAGAGAGTTGCAGTTATACAGTGGGAGACTGGTTCACAAAAATAAGAATACAGACAGATGGTTAGTGATAAGTGGTCAAAGGAATTTTAACCACTAGCAAATCTAATATTTAATTTTGACTTGTTTGTTTTTTTCTTTCTCTTTTTTTTGAAAAGTCAAAATTTCCTCAGTGTTTTTTTGTGTGTGTTTTTATTTTTAATTTTAATTGGAGTAGTTGATTTACAATGTTGTGTTAGTTTCAGGTGTACAGCAAAGTGAGTCAGTTATACATATACGTATATCCACTCTTTTTTAGATTCTTTCCCCATATAGCCCATGTAGCCTTCATCATCCGTCTCCCCAGATAGGTAAATTTTACTACATATCAAATATGAATGTTTTTCATCTGGTTGGTTTTTTAGAAATTCTAGATCAATCGGGTTGAATGGCTAAAAATCATTATGTCACTGATATGATAGAGATAGAAGTGAAATTAGGAGCTCAGCAGTTGCTGTGATTCAGAAACATGAGTGACCATGAACACTGATGAGCCTGAGGATTTATGAACATATCATGGAGGCCTGCCCTAGCTACTCCAGAAAATGAGATAGGAGATTCAAGACAGTTCCATTTAAATCCCAAGGACGGTGTGAATTCAGTCCACATTCAGGTTATATACCATTGTAAAATGAATGATGAAATATTTTAAAATGACAACTTCGCTGGCTTTGAATCCAGGTAAACAGTATAATGAAACGTGTTCACCTAAATGTTCTGTCTTTTCCTGATTTATAGTGTTATATAAGTAAAGTTTTCAAACCTGTATGGTTTCATCGGCCGTTACTATGGGATTTCATATTTAGGCAATATTACTACTCTTCCACCATATTTATATAAACAACACAAATAGATTTTCTTGATTTTACTGAGCTTTAAACAAATATGTTCTTGGATATGGCTTTTGTTTATTCAGTTAACCCTTGAACAAGGAGGGGTTTAGGAGACCCTGATCTCTGCAAAGTCTAAAATTCACCTATAACCTTACAGTTGGCCCTCTGTATCCAAGGTTCCACATCAGGGGATTCAAACAACCTCAGATCATGAAGGACCGTAGTACTTATTCAGTGAAAGAAATGTATAAGTGGACATGCACAGCTCAAACCTGTGTTGTTCACCTGACTATGTTCATTCTTAGGCTTTGGGCAGGAATGTTTTCCCACTTGAGCATGCTGAAAAAGTATGTTTGGTCTTTCTAGTTCCCTTTAATTTTTATTTGGTTAATTTAAAATTCAAAGAATGATCAATGTTTTGCTTATTTAATGGGACATACTCACTAGGCCAGTAGTATGATATATCGACTGATCGTCTGTTTAGCTAATGGGCTAACCCTCTCCAAAGATTATTCCTGCACTTTTATATAAAGACATTCATCACTTTCTATTGTTTAGTCATAGAGAAACATGATTCCTTTCAAACTATGAAGTTGTGCCTATGTATGTTTATGTACACATGTAGGCATTAGTACAGGATTGTGCCTGTTGTTTGATTCACATCCAAACCCACAGCTGACACTCTAAGGGATCCAGTGAGGTGCCAAGAATACCATGACTGTGGGAGATTGGGCACTAAATGATGGTTTGCATAAGACCGGGAACCAGGATCCTCTTTCTGACCACAGATTTTACAAACATGTCCATGTGAGAGCCAGTTCATTTTAAAAAGTAGTGCTATATTTTTATTTTAAAAGATACCAAAATATAGTAAAAAAAAGTATCTTTTTAAATAAAAAGGCTGGGTGGATACCAGTATTTAATATGTGAAATTTATAGAAAAAACACCCAACAACTTAACCAATATTTACTATCCTTTAATTGCTTTTCTTAGGACTTCAGAACATCAGGACTGTTCCTAGGTGACAATTTCAGTTCACTGAAAACAAGCTAGATTCTGATTTCCAGCCAGAGCACATTTAAAACATTATTACCGTATAATGCAAGAATCCTCCTTTAGTAGTAAATTACCCACAAAAAGGAAAATATTATCCATGTCATTTCTACTTCAAAATGCACATGTGTTTAGTAATGAAAGTCATTATGAAGCCCAAATGGAGAAGATAAAATCACTTACAACAATGAAATTAATCCTACTCAAAATAAATACCTGGCTATAAATCATTGCTCTCTTTACAGGTTTATATAGTATGGAAGACAGCATGGTTCATGCACTAAGGGCAATTAAACTGGGATGTCTATGGTGTGAGGTCCAGCTCTGTTGGAACTCAGATGGCCTCAATCAATTCAGTTAAATTTCCAGTACTTCAGCCTCCCCCTTTGTAAAATGGTGATGTTATTAACCCTAGTGATAAACATCAAAGAAATAATGCAAGTGAAAGCTGTTTGAAAATTATAAACGATTACTTAGATGATATTTGTTTGTTTTATCTAGGACTGTGAAATATAGTGGGCAGATTAAAGAGTTTTTAAATACCTTTAGTAAGCATCTATAAACATCTCTTTCTTCTTATCTCTTAAAAAAGAGTTTCTCCTGTTATAATTCATATGTCATTGCTGCCTTGGGAGCTGGCTCTTATCAGTGCTATGAAATATGGATACTATTCAACTCTTTCACTACTCCTGCTTTCATGGTAACACTCTACCGTGTCCTGGATATCCCTATCAGACTTTGATGTTGACATCCAGGCACCTTCAGGCAGCTTTGCTTACTTCCAGAACTAAGAGTAGACATGCTGCTCTGCTGTCAGGGGCTCTCTCCTAATTTACATGTGCTTTCTGAAATCACCTGCTATCTTCTCTTTGGGTGCTCAAACATTTGTACGTAGTGGATAGCAACTTCTTCAAACTACTGACTCCAAACTTTCTTTCCCAGCCACTGGTGCTAGGTAATGGTGGTGGTATTGGTAGGGTATAGGGAGGGGGTATGAGGCGAGGAGTGGCCAGAGACAATTTATTCCCTTTCACCAAAGACTCCTTCAGCTCTTTGACAACACCCAGCTTCTTGGGTCTCTGGTGCTTAAGTACTGAAAAATGATTTCCTACTATATTTTGCCAAACTCATTACCATTTTTTCCCTCATCTGCTCTCTAGCAGACTACTATACATGATCCAGTTTTGCCTTTGATAATCTGATAACAACTATTCTAAACTCCTGAATCCAGGAACATAGTTCTCTTTCAGATAAAATTCATTTCAGAGGACAGTGCTTTCCAGGACTTGAATGTGAATGTCATCACTTCCCAACGGAACTTGCTTATCGGTTTCTCCTCTGTGTTGGTGGCAGGGCATGAAATAAAGCTTTCAGCATCTGTAACTTTTCCACCGTTCACATTTTCATTTCCTCCTAAATTAGTTCTGTCTCTAGTCAAGCAATTCGTTTAAAATCTATATACCTAGGGTTGTAGACATGTGACACATTATGCTTTTCAGAAATATCTGTAGTTTAAATGTGTCACTGATGTAGTTTGATTTTCCATAAGAAAAACTTTTCCTACACATTTAGTGTAGAAAAATTAGAAGATTGCGGTAAGCAAAATTTGATAAGTGAAATACAGAAAATAACTATCAAGTTTTTGGAGTATACTCTTCAGAGACTTTCTTTTGCATATATGAACATGTTTTCTTAAAATAATAATGGGTTCTAATAGTATCCACAATTTTGAAACTTGTCTTTGTGGTTAGTAACATGTAACATGTATGCATTTAAAATAGTAAACTATTAAATAAAAAATACCTATTTTGAAGATGGAATAAATCCCACTGTTTGGATACATGATAATATTTTTAACAAATCCCATAATGTGGGACATTAGGGACAACCTAGTTATTTTGCTTTTATAAGATCATATCTTTGCTTCCATAAGTTGTAACTGTTATAGAAAACCATTAGAACATACAAGTAAGTCTTAAGAATAGTTAAATTAGGGTCCTTAAGCAGATTTCAGTGGGTCCATTCACTCCCTGTTGATTATGTGGAAAACTTTGTGTCTGTGCATAGGTAGCTTATTCCTAGACAGGAGCTCCATATTTCATCAAATTTTAAGATTTTTAAAATAAATTATGTGTTTTTGTTTTTCTAGAAAGGGCATCTATTTGATATAATAAGTATATAAACACTGTTGGGGACACCATGATGGTGTAAGTCTTTTGATGACTATAACAACCTTTATTTTCCAACTGTGTTGTGGCACTTTGGAACCATCTACACACTTCATCCCTAAATAGCATAAATGAGAACCCGTTTTGTACCCAACTTTGGCAATACTACTATGTAATGTGTATTCTGTGGCTTGCAGGTTTGCTTTTGAGCTCTATGTTGAGCTGTTATAGTCACTATTTTCCTTGATCTAGTTCTAGTCTTCATTTTAATCCTCAGTAGATTGTGTTACTAGTTTTCACACTAAAAAGACTAACTCAACAGTTTTCAAACGTCTATTTGCAGGCAATTCCCGTTGCGGTTAGTATAATGTCCAGATGTCAGAGGGGAAAAGAGGTACACATTGTTCTCCTGGAGGAGATGTAACAATTTAACAAAGAGCTCCACCTCTGGAGTTTCTATTCATCTTGAACAGAGAAGCAGATGGCAAACTGATTCTCTTTTGTGACAAACCAAACATTAATGGTATCCAGAACTTGATTTTATTTCCCAACTCTCAGTGAAGAAATCTGTGGGCGAGATTTATAACATTGTCTTCTATCTCCTATTTTTTCTCTCATTGGTATTCTTTACAGATCTCATAAACTCAACAAGTCAGCAGGGTAATCCTGTCAGATTTCAACTTTTTCTTTTTCTCTGTAATTCTATTGCTGCCAGAAAGCAACTTCTACAGTGTAGTTTTTCTTTCCTTTCCATTCATTTCCTTTCCTTTCCTTTCTTCTTATTTTATTTTACAATTTTCAGCATCACTGTGTCTCCTAATGCTAGGCAACATATAAGAAGAAAAAAGGGTCAAAAATATGAAAGGAAAAGTGGATAACCAACTACTAACACAAACTATAAACAGAAGACAAGTAGACAAGAATGGATTTAATTTTATTAAACTTAAAGGGAGAGCTAAATAATGGAAAAAAAAAATCTGCCGATTTACAAGTACAAGAACATGCCTAAAAGTACATCCCAAGCACCTTACCGGGCTTTAAATAGCAAATATTTTTGATGATTTTAATTTTTACAATATGCTTTTACTTGTAAAGTTGGAAAGTAAAAAAATGACATCAAAAATCAAATTTGATATGGTGGTGAGATAAAGTATACTCTATTTCATTCAGAGAATTAACTATCTTTATTTCCCAAGTGAAATGTTTTATTTTTCTCTCCAGTTAGTACTATCTAGGACACTGAATCTGGTAGTAAGGAAGGATATTATCTATCAAAACAGTCTAGAGGGCTTCCCTGGTAGCGCAGTGGTTGAGAGTCCGCCTGCTGATGCAGGGGACAAGGGTTCGTGTCCCGGTCCGGGAAGATTCCCACATGCCGCGGAGCGGCTGGGCCCGTGAACCATGGCTGCTGAGCCTGCGCGTCCGGAGCCTGTGCTCCGCAACGGGAGAGGCCACAACAGTGAGAGGCCCGCGTACCGCAAAAAAACAAAACAAAACAAAACAAAACAGTCTAGAACCTTTCATTCCTACCATGACTATGTGTAAATGGCACAATTCTAAAAGTCATTGCTAACACTTTAAATTTCACAATTTATGCAATAACTGTTGTCAAACCCAAGGTTATGTGCCCGATGCACAGTGAAGCCAAACAAACAGTGAAGCAAAGGAGAACAGGTGGCTCCATGATCAAAAGACACTTAACTCTAGGGTGGGTTTTCAGGGAAGAATTTTTAAAGGCAAATATGGGGGGAGGGCTGCAGAGTATGAGACCTTCTTCTGATTGGTTGGTGGTGAGGTAACTGGGTGGTGCTCCAGGAATCTCAGTCATCAGCCTTCTGTTTCCAATGAGTCTGGGTTCCATGTGCTTGGCTCAGCCTGAAGTTACCATCCTCCACCTGCGTCAGGGCCTTAGTTCCTTTATAAGAACTCAGAGATATGTGTCAGATTGTTATATATATGTCCCTTCAGGAGGAACTAGGAGTCCTGTGACTCTGTAGTTCTAATTATTAGCTGTTTTAATCTGCCTTTTGGAACTCAGGGAAGGTCTAAGAGGCTGAAGACTTTTTCCTACAAATAAGAAATGGGGTACATGGAAACGCTTTTGGACTCAGGAGGTCCCCACAGGGTCCTGCTCAGTTTCATAACGATTATTTTTACAATGTGTATAAAATGGTAATATATTTATGTATATATATACACATATATAATTATAAACACACACAAGTAACCTTAAAGACTTGCATTTTAGAAAGTATGATGGCATTGTATTAAATTAACTAATTTCAAAATGGCAAATGGCATACCATTTTGAAACATTATAGGTGTTTTATAAATCGAGGCATAGTTGATATATAATATTATGAAACATTATAGTTTTTGACTCAACTTCACCTTATCCTCAAATGAGAACCAGTGAGCTTGATGCAATGTGCTTAAACACCCATTTTTATTTTATTTCTGCTAAGTCAACTTGCTGTTTGAGGAAGCTACATGCCTAGCTATTTCAGTTGAGCTCATTGGCTGGGCAAGGACACCATCTTTGTTTCACTTCTGCATCAGTGCTCAAAGCCCAACTGTAGCCTATCCCCATTACTTCTTTTTCTTTACTTTCACTGACTATCAATCTAACGTATCTAAAGACATGTCCTTATCTATTTCTCTCTTTATCGGTTTGCATTTTTCTTCATTCAAACAAATCACAATATAATCTTGGGAAGCTCTTCTATTATAGGACACTCAGTAATATTTCTGTGAAGTTTTACTGCCACTGAGATTTTACAACTCCTTGGACATAATATACCTTTAGGTTAGAGGATGAAAATGATTGAAGCTGAAAACATTACACCATAAAGCCAGACTCTGCCTAAACTCCATTGGCTTGACCCTAGTATTAAAAATTTAACACATAACTTAGGCAAAGCTTCTTTTGAGACAATAGGTAATAGCCTTCAGAACCTATGATACTGCCCTGTAGAAACCCGATCCTCTTCTGTCTAGATTCCCTCACCATTGCCTATAAATGTAAAGCTTAAAGTAACTTAAGTGAATAATCCAATAATAGTAAATTGGATTTAAATTAGAATTAACAGTAATCCACAATATTTTGACTATCATCTTGCCTGCATACCTAGCCACTTGCCTGTCTGCATTTTGATTGTCAAATTATTAAAACTGTGAATGACTATCAATAATTGTATAAGCAAAGGTGGGAGCATATTTACCAAGAAGTATTTTACAGATAAAATGAATATGATTTTTTCTTCAAATTTTCTTAGTAAATAAGGTCACATTATATAATATTCAGTTGGACACTGGATAAACCTTGTAAAGCTACTTGGCTACTGAATAAAAATGTGCAACTAAGCTGTCTTACGATATTACAATTAAAAAGAAAAAAAGGAACAAGTAACCCCTTCCTGCTTTTTTTCAGTATCTTCTATTACTCATGAGTTAATTTCTAGCACATTTGTCAATCCACTTCTAACTGTGTAGTTCCAGTCTGACATACATTTCAATAAAGTAATAGAATTATTATTTGTGTGTAAATAAAGTAGGTTGATGTCTTTTTTTTTTTTAACGCGGTACACGGGTCTCTCACTGCTGTGGCCTCTCCTGTTGCGGAGCACAGGCTCCAGACGCGCAGGCTCAGCGGCCATGGCTCACGGGCCCAGCCGCTCCGCAGCATGTGGGATTTTCGTGGACCGGGGCACAAACCCGTGTCCCCTGCATCGGCAGGCCGACTCTCAACCACTGCGCCACCAGGGAAGCCCGATTGACGTCTTTTTAAAAACTGTTCTAACTTCTACAATCTTTAAGAATAATATTGTCAATAAATATTTTTGTCAATTAATAAATTTAATTCTCTTATTTTGATACCTGTGACTTACATATTTTGTTGAATAGAAACGTTACTATGAAGTACATCAAATGTCTGGAATCATAGAGTTTATTATTTTCTCTTTATTTTTCACCCATTGTTGAAACTATAAACTTAAATTGAGTTAAGTAATACCTCAATTTATTTGAACTAAATTAATTGAGAGCTTACAATGTATAAATCATATATATGGTAAATATACCCATATGTTAGAAAAATAATAATAGGAGAGCCCATGCTCTTAGGAGGTTCACAGTATAGAACTGTGCACATACTTACCTCTTTGTTCATTTTGTTAATCTTTTATTGCGCTCTTGGTTTACAAATTCTATAAAGATTAGCTGGATTAGGTCTATAGTGAGACACAGATTCTAAAATAATTACATGCAAGTGAAAAAATGCAGTTTTAGGACAGCAATTTTCAAATTTGGGGATGCATAAACCATTAATTTTGTCCAGTACAACAGGAGTAGATGGAGAGATACAAAGAGCAAAACAATTGAGAAATGCCTTGAAGGCCAGGCTAAGAAATCATATTGACGTCCTTTTTTTTTTTTTTTTTTGTGGTACACGGGCCTCTCACTGTTGTGGCCTCTCCCGTTGCGGAGCACGGGCTCCGGACGCGCAGGCTCAGCGGCCATGGCTCACGGGCCCAGCCGCTCCGCGGCATGTGGGATCTTCCCAGACCGGGGCACGAACCCATGTCCCCTGCATCAGCAGGCGGACTTTCAACCACTGCGCCACCAGGGAAGCCCTGACATCATTTTTAACTAGGAGAGAAGGAAATTAAAATTATGTGTAAGAATCATATTCACCAAGTAAAATATAATTTAAAAATTTGACACCAAAGGAATAAGCACTATAAACAGAACTGAAATATGAATAAGGCATATATAAATAGAGAGAAGGAAACTGTAATGCTAAAGATTCAGGTATAATATGTTTTATGCCATTAACAAGAGATTATGATTCTTTTAATCTATTAGTGCCTCTACATGTTGGTCCAGTCCAGAGGAGAGAAACTGGCATTTATTGAGTGCCTGCTATTTGCCTTACTCTATGTCAGTTATTCTCCCCTCATTTCCATCACTGAAATGTAAGGTCCAGGGCATGTCTGGTCACTGCTGAATTCTGTGTCACTGATGAGTGCCTAGCATAATGGATATCCCATGTATATCTGTTAAATAAGTGAATTAATTCAATCCGTATAGTATTCTGCTAGTGTGATACCATTAGTACAGTTTACAGATGAGAAAACTGAAGCTGAACACAGGGTAATAGAGTTAGTAAATCCCAGAGTAATGATTTCATTCCAGACCTCCTTGCTTTCAAGTATAAAATGCTATTTCTTCATGGTTTCATATGCATAAAATATATAATCCATATTTATATGAAAAATCATTTAATGTTTTCAGTCTATTCCCACACTGTATAGTCTCATGAAAAAATACATTTCTGAGTTAAAACTTTAAAAGTGAACAGAGCTTAATTTAAAAATAAAGCCCTTTTTTTTCTAATCAAATTAGTGTTGCACTACCTTGATTCAGCAGACAAAACAACTTCCCACACCAGAAATAAATGAAACAGGATACATGATTTCAGGAAATTGACAATAATCTTCATGCCATCCCTAAGGCTTTAGAGTGGGAACTTCATTGTCTCTCCTCTGCTTTAGAAGCTCTCAGGCTTAAAGGAAGTCATAACAGTTATTTCAGCAAAATGACAGGATCCTGTGCTGGGGGCAGCCAGGTGATATTGCCCAGATCTTTACTCTCTCAGGGCTGTGGTAGTTTCTGGTGCCTATAATCTTAGTGCCAGATTTTTTTTTTTTTTTTTAATTTTTGGCTGCGTTGGGTCTTCGTTGCTGCGCACGAGCTTTCTCTAATTGCAGCGAGCGGGGTCTACTTTTCGTTGCGGTGCGCGGGCTTTTCACTGTGGTGGCTTCTCTTGTTGCGGAGCACGGCCTAGAGCTCGCAGGCTCTAGAGGGCAGGCTCCGTAGCTGTGGCGCACGGGCTTAGTTGCTCCACAGCATGTGGGATTGAACCCATGTCGCCTGCATTGGCAGACGGATTCTTAACCACTGCACCACCAGGGAAGCCCTTAGTGCCAGATTTAACAGCATTGCACAAATAGCCTTCTCCATAGTAACAGCTTTCTGATTCTGCCCCTCACATTGAGTTTTCCTGGGCATGAACTTCAGTTTTGGTTACTGGAAGATGACACATCCTAAAGAGAGCCAAAAGGTCCCACAGGCAGAAAGATTAAACCAAGTCCATGATCTCCACCTCAGAAAAATTTACTGTAAGTGATTGAAATCCACAAGGGGCACTAATTCTGATTCCATTATGGGCTGCATCATACATTATATGACTGCATTATATGCATCATAAAGCATTTATCATGTAATATCAGTACTGCTACTAGTACTACAACTAATACTAATGGTAACACAAATGACAATCTATTGATACTAATACTATAAATAATAATAATAATCACTACTATATGTCTCAAATAATTTGTGGGTTGTAAATAAGCAATAATAACATTAAATATTTATCCAATACTAAACATGGCTTCTACAGCCACAGATTTTTTTATGCTTTGGAAAAAATATGTATCCTTAGATATTAAGGTCACTTTTTCAATGAGGAAATTCCATTTGAAACTGGTTTTTCTCTATTATTCAAAGTAAGATAACTGGTAAATGGGAGTGGGTAGTTCAAATCCAGCTCTCTTCAATTCTTTTCAATCTATATTTCTACCTATCCATCCATCCATCTAGGTTCCTTCCCAGTTACCTGTAGGTGATCTGAAGTATTAACACTCCACTCTGTAGTGAGTAATATTTCAAAGAATCATTAAGATGTAAAACTCCCCAGCTTTAAGAGTTTTGACTTTTCCACTGACCTTTTCTAGCAGGTTGTACTGTACATGAATAGATCCCTTTAAAAAGACCTCATGTGGGCAATCAACCCCAGAACAACTTTCAAGTACCAAGCAATGTCAAGGACCCCTGTAGTGAGTCCTCTGTTTCATTTTCAACTTTCATGTGAGACACCAATTCCCAGGTTGAATTTTCTTGCACAAGTTATTTTCAATACATTACTGAATTATTATTTTTATATTATTAAAACCTAGAAACTATTTCCTGGGGATTGCATTCACATATTTTGTGTGAAAAGTGACACATCTCTGACATTTCTAACAGTCATTGAGGTGATATTCTCTCTCAAAGCTAATGATAGGAACTGTTTGTTTTAAATTTGGACCACAGTGAGCCAATAACTGAAGTATATGAGGGTAATTGGGGAGAAAATAAGCTTGGCCTTTTAGAAATTCTTTAAGAAATTACGTAAACAAGCCTAAAGATGAAAATGATACCCTTTTCAAAAGTGAAATAAAAGAGATTCTATGAACTAGGGATAGTGAAGATTGATGTTAATCAAAGGCAAATTTCCAGAATGGCATATTTTTTTTAAGGTATACATAAGAATTTAAGAAACAGTGCAGTGTTTAAAAAGTTTTTTTACAATCTTTAAAGTTTACTTTCCATTTACCATTATTACAAAATATTGGCTGTATTCCCTGTGTTGTACAATACATCTTTGAGCCTACCTTGCACCCAGTAGTTTGTACTTCCCACCCCTCCACCCCTGTAATGCCCCTTCCCACCCACAACTGGTAACCACTAGTTTGTTCTCTGTATCTGTGAGTCTGCTTCTTTTTTGTTCTATTCACTGGTTTGTTGTAGCTTTTAGATTCTACATGTAAGTGATATCATACAATATTTGTCTTTCTCTGTCTGACATATTTCACTTAGCATAATGCCCTCCAACTCCATCCCTGATGCTGCCAATGGAAAAATTTTGTTCTTTTTTATGGCCGACTGTATTCCATTGTGTGTGTGTGTGTATATATCACTCCTATTTATCCATTCATCTGTTGATGGACACTTCTGTTGCTTCCATACTTTGGCAATTGTAAATAATGCTGCCATGACCATTAGGGTGCATGTATCTTTTTGAATTAGTGTTTTTGTTTTTCTCAGATATATACCCAGGAGTGGAATTGCTGGGTCATTTTGTAGTTCTATTTTCAGTTTTTGGAGGAAGTTCCATACTGTTTTACACAATGACTGTACAAACTTACACTCCAGCAGCAATGTACCAGGGTTCCCTTTTCTCCACATGCTCACCAACATTTGTTATTTGTGTTCTTTTTGATGATAGCCATTCTGACTGGTGTGAGATGATATCTCATTGTAGTTTTGATTTGCATTTCTGTAATGATTAATGATGTTGAGCAGTCGTTCATGTGTTTGTTGGCAGTCTGTATATCTTCTTTGGAGAAATGTCTATTTAGGTCTTCTGCCCATTTTTGGATTGGGTTGTTTGTTTTTTTGTTATTGAGCTGCATGAGCTGCTTATAAATTTTGGAGATTAATCCTTTGTCAGTTGCTTCATTTGCAAATATTTTCTCCCATTCTAAGGGTTGTCTTTTGGCTTTGCTTATGGTTTCCTTTGCTGTGCAAAAGCTTTGAAGTTTCATTAGGTCCCATTTGTTTATTTTTGTTTTTATTCCCATTTCTCTAGGAGGTGGGTCAAAAAGGATCTTGCTGTGATTTATGTCGTAGAGTGTTCTGCCTATGTTTTCCTCTAAGAGTTTGATAGTTTCTGGCCTCACATTTAGGTCTTTAATCCATTTTGAGCTTATTTTTGTGTATGGTGTTAGGGAGTGATCTAATCTCATACTTTTACATGTAGCTGTCCAGTTTTCCCAGCACCACTTATTGAAGAGGCTGTCCTTTCTCCACTGTACATTCCTGCCTCCTTTATGAAAGATAAGGTGACCATATGTGCGTGGGTTTATCTCTGGGCTTTCTATCCTGTTCCATTGATCTATCTTTCTGTTTTTGTGCCAGTACCATACTGTCTTGATTACTGAAGCTTTGTAGTATAGTCTGAAGTCAGGGAGCCTGATTCCTCCAGCTCCGTTTTTCATTCTCAATATTGCTTTGGCTATTCGGGGTCTTTTGTGTTTCCATACAAATTGTGAACTTTTTTGTTCTAGTTCTGTGAAAAATGCCAGTGGTAGTTTGATAGGGATAGCATTGAATCTGTAGATTGCTTTGGGTAGTAGAGTCATTTTCACAATGTTGATTCTTCCAATCCAAGAACATGGTATATCTCTCCATCTATTTGTATCATCTTTAATTTCTTTCATCAGTGTCTTATAATTTTCTGCATACAGGTCTTTTGTCTCCTTAGGTCGGTTTATTCCTAGATAGTTTATTCTTTTTGTTGCAATGGTAAATGGGAGTGTTTTCTTGATTTCACTTTCAGATTTTTCTTCATTAGTGTATAGGAATGCCAGAGATTTCTGTGCATTAATTTTGTATCCTGCTACTTTACCAAATTCATTGATTAGCTCTAGTACTTTTGTGGTAGCATCTTTAGGATTCTCTATGTATAGTATCATGTCATCTGCAAACACTGACAGCTGTACTTCTTCTTTTCTGATTTGGATTCCTTTTATTACCTTTTCTTTTCCGATTGCTGTGTCTAAAACTTCCAAAACTATATTGAATAAGAGTGGTGAGAGTGGGCAACCTTGTCTTGTTCCTGATCTTAGTGGAAATGGTTTCAGTTTTTCACCATTGAGGACAATGTTGGCTGTGGGTTTGTCATATATGGCCTTTATTATGCTGAGGAAAGTTCCCTCTATGCCTACTTTCTAGAGGGTTTTTATCATAAATGGGTGTTAAATTTTGTTGAAAGCTTTCTCTGCATCTATTGAGATGATCATATCGTTTTTCTCCTTCAATTTGTTAATATGGTGTATCACGTTGATTGATTTGCATATATTGAAGAATCCATGCATTCCTGGAATAAACCCCACTTGATCATGGTGTATGATCCGTTCAATGTGCTGTTGGATTCTGTTTGCTAGTATTTTGTTGAGGATTTTTGCATCTATGTTCATCAGTGATATTGGCCTGTAGTTTTCTTCCTTTGTGACATCCTTGTCTGGTTTCGGTATCAGGGTGATGGTGGCCTCGTAGAATGAGTTTGGGAGTGTTCCTTCCTCTGCTATATTTTGGAAGAGTTTGAGAAGGATAGGTGTTAGCTCTTCTCTAAATGTTTGATAGAATTCGCCTGTGAAGCCATCTGGTCCTGGGCTTTTGTTTGTTGGAAGATTTTTAATCACAGTTTCAATGTCAATGCTTGTGATTGGTCTGTTTATATTTTCTATTTCTTCCTGATTCAGTCTTGGCAGGTTGTGACTTTCTAAGAATTTGTCCATTTCTTCCAGGTTGTCCATCTTATTGGCATAGAGTTGCTTGTAGTAATCTCTCATGATCTTTTGTATTTCTGCAGTGTCAGTTGTTACTTCTCCTTTTTCATTTCTAATTCTATTGATTTGAGTCTTCTCCCGTTTTTTCCTGATGAGTCTGGCTAATGGTTTATCAATTTTGTTTATCTTCTCAAAGAACCAGCTTTTAGTTTTATTGATCTTTGCTATCGTTTCCTTCATTTCTTTTTCATTTATTTCTGCTCTGATTTTTATGATTTCTTTCCTTCTGCTAACTTTGGGTTTTTTTTGTTCTTCTTTCTCTAATTGCTTTAGGTGCAAGGTTAGGTTGTTTATTCGA
Organism: Aethalodelphis obliquidens; assembly: GCF_003676395.1. Taxonomy (NCBI): domain Eukaryota; kingdom Metazoa; phylum Chordata; class Mammalia; order Artiodactyla; family Delphinidae; genus Aethalodelphis; species Aethalodelphis obliquidens. The sequence goes on along the minus strand of NW_020837973.1, from coordinate 18,525,268 downwards.
GATGTTTCCTGTTTCTTAAGGTAGGATTGTATTGCTATAAACTTCCCTCTTAGAACTGCTTTGGCTGCATCCCATAGATTTTGGGTTGTCGTTGCTCCATTGTCATTTATTTCTAGGTATTTTTTGATTTCCTCTTTGATTTCTTCAGTGATCACTTCGTTATTAAGTAGTGTATTGTTTAGCCTCCATGTGTTTGTATTTCTTACAGATCTTTTCCTGTAATTGATATCTAGTCTCATAGCATTGTGGTTGGAAAAGATACTTGATACAATTTCAATTTTCTTAAATTTACCAAGGCTTGATTTGTGACCCAAGATATGATCTATCCTGGAGAATGTTCCATGAGCACTTGAGAAAAATGTGTATTCTGTTGTTTTTGGTTGGAATGTCCTATAAATATCAATTAAGTCCATCTTGTTTAATGCATCATTTAAAGCTTGTGTTTCCTTATTTATTTTCATTTTGATAATCTGTCCATTGGTGAAAGTGGGGGTTAAAGTACCCTACTATGAATGTGTTACTGTTGATTTCCCCTCTTATGGCTGTTAGTATTTGCCTTATGTATTGAGGTGCTCCTATGTTGGGTGCATAAATATTTACAATTGTTATATCTTCTTCTTGGATCGATCCCTTGATCATTATGTAGTGTCCTTCTTTGTCTCTTCTAATAGTCTTTATTTTAAAGTCTATTTTGTCTGATATGAGAATTGCTACTCCAGGTTTCTTTTGGTTTCCATTTGCATGAAATATCTTTTTCCATCCCCTCACTTTCAGTCTGTATGTGTCTCTAGGTCTGAAGTGGGTCTTTTGTAGACAGCAAATTTATGGGTCTTGTTTTTGTATCCATTCAGCCAATCTGTGTCTTTTGGTGGGAGCATTTAGTCCATTTACATTTAAGGTAATTATTGATATGTATGTTCGTATTCCCATTTTCTTAATTGTTTTGGGTTCGTTATTGTAGATCTTTTCCTTCTCTTGTGTTTCTTGCCTGGAGAAGTTCCTTTAGCATTTGTTGGTTCGGTGGTGCTGAACTCTCTCAGCTTTTGCTTGTCTGTAAAGATTTTAATTTCTCCATCAAATCTGAATGAGATCCTTGCTGGGTAGAGTAATCTTGGCTGCAGGTTCTTCTCCTTCATCACTTTAAATGTGTCCTGCCAGTCCCTTCTGGCTTGCAGAGTTTCTGCTGAAAGATCAGCTGTTAACCTTATGGGGATTCCCTTGTGTTTTATTTGTTGTTTTTCCCTTTCTGCTTTTAATATGTTTTCTTTTTATTTAATTTTTGACAGTTTGATTAATATGTGTCTTGGCGTATTTCTCCTTGGATTTATCCTGTATGGGACTCTCTTTGCCTCCTGGACTTGATTAACTATTTCCTTTCCCATATTAAGGAAGTTTTCAACTATAATCTCTTCAAATATTTTCTCAGGCCCTTTCTTTTTCTCTTCTTCTTCTGGAACCCCTATAATTCAAATGTTGGTGCGTTTGATGTTGTCCCAGAGGTCTCTAAGACTGTCCTCAGTTCTTTTCATTCTTTTTTCTTTATTCTGCTCTGCAGTAGTTATTTCCACTATTTTATCTTCCAGGTCACTTATCCGTTCTTCTGCCTCAGTTATTCTGCTATTGATCCCATCTAGAGTATTTTTAATTTCATTTATTGTGTTGTTCATCGTTGTTTGTTTCATCTTTAGTTCTTCTAGGTCCTTGTTAAATGTTTCTTGCATTTTGTCTATTTTATTTCCAAGATTTTGGATCATCTTTACTATCATTATTCTGAATTCTTTTTCAGGTAGACTGCCTATTTCCTCCTCATTTGTTAGGTCTGGTGGGTTTTTATATTGCTCCTTCATCTGTGGTGTGTTTTTCTGTCTTCCCATTTTGCTTATCTTACTGTGTTTGGGGTCTCCTTTTTTCAGGCTGCAGGTTCATAGTTCCCATTGTTTTTGGTGTCTGTCCCCAGTGGCTAAGGTTGGTTCAGTGGGTTGTGTAGGTTTCCTGGTGGAGGGGACTAGTGCCTGTGTTCTGGTGGATGAGGCTGGATCTTGTCTTTCTGGTGGGCATGTTCACATCTGGTGGTGTGTTTTGGGGTGTCTGTGGACTTAATATGATTTTAGGCAGCCTCTCTGCCAATGGGTGGGGTTGTTTTCCTTGCTTGTTGTTTGGCATAGGATGTCCAGCACTGTAGCTTGCTGGT
>NW_020837973.1:18490910-18523067 GCF_003676395.1 Aethalodelphis obliquidens | reverse complement strand
GGGGGGGGTCCCTTGTGGACCAGTGTCCTGAAGTTGGCTCTCCCTCCTCAGAGGCACAGCACTGACTCCTGGCTGCTGCACCAAGAGCCTTTCATCCACATGGCTCAGAATAAAAGGGAAAAAAAGTAGAAAGAAAGAATTAGTAGAAGTAGAAAGAGAGAAAGAAAGAAAGAAAGGAGGGAGGGAGGGAGGAAGGAAGGAGGGAAGGAAGGAAAAAAGAAAGGAGATAAAGTAAAATAAAATAAAGTAAGATAAAATATAATAAAGTTATTAAAATAAAAAAATATTAAGAGAAAAAAAGAAAAAAAAAAGAAAAAAAAACAAAAATAAAATGGATGGATAGATCCCTAGGACAAATGGTGAAAACAAGCTATACAGACAAAATCTCACACAGAAGCATACACATACACACTCACAAAAAGAGGAAAAGGGGAAAAAATAATAAATCTTGCTCTCAAAGTCCACCTCCTTTATTTGGGATGATTGGTTGTCTGTTCATGTATTCCACAGATGCAGGTACATCAAGTTGATTGTGGAGCTTTAATCTGCTGCTTCTGAGGCTGCTGGGAGAGATTTCTCTTTCTCTTCTTTGTTCTCACAGTTCCCAGGGGCTGAGCTTTGGATTTGGCCCCGCCTCTGTGTGTAGGTCGCCGGAGGGCATCTGTTCCTCGCTCAGACAGGATGGGGTTAAAGGAGCCACTGATTCGAGGACTCTGGCTCAGGCCGGGGAGAGCAGGGGCACGGAACGCGGGGCAGGCCTGCGGTGGCAGAGACCAGCGTGACGTTGCACCAGCCTGAGGCGCGCGTGCGTTCTCCCGGAGGAGTTGACTCTGGATCCTGGGACCCTGGCAGTGGCGGGCTGCACAGGCTCCCCGGAAGGGGGGTGTGGATAGTGACCTGTGCTCGCACACAGGCTTCTTCGTGGCGGCAGCAGCAGCCTTAGCGTCTCATGCCCGTCTCTGGGGTCCGCGCTTTTAGCTGCGGCTCGCTCCCGTCTCTGGAGTTCCTTTAAGCGGTGCTCTTAATCCCCTCTCCTTGCGCACCAGGAAACAAAGAGGCAAGAAAAAGTCTCTTGCCTCTTCGGCAGGTCCAGACTTTTCCGCGGACTCCCTCCCAGCTAGCAGTGGTGCACTAACCCCCTGCAGGCTGTGTTCACGCAGCGAACCCCAGTCCTCTCCCTGGGATCCTACTTCCGAAGCCCGAGCCTCAACTCCCAGCCCTGCCCGCCCTGGCAGGTGAGCAGACAAGCCTCTCAGGCTGGTGAGTGCCGGTTGGCCCTGATCCTCTGTGCGGGAATCTCTCCGCTTTGCACTCTGCACCACTGTGGCTGTGCTCTCCTCTGTGGCTCCGAAGCTTTCCCCCTCCGCCACCCACCTCTCCTTGTTTCTTGATTTATATTTAAGAAACATGTTGTAACCTTATTTGAACTAATTTACTGGTAATTATTGAATAGTCACTGGTAACTCTCTTTGGTGTGCCAACAAGCTAAATAAAGGAAAGATTATAACCTTAAAAAAAAAAAAAAGACAAGCCACAGTAATCACTAAAACCCATCTTGATGTCAGAAGAACAATATGACAACTAGACGCATTTTCCCTTTTTATGTAATTAGGAGATCATCCAACATTAAAATTGCTGTGGTTCTATGTAGTGTATCTTGATTTTGGTAAACCTTTGTCAAAGTTTACTTCAATATCTCTTCAAAAAAAAAAAGAGAGAAATGTGAACTTATAATAGTATAATTAGATGGTTTTAATTGGTTGAGCAAACATATCAAAAAAGAACCAATTAATGAAATTACAGTAATAAATCTGTTAATAAATAGACTAATAGATTCATATTTATTAATGTTAAATAATACATTTAGTATTTGTATTAGCAACTTACGTCAAGATGGTAGTACAAGTTCAAGAATCTGTAGCTGATACAAGTCTGATTAGGAATCTGGTTCCTTGGATTTTAGAATTGTAATGTAGAAAATAACAGGGCATGAGAGAAGTGTCCGTATTAAATTTCAAAATGTCTAACTTGACAGTTACAAGATAGGGAAAGAACTAGTTTAACAGTATTTCCTGTGAAAAAGCACTGTACAAGTACTAACTTTAACTGCAAGCTCAATGTAAGCCAACAGCTTACATTGAGCTTGCAACATGAGTGCCAGACGAAGAGGGGAGAAAACTACAGTCATTTAGGTGGCATTAATAAAAGAATAATTTAATTGTCAGAATAGGAATGTCATGAACCTTTTCAAACTGTCCTCATCGCGGCCTGGCTAGAGTGTGCTGCTAAGTTCAACATCCTGTTAAATTTTGAAATTATATCAGTTAGATAAATAAATTGTCTTGGGAAAGATCCTATTAAAAGAGTCTCGATAACTTATCTAAGTGACTCTCAGAGTACCTTAGTGAGGAAAAGATGAAAAGCGTTTAAATTTGGGTAATCCATACACACACACACACACACACACACACACACACACACACACACATATATATAATCTATTCAGGGATGAGGTAGCACATTACCTTGTGAACTGTTTGTCCCTGAAAATATCCACAAAGATCATTGACGTTAATGATATATCTTTACATTTATATGGTATTTTTTTTCTAGAGTCAAAATAACCCCAGGAAATACATGTTGTTTTTCATGGGTCTTTTTTTAAGTTAATTGAGCTATATTTGACAAATAAAATTGTAATATATTTAAAGTGTGCAACATGATGATTTGATATATGTATACAATGTGAAATTATTCTCACTAACCTCACATGTTTACCTTTATTGTGGGGTAGGAACACTTAACTTGTACTCTCTTAGCAAATCTCAATTACACAATGCAGTATTGTCAAGTACACTCACTTCATACACATTAGATCCTCAGAACTTATTCATCTTATAACTGAAATTTTGTATCTTCTTGTCAACCTCTTTGTATCCCACCCCCCTCCCCAATCCCCTGGCAACCACCAATCTACTCTATGTTTCTATGAGTTCAGCTTAAAAAAAAATTCCACATATAAATGGTACCATGCAGTATTTGTAATCCTCTGTCTAGCTTATTTCACTTAGCATTATGTACACCAGGTTTACCATGTTCTTAAAAATGGAAAATTTCCTTCTTTTTTAAGGCTGAATAATATTTCATTCATATATGTGTGTTGTATATACATATACACACACACATATATATGTATATATACATATATATATATATATGTACATCACATTTTCCTTATCCGTTCATCCATCAATGGTTACTTAGGTTCCATTCATTGGCTATTGTGAATAACACTGTTATGAACATGGAAGTATAGATAATTTCCTCAAGATAATGATTTCATTATATATACTCAGAAGTGGGATAGATGGATCATATGGTAGTTCTATTTTTAATTTCTTGAGGAATCTGCATACTGTTTTCCATAATGTCTTTACCTGTTTACATTCCCACTAACATTGTACAAGTGTTCCTTTTTTTCCCCATCCTCAACACTTGTTATTCCTCGTCTTTTTGATACCTTTTCCAACAGGTGATAACTCATTGTGGTTTTGATTTGTATTTCCCTAATTTTAATGATGTTGAGCAACTTTTATGTACTTGTTGGATGTCTTCTTTGTAAAATATCTATTCGGGTCCTTTGCCCAGTTTTTAATTGGGTTTTTTTTTAATTGAGTTGTATAAGTTTCTTGTATATTTTGGATACTAGCCCCTTCTCAAATAGGCAATTTGCAATCATCTTCTCCCATTTGTAGATTACCTTTTTTTGTTGTTGATAGCTTCCTTTGCCGTACAGAAGCTTTTTAGTTTTGATGTAATCCCACTTGTTTATTGTTGCTTTTGTTGTCTTTGCTTTGCGTCAAGATTATCACCTATGTTTTATTTTAGGAGTTTTACTATTTCAGGTCTTATGTTTAAGTTTTTAATGCATTTTGTGTTGATTTTGTAAATGGTATGAGGGACGAATCCCGTTTCATTCTTTGCATGTGGATATTCAAATTTTTCAACCTCAACATTGTTGAAGAAACTATCCTTTCCACATTGTATATTCTTGGTGCCTTTGTCAAAAATCAATTGACTGTATATGTATTGGTTTATTTCTGGGCTCTCTCTTCCATTCCATTGATTATACATCTGTTGTTATGCCAATACCATACAGTTTTGCTTACCAGAGTTTGTAATATAGTATAAAATCAGAACGTGTGATGCCTCCAGCTTTGCTGTTTACTCTCAGGATTGCTTTAGCTATTTGTGGTCTTTAGTGGTTCCATAGGAATTTTAATTTTTTAAAAAATTTCTGTGAAAAATGCCACTAAAATTTAGATAAAGATTGCATTAAATCTGTAGATTGCTTTAGATAGTATGGACAATTTAAAATGTCAGTTCTTCCAATCCATGAGCACAGAACGTCTTTCCATTTATTTGTGTTTTCTTCAATTTGTTTCATAAATGTTTTATAGTTTTAAGTGTACAAATCTTTTACCTCCTTGGTTAAATTAATTCCTAAGTATTTTACTGTTTTTAATGCTATTATAAATAGGATTGTTTCTTAATTTCTCTTTCCAATATATCATTGTCAGTGTATAGAAACACAACTTATTTTTTGTATATGAATTTTTCATACTGCCACTTTACTGAATTTGTTTTTCAAATCTAATAGTTTTTGGTGGAGTTTTTAAGGTTTCTATATAGAATATCATGTCATCTACAAAGACAGTTTTACCCTTTCCTGCCAGTATGGATGCCTTTTATATCTTTTTTCCTGACTGACTCCTCTGGCTAGGACTTCCAGTACTATGTTGAAAACAGTGGCAAGAGTTGACATCCTTGCCTCTCTGATTCATTGAATTCCACTGCCATGTCTTTGAGTTTAATGATCCTTTTTTCCACTTGACTGTCTTATGTTGAACACCTCTATTGAATTTTTAAGTTCAGTTATTGTATTCTTAAGCTTTGACTTCTGTTTGGTACTTTACAATATTTCTGCACCTGTGTTGAAATTCTTACTTTGTCATGCATTGCTCTTCTGACTTAGGTGAACATCCTTATGACTGTTATTTTGAACTCTCTATTGGCTAAGTCACATATCTCCATTTTATTAAGATTGTTTTCTGGAGATTTATCTTGTTCTTTTGTTTGGAACGCATTTCTTTGTTTCTTCATTTTCCTTGTATCTCTGTATTGGGTTGTATGCATTAACTAAAACAGCCACTTCTCCTAATCTTAACAGATTACTTTCATATAAAAGATGACGTTCTTTAATCATCCCTATCCAAGCTCCTGGTTGACTCTCAAACCTTTGTGATTGTCTAAGCCACTGTCGTTGTTCTTAGTGGCTCCCAGGAGTTGAGAGTGGGCCAAGACCAGTTGATGTCCCAAATAGGAGGATCTCACTGAGCATCTAAATGCACTCTGATTAGAAGCCAGATTCTCAGCCAACAGGTGGGAAAGTATGCAATTAGACCTTGCCCAGGAAAGACTGAGATGGGCATTTTTCTGAGCCCTGTTAGGAGAGGAGTGGTGAATGCTTCTGTGCCCATATATACTGTGGGACTCATGAATACACTCCTCACTGGCTATCAGAGTTAAGTGATTTGGAGGTCCATTCCTTGGGTGGCAGCCTTAAAAACTGGTGTGTCTGATGTGTGCTCCACGGGTCTCTCACTGTTGTGGCCTCTCCCATTGTGGAGCACAGGCTCCGGACGTGCAGGCTCAGCGGCCATGGCTCACGGGCCCAGCCGCTCCGCGGCATGTGGGATCTTCCCAGACCGGGGCACGAACCCGTGTCCCCTGCATCGGCAGATGGACTCTCAACCACTGTGCCACCAGGGAAGCCCCCTACCTGTTTTGGTGTGGATATTTTCTCAGTCACTGGATATGCAGGGATCAATCAAGTACTTTCTGCATTTCTTTCTAAGGGAAATGTTCCATGTGTACCTGTATATTCCATGTCCTTGGGAAGAGGGAAATTCAGGAGCCTTTCTTATCATCATCTTAATCCAGAGCCTGAATGAATGGAATTTCATGCTTACTTTTAAATGAAGTCTTAGGGTATAAGAAGTTAAACTATTTTCCCATGATGACATATCTGGTAAGCAGTTGATCTGTCACTCTCTATCTGTGACTCTCCCTTGCTAGTACATAGCTGTCATAGCTACATAACTGTCAGCTATGCGTGATTATTGCTATAGATTAAATCTGAGTCTCATGCTACTTTAAAATCCAGTAATGAATGGAAACATTTTAAATTTTATTACAGTTTAAGTGGCCAAATTAATTTCATTATTGATTTTCAGATTAATCAGTACATTAATATTATCCTTGCTTTATTATTGATTCACATACAAATTAGTCACAATATATGACATTTTCATCATTGGAGTAAAAAAACAATAATTTGTTTTAAATTTTTTTTCTAAAGCGGTCAAAATATTGTCATGGTGTAGAGATTTAAAGTGATTATTATGTATCATACAACAAGAAAACAAACATTATTTCCTTGAGGCTCATAAAAATAATTGAAAATGTATATGGTAACTATATATTTGTGAGTCAGCTATCTTTGATGTCAAGAACCTGAGGCTCAATTTTTGCTTATGACAGGGCAATTAGTTTTGGATGGCTTCCTCTAGACATTTTCCCCTGTCATAATATATTAGAACTTTATCTCCTTCAAGCAAAAGACGATAATCCATTTTTCAAGCCCTTCAAGTTTTTTCTCAGGTGATTTCTTATATTTGGCCTATCCCAAATTAACATTTCTTTGCATATTTACAAAGTATAAAGAGTTTCAGCTTGTTATCCTCTTAAATGAAATAAAGATTCAGTACATTTAGGAGAAAATGAACCTACAACATATGCCATGGTAAATTGAGCAATTAACACTAGATTTTGATGTTGAGATATTACTGTTGCTGGATATTCCTGAAAAATTGGAAGTGATTGGCAAGTATGTCCAAGATATGCTTTGAAAAGACTTGAAACTTATATATGTATAGTTAGGTTTTCAACTGACCCGTAGCAATTCTCACCAAGAAAGAGAGAAATATGCAGCTTCTTTCTCCTCTCATTACCCTTTATTTTATTTTATTTTTGTGTGTGTTATATTTTCGTTTTAAACTAGTTTCTGAGATATATTTTTTGTCTGACTGATACTTCGTAAAAGAATTCTGATGGATGGAAAAGTGAAAGCATATTGAAAACTTCTGATTTTAAGCTACATCCTACTTTGAAAATACTGAGATGTAGAAATTTGATAAAACTCAGAAGTAGCAAGGCTGCTTCCTGAAGTCTCAAGAACAAACAATGATAAATTTTACTGAGTGCTGTGAGATTTGTTAAAGTCCTAACTTCCTATAGGATTTGAAGAGAGATGATGTATTAGTTAGTAATATTGTTTAACTCGCTTATATACATTTTAGGGTTTCCGAGTGTTCTCTAGCAGTTCTGATAGATCTATGATACAGTATTCAGGGAGCAATTCTCTTCTTCTCTCTCCCCAACTCCTGCTCCCAAACCCAACAACACTCCCTCTGTCTCTGTAGAATGAAAAGACCCGGAGGAGAAAATACTAATGTTACATGAAGAATTCTGTGTTTTGGTTCTTGGTTCTACAGAGATGTGTGATTGTCTTACAGTGAAAATACCTTATCAGTAAGTTTCTGATGTGATTAAAGGTAAAAGCTTCATGCCTTTAACAACTTCTATCTAAAATTGTAGGTTCATTGGTGTTGTTTAGGATATTCATTGCCTCTACTTAGTAAACACACCCCACTACTGCTCACTGAAGGAGCCACGGGGAGACAAATAAGTGGTAACTATTGTAATAGCAAGCCAACACCTACTCTTAGAAAAGTTTATCATCATGGCTTTTTATTCTGGGTTCATACTGAAAACCATGTGTTTTTGCCATTACATCACATTTTAATATAGCCAGCACCATCCTCTCTACTAGAAGCCCAAAGGACATTCATTATACTTTAGTTTTGCTAGTTCTAAAGCATGCTTCTTTATCTTTTCAGTAACTACTTAAATCCAACATAGCCTATATTGTCTATCATTCTCTAAATTGAAAGGTCATCTGTTTTTTTCATGGACAGAGAGGGAGATACTATAATTTCTGATTATTAAGAAATTAAGAAGTTCTCAAAAAAGGAACAATTTATATTTGCTGAAGCTCAGAAAGTATACAGGCTATAGTAAGAGTCATCCATATAGATTAATAAAATGTTTTCCGGTCTATAAACCAGATGACAGGCTGCATGAAAATCTAGACCCAAAACTTACCCTCAAATAAAATCTCTCATTTATATCACAATTGTAAGGAAACCAAGGAATTGACTATTAAGACCACAACAGATTCTGAATAATCGTTTTCTTGGAAAATAGTAGGTATTTTTCTTCAGTATCCCAAGTCATTCTGAAGGGTAAATGAAACAGACACTTAGCCTTCAGTAAACAGAGATGGAAAAGCTCTCAGAGATATTTACTATTAGCATCTACAATAGATTAAAATGTTCTAGAAAACTTTATAAGACTAAGACACAAAATAAAATTATTGTCTATAGAATGTATGACTGAGTTTCTTGAAACAGCCATGGTAAGCTTTCAGTGAATATTTGGTAATAAATGAATAAGTAAATGCATAATTCCAATAAATGAAGATCCTTCGAATAACATTTTCTAGATATGAAATTCACTAGAGTTTGAAAACCAGCATTTTCAGAAAATATCATTAAAGATACCACCCCATGGATCTAAAAAATTTAGGTTTAATAACTTAAGGAAGACTGAGGGAAAAAACATTTTTCCTTGAAGTGTCTAATGCTTAATAAACATATTCTACTAGTCCCAAATAATTTGCTCAAAAGACACTCTGTAAGTATTAAAATTCTCTAGCGTAAATTCATTTTAACATCTTTCCTTCTTGTCTTTAAAAGAGGATAATTGAACAGATGCCTTTATTTTTTAATTTATTTTATAGTAGGTCCTTGTTGGTTATCTATTTTAAATATACCAGTGTATACATGTCAATCCCAAACTCTCAATCTATCCCTCCCCACACCCTTACCTCCTTGTAACCATACGTTCATTCTCTAAGTCTGTGAGTCTGTTCCTGTTTTGTAAAGAAGTTCATTTGTATCATTTTTTTTGATTCCGCATATAAGTGATATCATATGATACTTGTCTTTGACACACACAGACGCACACATTCACATATATAGAGAATATAAATGATAAATAAATATGAAATAAAATGAAATTTTAAGAAATTCCAAAACATTATTAAGAAAAATATTTTCTCTCTATATATATGTAGTGCTTATCTGTTGATCTTCTGCTCTTTATTTTAAATGAAAAATAAATGCTGAAAGATGTTCTGATACTGGCCATCTGGATTTTTTCCTCTGTTTTTGAGAAACTGTGGGAGGCTTGTGAACTCTATTCACTAAAATCATTGAATTATATTGTCACTTTTCAAATGAAGTAAACCAGAATATGTTTTTTATAGTAACCTTTGTTTACCTCATTCATTACTTTGCATGTTCTCTGGATCCAATTTCTTTCAGGGTTATGCTCTCTAAGTCTCTTCTCCTGAATCATTAGTTTCATCTCTCCCTTTGTCTCACTCTACAAGCTATCTCAATAATTTTTTTTAAAGAAAAACAAATAAAACCACCCCAAACCAAACATTTGTAAGCATAACTCATATTTATTTGAGTACTTACTAAGTGTCGAGCATTTAACCTGAATTGAATCCCTTAACCTTCACAGCAATCCTATGAAATAGATATAATATTATCCTCTTTGACCAATAAACTTATTGAAATACAGAGAACTTAATTACTGCTTACAACACTAAAAGTTGTCAGAGCCAGGATTGGAAACCAAGCTCAGGTGCATTTTCTGTGTGTTGAGTCAGTTAGCTCCTCTGTCCCCAGTGCAAAAAAAAAAAAAAGAAGATTCCTTTCCAGACTGTTTTATTTTTAGACTGTAGTATAAAATAAGAAACATTTATTATATCATAATTTTCATGGGTCAGAAGTCTGGACACAGCTTGTTTGGTTTCTCTGCACTAGGCTGCAAAGAAAGTGTCACAGGACTTTGTTCCTTTCTCAAACTCTATATCCTCATCCAAGTTCTCATGATTGTTGGAAGATTTTAGTTCCTTGCTGTTGTAGGACTGAGGCCACTGCTTTCTTGCAGGCTGTCAGCTGAGGGTTGCCTTCTGCTTCTGGAGGCCCTATTGGCCATTACTTCCCTTCCACATGGTCTTCCATAGGCCCTCTCACAACATAGCAGCTTATTTCTCCCAAACTAGCAAGAGAATTTCCCTCACCGGTCTGCTAAGACAGAGTCATATACCTTAACATAATTATAGAAGTGACATCTCATTATCTTTGCCGAAGTCTATTGGCTAGAAAAAGCACATGCACTTAGGGGAAGGGGATTGTATAAAAGTGCAATCCATAGGGGCGCATCTTAGAATTCTGCCTAACACACTAACCTCTCTGTCCCCCAAAGCTTTGTGCTTTCTTGTTCTGTTTTTAGTTCAGCCTCTCAAAGGAAGAGCCACTATTTGCTGTCCTGAACTTCTTGAACATGTCTGTGAGTTTCCACCTATTTAAATCTAATCCCTACTCTCAGTTTGGTAGCATGCTCTGTTTTGTTTTTAACCTACATTCTATTTAACCTCCTCTAGTTCATTATGTGATAGTATTTGACCATGCTATAGAATTGATTATCAAGGTCAATTTTATTCTAAATTGAATGTTAACTTTCATTGAACCTGGAATATATTAACTACTAAGTTTTATTTATTTGAAAAGTTTTTTCTTTAAATTCTCATCTCTCTTATCTTGGTTTATCTGCCCTTCTAACGCTCCTTTGTTTTCTTTACTAGCAGCCTGGTGTGCCATCTAAGTATCAGTGGACTCAAGTTTTCTTCCCAAGTTTCTGTGGCTTCTCACTCTTCTTACTTCCTTGGAACATTCCATATGCAATGATTCCTGAAATGCGAGCTCTAAATTCAGATTTCTTAAAAGTCCATGGCAGAGCTCATCCCAAATCCAGTTCAGCATCTTCTCTATTTTCCTTCTCACAACCTACTCCTCTCCTGAAACATTCTTTGATGGGCTTCTTTTGCCAGATGTAGATATTCAAAGCTTCCCCATTTTTTCTATTTCTCTCCTATTTACATTTATATAGACATCAAATCCAATGGTTTTACCACACAAGTGGCTCTTCAATCTTCTCCTATGTCATTCAGAGACTTCTGCCTTTCTCATAAACTTTCACTTAGTATATACAAACACGACGTCACATTTTTGTCCACAATTAAATATTTGGTTTTGTTTTTAGGACATGAACATAAACAAAAGTCTTCCCCAATCATTACTGACTGGATTTATGGCTCTCTAGGACTCTATATTGATATGATACCTCCATGAGTTACTTTTAATAAATGCGTTGAAGAGATTCCTACATAAGCTCCTCATTTATATGCCTGATATGTCTTGTAGAAAAAATCTTTAAAAGCATACATTGTAAAATTTAAATATAACAATATGACAATAACTAGTAACCATGTATGCAGAGTAATACAGCTAAAAACTCTAATGACATACTAGAAAAAAAAAGGTAGAATCAACCACTTAAGTCTCAAATCTCAAATTGAAGTTTGGAAAGTATAGAGTCTGTGGACCTCTACATTTTTGTAATGCAAAATAATCTGTGGAAAGCAATGCTTGTTAAGCCTTTGTTCTTTTCTCTGTCTAAACCTAATACCCCCACTTCCATTTCCAAGTACCATAAATTAAGCTATATTCTTAGATTAGGCACTCATGCTTTTTCATTTGGGTGTGTAAGTCTATTTTCAAATGTACATACAGCCAGCCATCATATTAAACCATTATAATTCATCTACATTTATTACAGAAACATGTTTTTGTAATCTAGTGATCAGATTAGAACTAGCAAAACCTCTTACTGGCAGATCACAGGACAGGTCATTTTGCTTACGAAAAAGCTTCTGAAGACTCAGCATCTGATGTGTGGCCTGGGGAGAGGGAATGATCCAAGGAATTTTAGCAGAAAATGACTCACAATAGAAGAGTCAGACAGAGAAGAGTTATAGGATTTCAAAACTTGAGAGGTAATGAAGTGATAAGAGGTAAAAGGAGAAATGTCAACACCTTTATTTTTGCCTAGGATCGGCCCTCTCTGACCCTCCAAAGGAATAACTTATTCCACGTGGATAAATCTTATGGATATATAGAAAGTGTCATTCTATTTTATGTAAATGACCCCCAAAACACAACTGTAATTTTCAATAGAAAACAGACTTTTGCTTTACAAACTCACAGATACACATACGAACACACATAGACACATATATTTTATCTCCCAATTAGTAACCATCTGGGTCTACTGTCATTTTAATACAAAATAATAAAATATTGACTGTTTCATGAAAACCATTCCCATTTTAATGAATGTCACTTTTTTGCTTATTTTTATAATAAAAATATGACTTCTGTGTGTATTATGGGAAAAAATACAATTCTTCCTTGGTAGGTTTTGAGACATTACATGTTGACCTTTCATTTCACAGGTGTCCCTGATTGTGGGGACAAAGTCATCTGACCTTGTGTGACACCAATTAGACATTTCTATTGTATTAAATGTCTCATGTCAAACAGAAAATACATTTTTCTCTATTCTTTTCTGCCCTCTAAAAGAATGATGTCCTTCCTAACAAAATTAGAAATAAGAGCTATGAAATGAAATGGTCCTTAATAAATAAAGATTTTGTTTTTCCCCCCTCAGTGTATTTTTTTCTCTCTTCACTATTCAGAAAGAACAAGATTCCAAGATATCTTACAATACAATTTGCCTTAACTCTTTTGCTGCTTTGCATGCTTGAAAATCGCTTCCACAATCGCTTTGAGACAATGAATACATAGCTGAATAAGTGAAATTCAGCATATGTTGCAGTGTCTTTTGAATATTTTGAAGTATTAAACCTTGCCCATTTGTACAAACAGTATCGCTGGTGGAGCTAGAAAAAAATGACTTGATATGCTGTATATTTTCACTGTCAAATATAGACACAGAATTTGACAGGGTTTTTTACACGTACAGTTTTTCACAACTGAAAAGGAAACATTTTTCCTTATGTCTATGTTCTACAATCCAGCTTGTCTAGGACACTTTTGAGCATGTATTTGATGCAATGTGTTGTTAGATGGTCAGAATGTTAATGCAGTTATTCTTTGTAGTTTCATGAGATGTAAAGCCAACTTGGAAATTAGAATACAGCAGAAATAGATAAATCCTTAATTAAGAGTATGAATTTTCTTTTGCTTTGTTTCCAAGTACTGACATTAAGAGTGAAAGGGGAAAATTTTTTTCCTAAATGCATTTAATATCTTGAAAAACATGATATTTCACAGTAGTATATATGATATTAACCACTTGCAATTGAATTTATTAATGCTCATTCCTTCACTATGAGTTTCACACTTGTTAATTCAGTTTGTTTATCTTGATGAGCTCAACTGCTTGTGATTACCACTGTTTTGAAGTTAGTTATACACGTGAAATGCTTCACCTAGATTGCAGAGTGTAGTTCTACCTTTCCAGGGTGCTGATCAGTGATACTGTAAATTTACTTCTTTCAGTTTGTTTTGTGTAGTTAATGTAATATAATGGAAATATAAATTTAGATTCCTTTCCAGATAAAAATAGATTTTTTCATGAAAGTCATATGAAATCAACATAGTAAAAGTCTCATCATTTATATTTCTAAGTATCATCAGATTGAACTTTTGTCTCCTAAAAGCAAATATTCCAATACACTTCCTAGCTTTCTTTTTTGTTGTTTCATATTATGATTTTTATTTATGTCATAACATCAAATGAATACAGGTTTCAGTGCAATCAAAAGAGGGCTATATTTTGGCTATGATTTATATGTTAACATTATTTGTGTATACAAATTTTTTTCTGAATTTTGCCAAATTCTAAGTGATATAATTTTTAGGGCTTCAGCCAGTGTGATTCTCCCACCTACAAATATAACATTACTATTTCCTTGAGGGTTAATTTCTGCTGCTGAGACATGTGCCCTGGTTTTCACTGACATTGAAATATTACCCGCAGCTATAAATCTTGTGTCAATTTCCTATGACTGGCATTCTACAGGTACAGCATATATTAAGCCTGCCTCCCACTTAGATATCAGTCTTCCCACCATGCCTTATTAAGTTACAGGTTTGGTTTATGCTGTTTAATGTAAACTGACCTCTAATTTTCTTATAAACTGTTATATTTGATCACAAGTTAGAGTGATGGAAACCTCATTTTCAGATTTGGGATGAAGAGACTTGCTGTGTTCTGTTATTAAAGGACATATCAGACAAAAGAGAACATTGTAATAATTATAATTGAATATAAGTCCATCTGTTTCTTTTTAAAGCCTCATTAAGCTGAAAAATAATAAATGTAAACACATGTATTTCTGAGGTCTAAAATTAAGCGATCAGATAAAATATTTAAATATATTTTATGAAATAATATTTGATTATTTGTTGCAATATGAATATTTAAAACTTTTTCCTATGTATTCTCTTTTTGGTTAGATTGGAACCTGAGATCTATTCTTAGTAAAGGTAATCTATGGTCTTGATAATTTAGAAACTTTGCAAAATCTGAGTTATACAATTCTATGTTATACATTCCAATTTATAAGTATCACCCCATGATGAGTTATTATAAGCTAAGACTATTCTAAAATACTGCATATGGGGACACAAACCTAGGTTACGTTTTTCTCATAAATTATAAATGGTGTTACTTTACACAAAAAATATGTTCACTTCAATTTTATATATGTGTGTGTGTTGATTAACCAATAAGATAAAAATCCTATAATCTTAAAATAGTGGAATTCATTGAAATACTGCCTGTTTTCCTTTTTACTGATAATTTTTTTAGTAAAATTTGCATCCCTGCTTCTTTATGACCTATGATTTGGATAGCATTTCTTTATTATAATTAAGATCAACATTGCAAAACTTGTTTTCACTGACATCATCTGCTCATTATTGTGAAATTTTGTGCTTCGTATTGAGAAAATAAATGCATTTTATGGCTATGCAAAAATAGCAAAGTGAGAAAAACACCATTTAATTTGACTACTGGATAAAAAGTTACAATAGTAGCATGCTTTACTTGTGCTACATTACTAGGAAGTTTCTTTCACATTTATTAATATGGTGAGCCTCATGACTGAGCTAAGTAAAGTATTATTTATGTACATTTACAAATGGAAAAATGAAGGTGGCAAGAGAGCAAGTAATTTGGCCAACGTAGAGTAATGCCCTGAGATTTAGACTCTAGACTATGATGTATAACGTGTTTCTGCTCTCTTTCCTCTCCTCTAAAGCGAAAACAAAACACACTCACTCTGCAACTCTATCTTCTCATTTTAATTCCACTTCTTTATTCCTTCACTTTCTGCCTCTCCTGGATCTGTACTTACAGAACACCACCAACCATATGGGGATATGTCTCTTGATTCTTCATATGGAAACCCATTTCAATTTTGAGCCTTTACACCATTATTTTCCATGCTTCCTATTAAGTAACTTATGCCATAAAAAAAATTTATAATCTTCTATATGGATTTCTGATAAAAGATGAGCATTTTATAGTCAAATAATGGCCAATGGATAAAATTTACTTGATTTTTCTGTTAAGGAAAAAGTCAGTGTTTGTGAACCTAAACTACTCTAAAAAATGTCTTAATGAGAAAAAAAAAAAAATCTGTGTAAAGAAGTAAGCATTCTTCAATATTGCCCAAGGTGACATTTTTCCATGTCATGAGTGGTTTGAAAATATTTTTATAGGAGTAGCAACACACATGCACAAATGTGTGCATGTAATATAATTTTTAATTGTAATACAATGAATAATATGATTGGAAGTAGATCTAGTTTAATTTCTATATTTTTAAAGGGTAAAAAACATGAAACGTATGGAGTATAGAATTGTTCTAATTCTGAAATGTTTGCAAATTTGAGGCTGAATGCTCTACTCTATAAGTTAAGCTTTCTAAGATGGTACACATCTCATGAATGATAAATCATCACACCGTTGCTGATCAGTTACAGATGTGACTGTATTGCAGCAAGCAATTGTCTCTTGCCTAAAACTGATTATTCTTATTACCTGACAAGTCACTTCACAATTTTAAATGAGAACTGAGGACCAACTATACAGATTGGTTGCACTCTTAGGGTGATTGATAAGGATTTAATTATAAATCATATTTTAATTGAGTTACTCTGTTCAACCAAGTATAGCTTATGCAATTTAATGTATAAAATATTAATTCATGCTATAATTGAGTTTGTAGTTTCACAAGGGCTCACTGCCCCAGAATGCAGTGGGTGACTTCAAAAACGATAGCTCCCTAACCTGCCCAGTGAATAAGCCTAATAAATAAATCCTGCATCATCAATATAAAAGGCCTGTGTATGCAGTTTCTTCGTTTCTCATCAAAATATAGCAGAGACAAAACTGAAATAAATCTGATTTCAAGTTCTTTAGAAAGACAAATTCAAAATGCATATGGGTTTAATAACTGATTTTTTAACCTGTGTGTACATCTCAGAGAAGTTATCATCGTCATCATCAATTTATATTTATTGAGTTCCCACTTGGTTTTTGGCACTGGAGTAGACTGAGCAGAGAAAATAATGATATAAACTATTTCTAGAGTGCTAACCTTCACGAGAGTATTATTTCATGCATTCATAAATAATATTAAATCAAAGCAGATTATCATTTTTTAAACTAAAATATATTTATGAAACTTCCAGTATTTTTAAAAGAATTTTTTTCTGCTGCTTCCGATATTTTTGCCTTTTGAAAGGTGGCCTTAGCTCCATGAGAGGAATCCTAAGCTGATGCCTTTTGAGAAGCTTTTGAAGGCATATTGCTATGCTTCTCTTTCAGAAAACCTAAATGGCCTTTTTAGTTTTCATTGTCTGCTATGGTTTTTAAGTGCTTTGCAAGTTTTCCTGACTTGCATCTTCCCCAGGAAGCATCAGTGAATACGGGAAGTGTGGTCGCAGTCAGGAAAGTCAACCTCATTAAAGTGATGTTCTGAGGTTGCCCGTTTATTTGCTGTTTATAAAATGCACACTGTATTTGCTTACTGTGTAAAAGTCAAAGACTGATTGTTCTGTCAGGACTGGAGACACAGCTTTTGATCTGATATTTAGTTCTCTACATTTTTGGTCTCTCCTAATCATCATAATAAGGACTTTCTAATTCTGAGCTTAACCTACGGGTGCTTTAATGATAGTTTGCCGCTTGCTATTCTATACCAGGAGGGCATGTGAATAAAAGATCTGCACTGAGCTACTGAAAAAATAAAGTGAAAATTTTAACTCACTCTATAGAACAACAAAATGCTATTGAAATATTAAAATGCAAATAATGTAGTAATGCCTTTAGTATTGAATGCTTTGTTTTGAAAGACAATGAATTTCTTCTTGTCCCCTATCAGTTGTGTGGCCCTTTTACTAAAATTAAAGTTTCATAAAATGAAAGTTATTTTATTATGAATCCTTGGTCGAAAATATTTACTTACTATTTATTTTATGCCAGCTACTATGGAGCAGCACAGAAGTATTCAGAATGATTTTCTTGCTCTCTGAGAACATATGATATAGCTGGACTATAATGCTTTATTTTACTATTATTCAAAATATGATCTAGTGACATCTTAGGTGGAGACTCTTTCACCAGACTGGAACCTGGAGTGAGGAGATAAACAGGTGTTGTAAGCAGCAAATAAGGCTTGGTGGTGAAAAGCCCCAGAGATCGTACAATTTAGCCTAAGCTAATTAACACTGGGAGAAAAGTTACAAGAGCTCATGTAAAATTTTTAACTTTAGATCTCTTTCTCATGTAGAGTTGAATACTAAGTACATGAATAGTCAGCAAATAAATATGGTGGATTTTATTCCTGGGGTTTTGCTTGTTTGCTTGCACTCCACCTAATATGATTTGCTTTAAGAATATTCAATATATAGTTATTCTAATTTATAAATAAAAACACAGGACTTCTATTTTATAGTATGCTTCATTAAATTATATTAAATAGAAAAAAATCCAGGCAATTTTTAAAACGATGAATTTATATTTACATAAACTGCAATTTTCCCATCCAAGGTAGTTAAATAGAGTGACTTTGATGTGTAACATCTCTTAATTATTTTAAAGATGCATATTATTTTTTAAATCTCCCCTATGTCAGAAATTAATCATGGGGAGAGAAACTCAAACTCTCCTCCTGGGTCAGAATAAGGAGGACCCAAGTGGGTTTAGTTCTGAAAGAGTTGCTTTAGTTTAAGGCTGAAGGCGTGAGAATCTGGTCCCCCAAATATCTTCCTACTTCTCAACAGATAGAAGTCTCAGTTTCCCTTCCCTCCTCCTCTCTAACCCTATCTCTGTAGGAACCCTAGAATGAGCTCAATGAAAAGATGATATTTTATTAGTCTAATAGTTCATAAGCCCTTTATTTTAATATGAAATTAAAATTAAACTGAAGGATTCACAAATAGAGCTTGTATATATTTTGAAGAACATTTTATTAGCCTAATCACATACATTTCTATTAATTTTCATTTCCATAATTAAACTCATGATTTTATATAGTTCTCCTGATCCACGGTCATACCGTAAGCTATTGCAGCACACCAAGCAGTGGAACCCTGTGAAGCCAACTATATTCTTAGCAATTAAGAAGTTGAACATTCAGGTACAGGAAAGTAAATTTCCACAGAGTAATGCTAATATCTGTGTCAAGTCTGTTCTCTTTCATCCCTGCCTTTCCCAAGTAGAATTTTGGCCCTGAGGTATTTTGTGAGTCCTACTGTTCCCTTTCTAAAAAGGTAAGAGAAATTGGTGGCCTAGCTTTCTAGTGAAACTTTTGCTTCTTCTATATTCCACTCATTGTTTTCTCCTGTTTCTAGAGTATCACCAACGATTCTATTTCTGTTCTAATTCATATAATTGGAGCATCCATCTGCATTCCTTATCCTTCCTTTAACTCACAGTGCTGAATTTAGCGTCTTTAAAGTATTTCCTGACTTTAAATCTAAAATCTAAGTAGCTCTAATATTTCCATGACTTTGCTACATAACACAGACTGGCTTTGAGGTGAAAAGTCCATTTTCTCTTGAAAACTGAGGTTATAGGAACTCACATTACATAAGATTGTCATAAATGGTCATACATTTTTTTTCCAGAACCTCAAAAATTTAAGAAATGTTTTTCCCTATGCAGAGACATCTACGTATAAAATTAGTATGTAAAGCCATCAACAACTCTTTCCCTACTGGACATATATATTTCATGATTGATTTACATAGGCCTGAGGATTTTCATCGATGAATAATTAAAATAGTTTCAAAATTTGAGAAATATTCCTGTATAAATACAGATGTAATTATACAGGCATATGTGTGTGGACAGACAGGAAAAACTGAAAGGGATTCCTTCTAAAGGCAAATTACAAGGGTGGCCTTGCAGGTCTCCTAGAAGAAAATCTACCCTGGGTAAAAATCAAATCTGTCATGACCCGCCATAGCCGGAGGTCTGAGAGGACAATGGCTTCAGGTACAGCATGACACCTATTACTCGGATTGCCTCAATCCAGACACATTCAACTTTTGTAAGCATTCACTGGAGAACAAAATTATAATACTTTGGAGGCCATGCAATGTTCAAATGGAAATTTGATAAATAATACAGAGGACTAAAAGAGCCTCCCCTTACACCTTTCATATGGGGGTAATGAGGTTGGATTCTGAGTTGACAGTTTGAGGGCAGCAGGGCACCTACCTTCCTGAATGGTATGTCGGCAAAGCCGTGGGCTAATCATTGCAGGAGGCAGGAAGTCAGGAGCTGGTGCTATCAGAGGCAGCCTGAGAAGGCAAACTGGCCAGGTTTATTAGCGCCTTGTGATTTCTCTGCAGACTGTGAAATACCAGCACCAAAGGTAGCTGTACATACATATTAACAAGAATTTCTTTGTTCCCACTGGCAAATGAGCCCTAAACTCACAAGGAGTGCTTTTTAAAGTGACTTGATTTGACAGTCTGCTTGGCACATAGAAGTTACTCTACTGATTATTTTCAGAATGAAGGCTATTTCGGTTCTTTGATTTCCTCAAAGCAACTGAAACGACTCTTCCCTATTAAGGCATGCTGGACACAGTAAATTAAGCTGGGAGAAAGAAGAACTTGTAAGGACAGGTTCAGAAAATGCGAGACTTGCCTTAGTTTCTTGGATGATTATGGGACTTATTATCTAAACACTGAGGTGCAGTTCTGACCAAACACACTGATTAAAAGTGAATTTTCTGGTGCCAGCTCACAGCTCTCTTAAGTACACTCACTGCTTTGTGTATAGAAACCAAATTTGAGTGTATGCCTTTGCATCTGGAATATTATAACATCATTAATTTTATTATAATTCTATTATTAGTGTCATCAATGGCAGAACGAGGATTATTTGTTGCCCAAATGCTTATTACACTGAGTTTTTAAGTTAAAATGACCAGCATTGTAGGGAATTCTCGTCTAGATCATAATCAGTTTAAAAAAACAGTACAAATATGTGACATTCTATGACTTTCTTGGTATTTGTGGCTATATTACTATTTTTTAAAATATATGTGTGTATATATGTATGTATATGTATATATACTTTCATTGTGTATATATATGCATATATATACCCATACGTAAATATATATACCTGTGGATTTGAGTTTGTTTCCATTAAAAGGTGCAAATAATATTTGTAATAAAATATTTTTTAGGCTCTTGTTTACCACTTGGTCTATGTTCTGAAATTGTGCACCATACTCTTTAAGGTGGTACAGGTCTCTTCCATAGAGTAGCAATATGCTTCCTGGCATCTGGACGCATATAATGTTCCACTAACATTATCTTTACATTAAAAAACAAAATTGAATATCCCAAGGCATAGGGAATAATAATAAATTATGTAATTCACCCATAGTATCTGGCACGTTATTTGTTTAATTTCTGTCTGTTTCACTACTTATACATAATTATGTATCACGATTATAGAAAATAACCTAATTATAGACTTTGCACAGATCTATATAGTGGTACATCATTTCTTTGTCCTTCTTGTTTTAGTATGTTTAAAAATTGAACATCGTTAGAGTCAATTCCGTGGAGTATGATAGATACAGAATTAACTTCTGAAATCTGAAAACATGAAGTATATTTATAGAGTAGTGCACTGGTTTCAAAAGTAAATAATGAGAATCAGGCGCATTATATATTAGACTGGTATTCAGGAATCAATCTTTTAATTTGATAGCAAAATTCCCTTTAGTTCAGTGAAAGCATCATTCAGTCAGTCTTAAGGGAACAAACTAAAATGATATTGGAGTTAAACTGAGCTAAGGGATTACATTAGCGCTAGTAAGATAGATGACATTAATGCAAAAATATATTTTTATGTTTTTCAATGTAAAGAAGTCCTTCTGCAAATTATCCCGTTTAAATATATTCTACGATGTTTATATGTATTTGGTTTTGTGTGTGTGTGTATGTGGGTGTGTGTGTGTGTACACAGGCTCATTTGAAAATTATTTTTTATGTGAACCTTATACTAATGAGTTTGTGACTTATTTAATATATTAATAGTAAAACTACAAATTCTTTAGCATTTGCTTAAAATCTTAATATTATGTGAGTATGTGTTGGAGATAGTTTAATAATTTTGGCATCCTCAATTCATGCCATTCATTTCTGGCTGGTGCACTTACCGATATTGATCTACCTGTCTAAAAAGCCTTAAATAATTAATAATAAGATCTGGAGGTGGCATACATCACGTTCTTTTGTCAGGACATTGTCTTTTTTCACTCCTAGCTAGAAAAGAGCTTTAGAAATGTAACCTCCAGGTGGGTGGTTCTGTGCCCACTTAAACCCTAACACTGTGGAAAGAGAGAGAGATTAGCAGTCTTCAACAGGATTTGAAAAAATGGAATTTTAAATTTCTGTTCCAAATCTCATTCATGGAGTTTGCAAAAGATGCTTGGCAATGCGGTCACCCAGTTCCTTGAGTGCAAACCCTGAATATGACATCCTTGATTACTTCACTTCCTGTTTCCCTACCAACTTGCAATCTTTCCCATGACCTCAGTGACCTCTTATGTTTATGATCTTTCTTCACCTCTTCTTTTGGCATCTACATTCTCTAGGTTTCTATTTCATCTCATCAGGTGAAACTTCTCAATCCTCTTAGGCAACCTTTGGCCCCTATTCCCACTGTGTACACTTTGGAGTACACTTTTCTCATCCTCCCATAGCCGGCAAATTCTCTCTAGATGGGATACCGTCCAATACCATCTATATCAGTTTGCTAGAGCTGTCATAACAAAATACTACAGACTGTGTGGCTTAAATAGCAGAAATTTATTGTCTCCCAGTTCTGGAGGCTGGAAGTCCAGGAACAAGGGTTTGTCAGGATCGGTCTCTCCTGAGGCCTCTCTCCTTGACTTGGTACATGGCCACTTTCTCACTGTGTCCTCACATGGCCTTTCCTGTGTGCATGTGCAAACTTGGTGTCTCTTCCTCTTCTTATAAGGGTACCAGTCATATTTGATTAGAATCCCACCCTAAAGGTCTCATTTACCTGAATTACCTCTTTAAAGAGCTTATCTCCAAATATGCTTATATTTTGAGGTACTGAGGGTTGAAACTTCAACACATGAATCTTGGGCGGTGGAGGGCACAATTCCACCTATAACACTGTCATTTTTGAAAAACCTGATTACTCTCAAACTTAGGTTCAGATTTCTTAGCTCCAGACATATACAATGTCTTTTGACTTTGCAGGTGTGATGTGTATTACATATCTCACTTACTGGGTAGAGACTGTATTTTCACCAGTAGAATGTTCAGTGTTTGGAACAACAAGTACTGCAGAATAGGTGCTCAAGCAATATCTGCTGAATATATGAACTGAGACAGAAAGGGTACGGTGGTGTTTGGTAGAAATCAGAAAATAACATTTACAAAGAAGTAAATACAGACGTTTCCCCTCCAGCTTGACAACATACTGTATATAAGTTTATCATTATTATTATCAGTGTGTGATTCTTGCAGCATTCCAAATGGATAATAAAGTACAGTGGATGAAATAATCCCAGTGAATAAACTTCATAAAATACCCCTTTTCAATCCACACACCTATAGGTAGAGTGAAAATAAAACTAAAAGCCTAAGAACACATGAATAAATGAATAATAGTGAATGTATATATTAATGAATAATAGGAAATTAAAATAAAACAAAAAGCAAAGGTCCATTTATTTTTTTAATTCTTATTTCGTGGAGTCATCTAACTTTTAAAATTAATGTCTTTATTTTGAGATGATTTCAGATTCACATTCAGTGTAAGAAACAGTACACAGTTTCCATGGATCCTTTACCTAGTTTACCCCAGCATTTTGCAAGACTACAACAAAATATGACAATATATTTTGATACAGACAAGATTCAGAACATTTCTGTCACCTCAAGGATCCTTCATGGTGCTCTTTTATAGCTACACTCACTTTCCACCGGCCCCCATTTCCTTAGACAACCCCTAGCAACCACTAGTGTGTTCTCCATTTCAACAATTTTATCATTTTAAGGTTGAAGATCATTGTCTAAATGGAATTTGAAATATGTAACTTTTGGAAATGGCTTTTTCTTTTTTTTTTCACTGAGCATAATTGTCTGGAGATCCACCTAAGCTGTGGCATGATCAGTAGTCTATTCCTTTGTATTTCCTGTGTAATATCTCATCATTTGGATGTACGGTATTGTGTTTAGTGATTCATCCTTTGCAGAACGTCTAGGTTTTGTTACAGTTTTGGGCTATTACACATAGAGATGCTGTGAATGTTTATTTATAAGTTTCTGTGTGAATGTACATTTTCCTGTCTCTGGCATAAATGCCCAGGAGTGCAATCTCCAGGTCATAAAACAATTGCATGATTGGTTTGGTTTTGTTTTTTAAGAAACTTGCAAACTGTTTTCCTGAGTGTCTGTACCATTTCACATTTACACCAGCAATGTTTGAGTGATTCTGTTTCTTGGGAGCCTTGTCAAAATTTTGGTGTTGTCAATATGTTTTATTTTATTTTTCATAATTTTATTTTAGCGTTATTGAGATATATGAAAAATTGCACATATTTAATGTATACATTTTGATGAGTATGTATATGTATAGATACCATCACCAGAATCAATGTAATAAACATAGTCATCACTTCCAGAAGATTTATTGTGTCCCATTCACTTTGCGTGTGTGTTAAGAGCACTGAGCATGAGATCTACCCTCTTAATAAGTTTTTAGGTGAACAACATTGTATTGTTAACTGCAGGCACTATTTTATGTGGCAGATCTCTAGGTGTTATGCATCTTTTATCACTGTAATTTTATACCCCTTGAACGACAACTCCTTTCCTGATAGTTGTATAGTGATAACCTTTGATTTTAATTTTCATTTCCTAATGAGATTGTGAATTAGTGCTGTTTTATTAACATTTGTTGTATTTCTCCACCGAAACTATCAGATATTTCTTTTTGGGAGAGGTTTCAAAAGTACATTTCAATTGCCGTAGAAATGTAGAGGGCTATTCAAACTATCTGTCTCATATTGGATGAGTTGTAGTGGGTGTGTTTCTCAAGGAAACCATCCATTTCATCTAAGTTTTCTAATGTATGTATTTAGAGTTCATAGCATTTTCTTTTTTTTGATGTCTGCAAGTTCTGTTGTGATATCCCCTGTTTCATTCATGATACTAATAATTTGTGTCCTCTTTTTCTGTCAGTTTTGCTAGAAATTTTTCAGTCATGTTTGTCAATCAACTTTACAAAGAATCAGCACATTTCTACATTTGTTTCTATATATTTTCTCTGTTTTCAGTTTCATTGTTTTCTGCTCTTATTTACATTATATCCTTCCTTCTGTTGGCTTTGGATTTATTTTACTTTTTGTAGTTTTTTGAGACTAGAGCTTGGGTGATCATTTCAAGACTTTTCATTTTCTTTAATGTTTTTATTTAGTGCTACAAATTTCCCTCCCAGCAATGCATTAGCTATTTCTAACGACTTTTGATATGTTGTATTTTTATTTCAATTCAATTCAGAGCATTTTGTTATTTCCCTTGGAGCTTCCTTTTTAGCCCACAGATGTTTTAGAAGTGTGCTGTTTTGTGTCCATATGTTTGAAGCTTTTCTATTATCACTGTGTTCTGAGGACACACCCTTTATGGTTTTAATTATTTTAAACTAGGTGAAGTTAATTTTATGGCCCAGAATATGGTGTATTACTGTTGTTGCATACCATGCTATACGAGTTAATTAGATCCTGTTGGTTGGTTGTGTTGTTGAGTTCTACATCCTTGTTGATTTTCTGTTCAGATATTCTATCAACTGTTTAGAAAGGAATGTTGAATTATCTAACATTAACTGTGGATTTATCAATTTTTCCTTTTGGTTCTATCAGATTTTGCTTCACATATTTTGAAGCTCTGTTGTTTGCTGTATACCAATTTAGGATAACTACGTGTTCTTGTTGGATTGGCCCTTTAGTCAGTATGGAATATCCCTTTGTCATTTGTAACTTTATTTTCTCTGAAATCTTCCTTATATGATATTAATATAGCAATTGCTATTTTATTTTGATTAATATTTACATGATAATTCTTTTTCTAGCCTTTTAATTTCAACCAACCTAAATCATTATATAGGAACTTTCTTGTAACATATATGCAATGTTTTTAAATCCATTCTGCCAACCTCTGTATTTTAATTAATGTATTTAGGTAATTTATATTTAACATACTAATAAGTATAATATTGTTGATATGTTAGGGCTGCCATTTTATTTTTGTTGTTTGCTTGTTCTCAGGTTTTCTTTCTTTCTTTTAGTTTCCTGCCTTTCTACGGGTTACTTGAACATCTTTTACAATTCCATTTTTATATACTTAACAGTGTTTCTGAGTGTATCACTTTGTATAGTTTTGTATTGGTTTCTCTGGGTATCTCACTATCTATCCATAACTTATCACTGGTGTGATATTTCATCAGTTCAAATGAAGTGTAGAAATCTTCCTTCATGTGCCTTAGTTTCCTCCATTTATAGTTGTCTTAAATATTTACATGTAATAGAACTACACCAGACAATTTATAATTTTTGCTTCAACAATCAAAGATGCTTTAGAAAACGAATGAGGAGAAGGTAAATGTGTATTCATACGCTCTTACTTTTCTATCATGTATTCTTCCTTCATGATGTTTGAAGATTCCTTCTTCTATCATTTATTTTCTAGTTTGAGATGTTTCTTTAACCATTCTTTTAGGATAGGTTATTGGTGATAAATTTTCTTACTTTTCATTCATCCAGAAATGTTTTGATTTCTCTATAGTTCCTGGGGTATATTTTACTGGATATAAAATTTTGAGTTGACAATTCTTTTCTTTCAGTACTTGAAAAATATTGTGTCACTTTTTTTCTGGCCTCTATGGTTTCTAATGAGACACCCACTGTTATTCATCTTGGTTTTCTTTTATAGGTAAAGTATCATTTCTCTTTTACTGCTTTTGAGATTTTTTGTTTGTGTTTGTTTGTTTTTAGAAGCTTGGTCATGATGTGTTTTCAGGTGGATTTATTTGGGCTTATCTTGTATGGAGTTCATTCAGCTTACTGAGTCTATAGGTTTATATTCTTTGCCAAATTTAAGAAGTTTATAGTCGTTGTGTTTGAGCACTTTTTCAGTTTATCCTCTTTCTTCTCTTTTTCTGGGATTCCAGTGATGTGGATACTAGATCTTTTGTTATAGTTCATGGGGTCTTGAGGCTCTGTTCACATTTTTTCCTCTATTTTCTCTTTGCATTTCATTCAGATAGCATAATTACAACTGTTCTGTGTTCCAGGTCACTGATTCTTTTTTCTGTCCTCTCCATTCTGCTGTTCAGCTCATCCCCATTGTTTTTTTTTTTATTGTGTTTTTCATTCCTAAAATAGCAGAGGTTTCCACTGAGACTGTGGGTGGAGTAAAAGTCAGTTTCATTACCATCAGTGAGGATGAAATCCATGCTCCCTATTTGACCTTCTCTGACATAACTGTGCCAGAAGGGTTGGGGCACCTGGTATAGCCTGACAAGTGTAGATGTCTGGAATACCCACTCAGCCTTTCCTGGGATGAGTGAGATGGGGCAGTAACTTTTTTTCTGTGGTATTTTGCTGAATTACAGCAGTTTTTACCTAAAAGTTTCTCTTTCACTTAACTGACCCTTTTCTGGTCCTTTGGTTGGAAAATGCAGGCTTTTGCTGAAGATTTTTCTCTGTACCCATTGGCACTTCTGGAGCACCAACTCCCTTAGCTCCAGTCTGTAATGCACAAGGCCAAAAGGAAAACCTAGAGAACATAGCATTGTGTCATTTCGTGGGTCTGCGATCCCTAGTTTATCTTCCTTTTCTCTCCACCCTTCAGAATCTTCTATGTTCATTTTGTATATAAATGCTTGGGATTTTTAGTTGGACTCAGTGGGAGGAATAGGGAAATAGACATCTACTCCATCTTTCTGGAATCAGAGGTCTGATCAAATCATTTAATTTTAAAACTTGATATAACTTTAAAAGTTCAACACTCCAAAAGCTGCTAAAGGTCATTTTATACTTTAGAAAACCCAAGCAGTAAAGTGAATTGTCTAGTCCCTGTCTCAGGGGAACTTGTTAACAGAAAAGATCATGACATTGTTCAATAATTTTTTTTCTATATCATCCTGTTTCTTTAAAATTTAAGATAAAGCTAATTATAGACAATGGTACAGTTTTATTAAAGTCACTTTTCATTGCACAGGTTCATATACACCATCTTTGTTTCTCTCTCTCTCTTTATTCTTTTTAGTCCTCTTCATCATTGCTTAGAGTAGTTACGTGATGCGAACAACTGATTACTAAAACCTTTAAGAAAACTGTTAGTCCTGCAATCCTGGGTCCTGAAACTAGAGAATATAAAGCCAAGCTTCTAGTGTTTCTTAATCTGTAGGAAATAAGCAGTATCATACAAAGGCATTTACGTTTACTGGGTCAACATAGCCCAGTTGGTTTACCCCTTCAGATTCTGGAAGCACGGTATAGAAGCTAATGTTGTCAGACTTGGATTTTAGTTCTCATTCTGTGTGGGGTTTAAACATGGCTGTTGTGCAGGCTATGAACTCCTCTTCTCCATAAGGTTCCAGTAATGACTGTCTTCAGGATTATTAAAATGATTAAATGAAATGATATTTGTTAAGCGCATAGAAAAAATTACAAATGTAATAAATGGCAGATATCAGACATTACAGTCATTTTAGGGTTTTTTTTTAATTTGGAAAGTGAGATGATACATAATATAAGAAGCTTTTGTTTGATTGTAAGATGTTTGTAACATCTTTAAATAGTACATTTGGTTGAATCTATATGTGCTTTTGCTATGAGAAGTTTTAAAAATTTTCTGGATTCATTAATTGACAGAAGTTAATGATACGAGTCACCCTGAAAAAACATGTTTTTCCTCAGCATTGATGTTTTAGAGACTTATTATAATGGTAAGAAAATGTGATAATGTGATAGGTCACCACAAGGCAAGTTATAGTCCCTGACACTGACCAGCTGTTCATCTTGTCATTAAAAAGAAATTACTTGGGCTTCCCTGCTGGCGCAGTGGTTGAGAGTCCGCCTGCTGATGCAGGGGACACGGGTTCGTGCCCCAGTCTGGGAAGATCCCACATGCTGCGGAGCAGCTGGACCTGTGAGCCATGGCCGCTGAGCCTGTGCGTCCGGAGCCTGTGCTCCGCAACGGGAGAGGCCACAACAGTGAAAGGCCCGCGTACCGCAAAAAAAAAGAAATTACTTTACAACATAGAAATCCATCCTATCCCTTCATTCAGGATATACCTGCCCCATAAACCAGTCAACACATTTGTAAAGAGCATCTGATTCCACAACATATCCACTCAAAGTAACCTATGTTATCTCATGATTTCTAAACATACAGTTTATTTTTAACTACAATATATAATATTTTAGCAATGATGTATTTCTGAATGAACTCTCTTCCTTCAGCCCCCACTTTTCTTGAGAAAAGGAGTGCATATCTACTTCTAAATCCAGTGTAGTTAGGGAGCCATTCTTAAAATGTTTCAAAAAAGAAACTAATCCAGTTATTTGTGTATTTGCTCTTTTTCGCTTACATCTTCTAAGCTGGCCCTTCGTGCACATAAAATTTTTAGGGACACATCATACTTGGATGTATAGACACCACTTATAAGTCTTGTAAAATGAATACAAAACAGGAATGTATTTTAAAACATTACAGCCTGCCTTCTTCCAAAAAGAATTTCAGGCAAATTTAGTGTGTTTTAAAATGTGACAAAATAACATAAACTAGGGAAATAATATTTTAAGAAAGCTTAAAAAAAGACCTGGCAATAAAGTAGAGGGTTTTTCAGCTATAAAATATGCAAATAATCTAAGAATTACATCCATATAATTAACCAGAATACCATCTGAGTTGCCAAGGAAAATAATTTTCATTTTCATTACTGGGTAAGAAGGAACATCTGAGACTTCAGATGGTGAAAGGGTGACTTTGCTCTAATTCATGAAGATCAGGACAGCACATTTCAATATGATCCAATTAAAAGGAGCCCAGGGACCATCCATGACGATAAAAGACGACTATGATTAAAACTTGTGTTATTTAGACATTGTTATTCACACCATGAGTATCACCATGTGCTCTGCAAACTTCAGTGTGCCCTCAAGGTGGTCATATGGATCACAAGATCAAACTTTTTCTATTAGATTCATGCTATAGGACAGGCTTGCTTAAAATGAAAGGAAATTTCAACATGTCGAAAAGGATAATGTCAAACTGGGGTATTACCAAATTAGACATAAAAGTTTTGGTGAAATGAAACACTATACCATGATTTATTATATTTTGGTCTGTTGTTTTTAAGTCTTCATATTTATTTTTGTCTGTTTGTCTGTTTATTAATGGGAGGACTTGGGAGCCAGAGCATTTACGATAGTTTTTTTATTTGATTCGGTCTCCTCAAATGAAAAATCTTGTTGAAATGGCTAATTGTGGAAGAATGTTGACCAACAGAAATTATCTAACAAGGTACTTGTTGGTCTTTGGGGGAACTCACTTCAAAAGAGAATTCCCTGATGACCTGCTCTAACAGTAAATCATTGTACATTCAAAAACTAGAGTTTAAGGCTCGTTGGTTATATCTGAAAGCTTACTCACATTTGTGTTTTAAATATTCCAAGATTTACATACTTTTATGCACTATTTCTTGTATTTTGCTCTCTTTTCTCTCCCTTTTCACTTTCTCTCTATTGTATACCTGTGACTCTTAAGCATATACATTTTTGTTTTTTTTTATTAATCCTCTAAATTCTTGAGATATTTAGAAACATGCATTGTCTTCTGATTTTTGCTAAACTGATAGGTTACACAACAACTTTAGAGAACAGGGAGATGTTTTGACTACTCTCTTTGTTACTGGAACTATATTTTCAGGCCAACCTCAGTACATAAACGGCACTGACCTTTGTATTTCCATGTGAGTTATGGTGTGGTACTATAAACCTTGTTTGTTAAGTGACTTGCATCTCTCCCATTATTGAATATGTTCTATTATATTGTATAATACTTTCTCTATATCTGCTTTTCTCTCATTTAGAAAATATTATTTTTTTTGTGGGTGTGTGAATATTTGCACTTAGGGCATTACGATGGGCTGAATAATGGCCTTCCTGATATGTCCATATCCTATTTCCTGGAACCTGTGAATGCTACCTTATTTGGAAAAAGAGATTTTGCAGATGTTTTTAAGTTAAGCGTCTTGCGATAGGGAGATTATCCTGAATTATCTGAATAATTAAAAAGCTGAGTCAGAGTTGGAAGAGAAGGTGATGGGATGAGGGAAGCAGAGATTGGGGTGATGTACTCTGAAGATGCAGGAAGTCAAAGAATAATAGTGGCCACTAGAAGCTGAAAAAGGCAAAGAAAGGGATTCTCCTCTGAGTCTTCAGAAAGCATCCTCCTTGTTGACACATTGACACTAGCCTGGTAAAACTGCCTTCAGAATCCTTCAATCCAGACCCAAAGAGACCAAATGTCTGTTGCTTTAATTTTTTTTTTTTTTTTTTTTTTTGCGGTACGCGGGCTTCTCACTGTTGTGGCCTCTCCCGTTGCGGAGCACAGGCTCTGGACGCGCAGGCTCAGCGCCATGGCTCACGGGCCCAGCCGCTCCGCGGCATGTGGGATCTTCCCGGACCGGGGCACAAACCCGCATCCCCTGCATCGGCAGGCGGACTCTCAACCACTGCGCCGCCAGGGAAGCCCATAATTTTTTTATAAAAGGAAAAAAGGCTTTATTGAAATTTAAATAAATATTACATTTAAATATAGTATATTTACAGAGTTGTGCAGCCATCACCATAATCTAAATTTAGAACAATGCTATTACCCTTAAAGAAATCCCATGTCTATTCTTAAGAATATGGTTTTTTTTTAATCAAAAATAACATAACTGCTGCTTAACATAGGTGGTGGCATCCCATGAATAATTAGGCAAAATAATTCAGCTTTTGTTAGGAATCGAGTAGGGAAGGGTATGGAGGTGAAGGTGAATAAAAACCTTTAGGGAAATCCCTGTGGTCCTGGGCCACTTAGAGTAATTCTGTTTCATCTACAACACCCACTAATAATTATAAATTCAGTTTAATCTTAGAATAGAGAGTAAATTTAGGTAACATCTTTTTCTATACATCTTGCTTGTTTCAAAAAGAATTTCAGATGTCTACCAAAGAATCCAAAATAAAAGCAGGAAAAACATATAGAAATTAAAATTTCACTACAAAGTGTGGCAGGGACTCAAGCTGAAACTTCACACCTTAGTGATCCATATTAGTTACCTGAGTTGGAACAGAAGTTTGTCACCAAACTTTTTTTTTTTTTTTTTTTTTTTTTT
>NW_020837973.1:18459322-18490810 GCF_003676395.1 Aethalodelphis obliquidens | reverse complement strand
GGAGCACAGGCTCCGGACGTGCAGGCTCAGCGGCCATGGCTCACGGGCCCAGCCGCTCCGCGGCATGTGGGATCTTCCCAGACCGGGGCATGAACCCGTGTCCCCTGCATCGGCAGGCGGACTCTCAACCGCTGCGCCACCAGGGAAGCCCTGTCACCAAACTTTTGAAGATTAACGTGAAAGGGAACTCTTTTGCATCAGAGTCTTAAATAACCTCATATAAAATTAAGCTAATTGTCCAGGGAAAACATGGTACTTTTTGGTATCATAATGAGAAAAGTATTTATTCTGAATGCTCACCTGATGAAGACACTGTAATAAAGTAGAATCATTCATCCACAAATATTTATTCAGCCTACTATGTGCCAGACATGGATACTAGGTGCTTGGGATGCATTAAAGAAGATGCAGATAAAATCCCCCGCACTCAAGGCCCCCAGATCCCTTCTGGCAGCCACTGTAAAGTCCTTTAAAGAGATTTGGCAAAGAGTCACCTAAAGCTGGCAGCACCACCCTACAATCACAACTTAGTAAAACCAATTATAAAGACAGACCGGACTGCGTCCTTGAAAATCATTTAGCGTCATAATTCTTTTAGTAAATTTTGGCCGACATTGATTTGAGATGAACTCCTTGGCAAATGCCAGAAATAGAGCTCTTTTATGTAGCCATGGGAATTCAGAGCCATGTTCCTTAGAAATAGTCAAGGTGGGGTTAGGGTTTTAATCCTCTTACGGAGGCTTGAAATCTCAGTAAGGCCATTTGGGGTGAGCCGTGGGGTGTCCACATTCAGAGCTCAACTACTTTTGAGAAAATTGTTTTGAATCAGCTTCACCCATAGAGCTGTGGTGAGCAAGGATTCCAGATCCATTCTTTAAAGCAACTTTGTTTCACTCAGAAATAATATTTATAGTAGCGCATAACTAAATAGGCTTGAATGAAAACAGCACCTTAATAAAACACCCACAGAATTTCACATTAAAAAGTGATATTTTTCTTTATGAAAAAATAGCCAAATTTAAAAATGTGGCTGCGATTTTAAAACTCTAAGATTTTTAGTGCAAGTACATTTCAAATTGTTTTCCTCACTGTCTTATCCCTCATTTTTAGCATATTATCTTATGTAGCAGTGAGGTACTTGATTTTTCATATAAATCTTTGAAATAACTTGTTTAAAACAGGTTAATTATTTTGCCAGTAGGTAAAGTAGCCAGACATCTCATTTATCTGACCCCACAAACCAGACTTGTAATAATTATAATTTACTGAGTACAAACTGTGTGCCAGAAACGGTAAGTGACTTGAATCCCCATTTAATTTCTATTATCAGCAACATTTTACACGTTTGGTAAGTAAAACTCAGAGAGGTAAAGTAACTTTGTTGATGTCACACAGATGGTTATTTGGCAAGCAGATTATTTAACATTTTTCAATGACTAAAAGCACCTCATTTGGGGGACTTCCCTGGTGGTTCAGTGTTTAAGTCTCTGTGCTTCCACTGCAGGGAGTGCAGGTTCAATCGCTGTTTGGGGAACTACTAAGATCCCACATGCCACGTGGTGAGGCCAAAACAAAAACAAAACAAAACAAAACAAAACAAAACAAAAAAACCCACCTCGTTTTGAACCAGTTGATTTTTTTGTACGTCCATTTCCAACCTCCTCTCTTTCTCCCTCTCTCTCTCATGCTCTCTGAATCTCATTTTCCTTAAGCCTCACGTCATGTCAGTGCCCACATATACCAGGTAGTTCACTAGGCATTGTTCACATAGATGTTACACTAGTATTACTAAAGAGACAAGTTAACTTGCTGAAGTTTTCGCTTGGTATGGAGCTGGTTCAGAGTTGAAAACTGTAAACTATAACTGTTGGGCAGAAGTGTTCTTATAAGAGAGTACACCTTTACCAGGCTGATGTGAAGGTGGCATGAGAAAACATTAGTGTCAGAAGAAAGAGCCTGAAAAAAAAAGGGTGAAGACCTTGAAGATCATGGCACAGAGACAGGATTAAAGTTCAACTGGTCCAAGAACAGGTGTTTAATTAGCCAAAGCCAGTGTGGACCTATCTAAAAGGCAGGGGGGCATTGGTATATAATTTAAGAAGTGCATCAAAGAAGAACTTTCACACATAAATGAGGGCAAGAAAATGGGCACAGATACCAAGAACAAAGACAGCTGAGATTAAGACAGCAGCAGCGAAGCTATAAAAGATGTAGCCAAAAAAAAATTAAAGCCTCAACATTTATTAGACCTACTGAGTGCATGCTTCGATATGAGAGTGAGGTGTAAATGCAGTAGACTCGGTGACGTGTTCCCAGACACCCTTCAAAGAAGGACTTGCTGTCCAGCTGTGGCCAGTAGACTGCCTGCAGCTGAGAGCTCCTTCAGGCTACCCTAGCTGCACAGAAGACTCTTCCCCTGAGATCACACCCTTCCCAAGGGCAGCATGAATCTAGTGACTAACCAAAGAGGGGGTAGAAAGGTCCAGACATTTGAAGCTGGCTGAGAATCTTTTGATGCTATTCTAGATCCAGAGCTTTGCCTGAGACTTCATCCACCAGCAAAAGGCATGCCATGCTTCTCCCTCTGCTTTGCTCCTTTCCTTTAACAGAGGACCATCCTTTAAAAAAAACAAAAAACGAAAAAACAAAAAAACCACACCACAAACACCATCTCAATATCTACTGTCAGAGAACGCAACCTGTGATTCTGCCGAAGTATCTGAACTGAAGCTTCCTTATCAAAATAGGGAATACCAAAGGGGAAAGTGGTGAAAAGTAGTACATTCAGTTTGAATATATTGTGTTGGAGGGAACAGTGGATAAACTAGGTGAAAATCTCCTGAGGGTAGAAAGATATTCCAGACTGTAACTCAGGAGTTAAGGGTGAGTAGAAATTTGTATATGGGGAAATTTTTTTGAACAAATCCAAAATACCTTTCATGTTTTTCATATGTTGTAGATATATTTCAGAGCCTATTTTCCCCAAGATTCTAATTTTAAACTAAGAAAAACTATTTTGTTTGTAATATGAGCAGATTTTAGCAGTCTTTTTTTTGTTCAGCTATTTGAATATTTATAAATCAGTTCTGCTGTAGGACTTGGCATCTTCTAGGGATCTTGAAGACTTAGAGCAGGCAAGTCCAAATTGAAGTCAAGCTTCCATTCCCTTAGCAGCTTTCTTAGAATGTGGCAGCCCTATGTCAAGCTATTTTCTTTATTACCCAATTTATACATAACTGACAAGGTGTCCCAATTGCCTGGTTATGATATCCTGGCTTCTTCTTTGATGGGAAAGTGATTATGTTTTAAGGGGCTTTCAACACACACATTTGTCAGCTTTTAGCTGTTGCTTATGTCCTCAGTTTGGATATATTGATGCCCAAGGGTAACTTGCACATTTAAATGGGAATACTCAGTGATTATTCACATCATATCGTCTATAAACACAGGAAGAGGTACAAGAAAGTTTATTTCTTCACCTTCATATCTCCCACATATGTATTTGAATGCTGAATGCAATCATCAGGCTTCTTTACTTCCCTTTAGCCCTTTTATGCTCTTCTGATTTCACGTTTCATTAGTTAATAGTACTGGATGTGTGCCAACTAAGTAATATATACACATATGACTTTGGAGTTAGACTTAAGAGGGCATCAAAACAGAGGCATCTGCTACTAATAATCAAATGAAAATGAGGGTGTGCACTCACATACACACGTGCACACACACACACACACACACACACACACACACACACACTACATTCTGTCTTAAAAACGGGATATAGAGAGGTTGCTCCCATAAAGAACACTGGTAGTTAAATATTTTACAGAAAGAATTAATGTAAAGAATGCTATATTCTCTTATATTTAGTAAAACAGGCAAAGATATTCAATTGAATGTGCCCTGTATTTAGGAAGACTGTATCCTAGTTTGCCTAGGACAGTCCTGCTTCATGCCTGCCATGGTTCCCACACAGTCCTTTAAAGCATTTCTTTAACTCTCCAAAATATCCTGGCTTGCAAATCAAATCATGTGGCCACCTTACCAAGAGTACTTTTTTGAAATTAATGAATTAATTTGTATTTATTTATTTATTTTGTAATATCTTTATTGTAGTATATTTGCTTTACACTGGTGTGTTAGTTTCTGCTGTATAACAAAGTGAATCACCTATACGTATATGTATATTCCCATATCCCCTCCCTCTTGCATCTCCCTCCCACCCTCCTTCTCCCACCCCTCTAGGTGGTCACAGAGCACCTAGCTGATCTCCCTGTGCTCTGTGGCTGCTTCCCACTAGCTATCTATTTTACATTTGTAGTGTATATCTGTCCATGCCACTCTCTCACTTTGTCCCAGCTTACCCTTCCCCCTCCCCGTGTCCACAAGTCCATTCTCTACATCAGCATCTTTATTCCTGTCCTGCCCCTAGGTTCTTCAGAACCATTTTTTTTTTTTTAGATTACATATATATTGTTAGCATATGGTATTTTTTTCTCGTTCTGACTAACTTCAGTCTGTATCACAGACTCTAGGTCCATCCACCTCACTACAAATAACTTACTTTCATTTCTTTTATGGCTGAGTAATATTCCATTGTATATATGTGCCACATCATCTTTATCCATGCATCTGTTGATGGACACTTATGTTGCTTCCATGTCCTGGCTATTGTAAGTAGACCTGCAATGAACATTGTGGTACATGACTCTTTTAGAATTATGGTTTTCTCAGAGTATATACCCAGTAGTGGGATTGCTGGATCATAGGGTAGTTCTATTTTTAATTTTTTAAGGAACCTCCATACTGTTCTCCATAGTGGCTGTATCAATTTACATTCCCACCAACAGTGCAAGAGGCTTCCCTTTTCTCACACCCTCTCCAGCATTTATTGTTTGTAGAATTTATGGTGATGGCCATTATGACCGGTGTGAGTTGATACCTCATTGCAGTTTTGATTTGCATTTCTCTAATGATTAGTGATGTTGAGCATCCTTTCATGTGTATGTTGGCAATCTGTATATCTTCTTTGGAGAAATGTCTATCTAAGTCTTTTGCCCATTTTGAGATTGGGTTGTTTATTTTTTTTGATATTGAGCTGCTTGTATATTTTGGAGATAAATCTTTGTCAGTTGCTTCATTTGCAATTATTTCTCCCATTGTGAGAATTGCCTTTTTGTCTTGTTTATGGTTTCCTTTGCTGTGCAAAAGGTTTTAAGTTTCATTAGGTCCCATTTGTTTATTTTTGGTTTTCTTTCCGTTCCTCTAGGAGGTGGGTCAGAAGGATGTTGCTGTGATATATGTCTTAGAGTTTTCTGCCTATGTTTTGCTCTAAGAGTTTTATAGTGTCTGGCCTTATATTTAGGTCTTTAATCCATTGTGAGTTTATTTTTGTTTATGGTGTTAGGGAGTGTTCTAATTACATATTTTACATGTAGCTCTCCAGTTTTCACAGCACCACTTGTTGAAGAGGCTGTCTTGTCTCCATTGTATATTCTTGCCTCCTTTATCAAAGATAAGCTGACCATGTGCACATGGGTTTATCTCTGACCTTTCTATCCTGTTCCATTGACCTATATTTCTGTTTTTGTGCCAGTACCATACTGTCTTGATTACTGTAGCTTTGTAGTATGGTCTGAAGTCAGGGAGCCTGATTCTTCCACCTCTGTTTTTCTTTCTCAAGATTGCTTTGACCATTCAGGGTCTTTTGTATTTCCATAGAAATTGTGAAATTTTTTGTTCTAGTTCTGTGAAAAATGCCATTGGTAGTTTGATAGGGATTGCACTGAATCTGTAGATTGCTTTGGGTAGCATAGTCATTTTCACAATGTTGATTCTTGCAATCCAGGAACATGATATATCTCTCCATCTGTTTGTATCGTCTTTAATTTCTTTCATCCGTGTCTTATAGTTTTCTGCATA
Organism: Aethalodelphis obliquidens; assembly: GCF_003676395.1. Classification (NCBI taxonomy): domain Eukaryota; kingdom Metazoa; phylum Chordata; class Mammalia; order Artiodactyla; family Delphinidae; genus Aethalodelphis; species Aethalodelphis obliquidens. The sequence continues at coordinate 18,484,885 of NW_020837973.1, read as the reverse complement.
GAGGTCTTTTGTCTCCTTCAGTAGGTTTATCCCTAGGTATTTTATACTTTTTGTTGCAGTGGTAAATGGGAGTGTTTCCTTAATTTCTCTTTCAGATTTTTCATCATTAGTATATAGGAATGCAAGAGACTTCTGTGCATTAATTTTGTATCCTGCTACTTTACCAAATTCATTGATTAGCTCTAGTAGTTTTCTGGTAGCTCTTTAGGATTCTCTATGTATAGTATCATATCATCTGCAAACAATGACAGTTTTACTTCTTTTCCATTTTGGATTCCTTTTATTTCTTTTTCTTCTCTGTTTGCTGTGGCTAAAACTTCCAAAACTATGTTGAATAATAGTGGTAAGACTGAGTTCCTGATCTTAGTGGAAATGTTTTCAGTTTTTCACCATTGAGAACAACGTTGGCTCTGGGTGTCATACGTAGCCTTTAATTATGTTGAGGTAAGTTCCCTCTATGCCTACTTTCTAGAGGGTATTTATTATAAATGGTGTTGAATTTTGTCAAAAGATTTTTCTGCATCTATTGAGATGATCATATGGTTTTTATCCTTCAGTTTGTTAATATGGTGTATCACATTGATTGATATGTGTATATTGAAGAATACTTGCATTCCTGGGACAAACCCCAGTTGATCATGGTGTATGATCCTTTTAATGTGCTATTGGATTCTGTTTGCTAGTATTTTGTTGAGGATTTTTGCATCTGTGTTCATAAGTGGTATTGGCCTGTAGTTTTCTTTCTTTGTGACATCTTTTTCTGGTTTTGGTATCGGTTGATGGTGGCCTCATAGAATGAGTTTGGGAGTGTTCCTCCCTCTTCCATATTTTGGAAGAGTTTGAGAAGGGTAAGTGTTAGCTCTTCTCTAAATGTTTGATAGAATTCACCTGTGAAGCAATCAAATTCACCTGTGAAGCAATCTGGTCCTTGGCTGTTGTGTGCTGGAAGATTTTTAATCACAGTTTCAATGTCAGTGCTTGTGATGGGTCTGTTTATATTTTCTGCATCTTTCTGGTTCAGTCTTGGAAGATTATGCTTTTCTAAGAATTTGTCCATTTCTTCCAGGTTGTCCATTTTATTGACATATACTTTCTTTTAGTAATCTCTCATGATCCTTTGTATTTCTGCAGTGTCAGTGGTTACTTCTCCTTTTTCATTTCTTTTCATTTCAGTTCTATTGATTTGAGTCCTCTCCCTGGTTTTCTTTTCCTTTTTTTTTTTTTTTTTTTTTGCTGTTCGCGGGCCTCTCACTATTGTGACCTCTCCCGTTGCGGAGCACAGGCTCCGGACGCGCAGGCTCAGCGGCCATGGCTCACAGGCCCAGCCGCTCCGCGGCATGTGGGATCTTCCCAGACCAGGGCATGAACCCGCGTCCCCTGCATCAGCAGGCAGACTCTCAACCACTGCGCCACTAGGGAAGCTCCTCCCTGGTTTTCTTGATAATCTGGCTAATGGTTTATCAACTTTATTTTCTCGAAGAACCAGCTTTTAGGTTATTGATCTTTGTTATCATTTCCTTTATTTCTTTTTTATTTATTTCTGATGTGATCTTTATTATTTCTTTCCTTCTGATAACTTTGGGGGTTTTTTGTTCTTCTTTCTCTAATTGTTTTAGGTGTAAGGTTAGGTTGTTTATTTGAGATTTTTCTTGTTTCTTGAGGTACAATTTTATTTCTATAAACATCCCTCTTAGAACTGCTTTTGCTGCCTCCCATAGTTTTTGGGTTGTCATGTTTTCATTGTCATTTGTTGCTAGGTATTTTTTGGTTTCCTCTTTGATTTCTTCAGTGATCTTTTGGTTATTTAGTCATGTATTGTTTAGCCTTCATGTGTTTGTATTTTTTACAGTTTTTTTCCTGTAATTGATATCTAGTTTTGTAGCATTGTGGATGGAAAATATACTTGATATGATTTCCATTTTCTTAAATTTACCAAGGTTTGATTTGTGACCCAAGATATGATGTATCCTGGAGCATGGTCCATGAGCACTTGGTAAGAAAGTGTATTCTGTTGGTTTTGGATGGAATGTCCTATAAATATCAATTAAGTCCATCTTGTTTAATCATTTAAAGCTTGTGTTTCCTTATTTATTTTCATTTTGGATGATCTGTCCATTGGTGAAAGTGGGGTGTTAAAGTCTCCTATTATGATTGTGTTACCGTCGATTTTCCTTTTTATATCTGTTAGCATTTGCCTTATGTATTGAGGTGCTCCTATGTTGGGTGCATAAATATTTACAATTGTTATATCTTCTTCTTGGGTTGATCCCTTGATCATTATGTAGTGTTCTTTTTTGTCTCTTGTTATAGTCTTTACTTTTAAGTCTATTTTGTCTGATATGAGAATTGCTACTTCAGCTTTCTTTTGACTTCCATTTGCATGGAATGTCTTTTTCCATCCCCTCACTTTCAGCCTATATGTGTCCCTAGGTCTGAAGTGGACCTCTTTTAGACAGTGTATATATGGGTCTTGTTTTTGTATCCATTCATCTAGTCTATGTCGTTTGGTTGGAGCATTTAATCCGTTTACATTTAAGGTAATTATTGATATGTATGTGCCTATTACCATTTTCTTAATTGTATTAGGTTTGTTATTGTAGGTGTTTTCCTTCTCTGTGTTTTCTGCCTAGAGAACTTTTTTTTAGCATTTGTTGTAAAGCTGGTTCGGTGGTGCTGAATTCTCTTAGCTTTTGCTTGTATGTAAAGGTTTTAATTTCTCCTTCGAATCTGAATGAGATCCTTGCTGTGTAGAGTAATCTTGGTTGTAGGTTTTTCCCTTTCATCACTTTAAATATGTCCTGCCACTCCCTTCTGGCTTGCAGAGTTTCTACTGAAAGATCAGGTCTTATTCTTCTGGGGATTCCCTTGTATGTTATTTGTTGATTTTCTCTTGCTGCTTTTAATATTTTTCCTTTGTATTTAATTTTTGATAGTTTGATTAATACGTGTCTTGGCATGTCTCTCCTTGGATTTATCCTGTATGGGACTCTCTGTGCTTCCTGGACTTCATTGACTATTTCCTTTCCCATATTAGGGAAGTTTTCAGCTATAATCTCTTCAAGTATTTTCTCAGTCACTTTTTTTCATCTTCTTCTTCTGGGACCCCTGTAATTCAAATTTTGGTGCATTTAGTGTTGTCCCAGAGGTCTCTGAGACTGTCCTCAATTCTTTTCATTCTTTTTTCTTTATTCTGCTCTGTGGTAGTTAATTCCACTATTTTATCTTCCAGGTCACTTATCCGTTCTTCTGCCTCAGTTATTCTGCTATTGATTCCTTCTAGAGTATTTTTAATTTCATTTATCGTGTTGTTCATCATTGTTTGTTTCATCTTTAGTTCTTCTAGGTCCTTGTTAAATGTTTCTTGTATTTTCTCCATTCTATTGCCAAGATTTTGGATTATCTTTACTCTCATTACTCTGAATTCTTTTTCAGGTAGACTGCCTATTTCCTCTTCATTTTTTTGGTGCGGTGCATTTTTACCTTGCTTCTTCATCTGCTGTGTGTTTCTCTGTCTCCTCATTTTGCTTAACTTACTGTGTTTGGGGTCTCATTTTTGCAGGCTGCATGTTCGTAGTTCCCTTTGTTTTTGGTGTCTGCCTCCATAGGCTAAGGCTGGTTCAGTGGATTGTGTAGGCTTCCTGGTAGAGGGGACTGGTGCCTGTGTTCTGGTGGATGAGCATGGATATTGTCTTACTGGTGGGCAGGACCATGTCCATGGTGTGTTTTGGGATGTCTGTGAACTTATTATGATTTTAGGCAACCTCTCTGCTAATGGGTGTGGTTGTATTCCTGTCTTGCTATTTGTTTGGCCTGGGGTGTCCTGCACTAGAGCTTGCTGGTCGTTGAGTGGAGCTTGGTCTTTGCATTGAGAGGGAGATCCTTGGGAGAGTTTTTATCTTCTGATATTACGTGGAGCTGAGAGGTCTCTGGTCGACCACTGTCCTGAACTTGGCTCCCGCACCTCAGAGGCACAGGCCTGACACCCTGCCAGAGTGTCAAGACCCTGTAATCCACACAGTTTTTCTGAAGTCTTCTGCTAGCATTCAGTAGGTGTTCTGTAGGAGTTGTTCCATATGTAGACGTACTTTTGATGTATTTATTGGGACAAAGGTGATCTCCACATCTTACTCCTCTGCCATCTTGAAGGTCCTCCCGGGAGTACTTTTTGATTATTAAATAATTTAGCTTATCAATATGCTGGGTAACATGTGACCTGTCGTAAAACTTTCATTAAATAATTCTACTCGATTAATCAATTGTTAATCCTAGAAGGATATAGTGATTTGAATACTTTGGGGATCATTGTAAGATTTTTATTATAGTTAATTTTATATGGAGTTTTTCATTTAAAAAGTAGAATGGTCTTAAAATGTATCAATTCATGAATATTGTTTCATCAACATGGTGTGGTAACATGATCCCTGATTCACAATTTGGGATCCCTGATCTCAGCAATATTATAATTTACTGTGTGGTTTTGATGAGGTCGTGGACTTCAGTATGCTCTAAAAACTTGATTAAACATAGTAGAAATACTGTTTTCTAAAGTAGTGTCTAGATCCAAAAGCTTATATATCCATTTGATAATCAGTCATGAGCTGACTTTTGTGGCACAAATCCCTTCAAAATGTACATGCTTCTAGGAGTACTTGGATAATGAAGATACAGGTGATGATAAATTTCATTGCTTTTCTGAACCTATATTGGCTTTCGTTTTTTTTACTTCTGACTTTACTATGTAGAAATCATGATATTGGTAATAAAAATTTTATCTTTATCGTATATATTTATTCACATTTCTTCCATTAATTCTATAGTCATCACTTCCTGGAGAGAAATATGCTCTATTTCCAGACAGTGTGTGTATTATAATTTTCTAAATTTTAAAATAAACAGTGCATTGACATTATAAGCACTCTCAGTGTACTATGATGGTAGCTTCATGTTGTTATCAAAACAATGTGAATACAAGCAGTTGCTTAATTTACACATACCCAATAAACGTAGGTAATAGATATTTTTAGTGAATTGATTTTTATACTGAAATAATTATAGGTTTGTCATTTTGTAGACAAAAGCCATCTGATCGTTTTCTCTCGGTATACATGTTATTGAGAAATTGTCCTGTGACAATAGTTTTACTTTTTATAAATTATCCTCCTTTAAGGATTTTATATATTCCAATGATTTGAACTTCTATGTAGATGATTCCACACTTTTTAGACCCTCCTAAAATGAGAATTGCATTCTGACTGCTTCCTTGACATCTCCATCTGGAGTCCCTGAAAACAGCTTAAATTCAACACACCAATAATTCAATAAATACTTCCTTCTCAGAAAAATGTATCCTGGGATAACCCAGCTGAAGTAATGTTGGATGACACCTTCTTTCTCACACCCTACATATACTTGGTTGCCAAGTTATATATATATATTTTCAATTTTTGCAGTGTCTGGTTTAAATATTTCTTTATTTCTAACTTCTTGAAACATGGACAAATTTGCCTATTCCCATTTGTGTGTGTGTGTGTGTGTGTGTGTGTGTGTGGTGTGTATTTCCTCCTCTACTTATACACTCTATAGAGAACTTTGTAATTTTCTTTTCTTTTTTTTTTTTTTTTGTGGTACGTGGGCCTCTCACTGTTGTGGCCTCTCCCGTTGCGGAGCACAGGCTCCGGACGTGCAGGCTCAGCGGCCATGGCTCACGGGCCCAGCCGCTCTGTGGCATGTGGGATCTTCCCGTACGGGGACACGAACCCGCATCCCCCGCATCGGCAGGCGGACTCTCAACCACTGCACCACCAGGGAAGCCCTGTAAATTTCTTTTTTACATTATTTTTTACTCTTGTTTTGTTCATTTTTAATTTTGAGTCTCAATTGAATTCCCTTTTTTCAAATTCAATCACAATCTTTGCATATAAAATAAAAAACTCACAAGATAATTTTTATATTTTATGAATTCAATTATTTAAATTAAATAAATTATTTTAACATACACACTTGCAAAAAGTGAGTGAAATATGTTTAAGTAGTTAATAAATTCCATTATTATAAAATGAGAGGTGCCAGTCACAACTCTATGTTCCACTGGAGTTTTGCAGCATATCTTGTCATTGCCTAAACTTTAGTTGACTGTTTTATAGAAAGTGATATTTTTCATCATCTCTTAATGACACTTGCTTCACCTGGCACTTTAGTTATTTTTGTTTATGCATCAAACACTACATATTTGATGAAAGTAAATGCTGCTTATTATTCTTGTCATCAAAAAGAACTAAATCAGTTCTGGGAATGGCATTGTACCAGTTTCAGGTGCCTGGGATGCCCTTGAAAACTGTTTGTGGAATAAGTGAATGAATGATGTTTTTCTTCAGAGAAACTCTCTTGAGGACAAGGTCAATATTTTTACATGCCATAATAGTCCCCATCTTCTAGCACCTGTGTAACAGTTTTTTAATAGTCATGTGTAGAATTCAAATAGTCCTGATAGAAAATCTTGTTCAATAAAATATATATTACTGAACCTAATCTCTGAAATAAAAGGCAAAATTTATGAAATCTAAACAAAATTTCTTTAAAGTTTTCTACCTGCTATTGTGAATGAAATGAATTTAAGTTATCATTTTATGAATATGATTAGTGATGCCAAAATACTATTAATCCTATGCAAAATATTAACCAGATTTTGTTATTTGTTCATATAAAAGGTATTACACAAGTAGTATTTAATTGAATATATATATATTTTTAATATCAAATTCTGTACCTTGGAAAATAACTTTTGAGAGAAAATTGATAAAACTCAAGAATGCTATTAGTTTTCTATTTCAGTTCTATACATCAGGACAACACTAAACCTATTTAAGAGATAGATGAGTTTTGTACATGACCATTATGGATTCTGTATGGAAACAGCATTACACATGTGAAATACAGAATCAGATTCATAATGGCCACATTCTTACATTTGAGAAATGATTCATAACATTTCACAACATTGTGATAAAATATGATGTACTGAGAATTGAGCTTTATTGCAGAAAGTTAAAAATGTATGCCTGCAAAATTGTTATGATTCATGTTTTTCAACTGAAAACTGGAATAAAACAGGCTGGCAATCAGTTCTCCAAAAGTGACAGCTGTAATAACCTGGTAGGGAATTCTCAGTAGTTCATGATTTTGACCTTCGGAAGGTATAGATTTAAGGTGGGATTTAATTTGGAACCACAGATGGAAGAAACATCTTCTTTCCTTGGCTAATATTAGCCACTTAAAAAATCCAGAGGAGCCAACTCTAAGTTTTGCACAGAGAGAGGAACCAGTGTATACATATTGTGGGTTCTTAATAAATGTTGTTGTCATAGCTGTAGCTTTTACACAGCCAAAGTGCATACCACAGACCCAGTAGCAACCAAACTTTTATTTTGTGGCTTCTGGCTGTCCACAACTTTAATGCAAATAGTTGTGCATTTTAGACAATGCTAGTTTTGTGGGGAGCAATTTCATTTTCATCCAAATGTCATTCCCTTTAGCTTTGATTCACTCCTACTACTGCTCTATATTATAAAAGAATGAATTCCATCTACCTTAGCTTAAATGGATATATATATATATTTTAAAATATGGGATTATAACCTCTCAATCTATTACCATTCTCAGTACCTATGCAATTCAATGAAAATCATCTGTAAGCTTTAGCTAATTTGCTTGGGATTTAATTTTCTGAAAAAGTGTGTGAATTTGCAAAAGACCAGAAAGAAGAAATAAAATGACTATCTAAAATTATTACTATACCATCTCCTATTACCAAACTAAAATTGTTTCCTAACCTATTGTCAAGAATTTTAAAAAAGGAAAGAAAAATGCCTTTTTCCCAAATAACAAAAGATAGTTTGACAAAGCAAGTAAAATACAACTACTGGTTTATCTGTCTAACAACTTGAACAAGACATAGGGAGTTCAGAGCCATAGCAATTTAGACCTGGAAGAAACATTAGAAATCACACTGGCAATCTCTTTCAGCCAATAGAAAGCTGAGGCCAGAGACGCTTAGTGACATTTTCGGGTTCACAGAACTAATTAGTGTCAAACATGGCAATCCCATGGCAAAAATTTCCAAGCTCTTTTTTTTTTTTTCGCGGTACGCAGGGCTCTCACTGTTGTGGCCTCCCCCGTTGCGGAGCACAGGCTCCGGACGCGCAGGTTCAGCGGCCATAGCTCACGGGCCCAGCCGCTCCGTGGCATTTGGGATCTTCCCGGACCGGGGTACGAACCCGTGTCCCCTGCATCGTCAGGCGGACTCTCAACCATTGCGCCACCAGGGAAGCCCTCCAAGCTCTTTTAAGGAAGTTCTTTGCATTACACTACATGATGATTTATATAAATAATATTTAAATGCCTTCTTAGCAGCAGCAATTCATATTTTTTATTAATTTGTCCATAAGTAGCCTGAGTACTCCAGAAAATTTCTGTCTGACCTTACCTCTTCCTTGCAATAAACCATTCACTGGCTTCCCATCTTATTCAGATAGAGCCAAGATTTATCCAGCGCCTACATGGTCTGAAGGGACCCATTCTACCTCTGCTCTCTGTACCCCATCTTCTATTTCTCCCTCTCATACAATTTGCTCCAGCTGCTTTGGCTTCCTTAGTTCACGGCAAACAACTGTCTCATGCTCCCACTTCTAGGGTGTGCATTTCCTCTTTTCTTTCCCTGGGATGCTCTACCCCCATGTATAGGTATGATTCAGTCCCTTACCTTCTTTAAGTCTGTTTAAATCTCACATTCTAAATGCATCTTTTCCTGACCAGGCTACTTAAAGTGTTTGTTTTGTGTGTTTTTGATTTTTTAAAAAATTCACTGCCATATCCCTACCTTAAGAAATGGTAACTCAATCATATGAGGTCATGAAACATTTTGTTGCTGAATTCATAAATAAAAGAATAAAAAAACTGTTAACTTTATCCAAAGAATAAACCATAAATTATATAAGGCTAAGTGGGAGTGTGAATCAAATACTTCTTTGTAAATATGCCAAAGATTATACAGTGAATTATTAGCAAAACACAAAAAAAATCTTGGCATATTTGAAACCTTACCAATATTATTTTCCCTGAATAAACTGTTTCCTGTTTCATTCCATTTTATAGCATTCCTGCTTCCTTTAGTCAATAATTTTAGCAGCTAAGTGATATTCAAATCTCTTTGTCATCACTAGTATAATCAACTAGTGGTATGGATAAGAACAGTAAATATTTAAAGAAATCTTTATTCTTAAAAGGACACTTGTTATATCTATATTTAAAAACTAGATGTACTCTGTGAAATTTAGGTTGATACTTGGAGATAAAAATAGCTTCAAATTTAATTCACATCTTCCATCTGTAGTATCCATCCCTGGAAGAAGAGTAAATAGACAAAATGTGGTAGCCACATGTAATGGAGTACTATACAACAGTATGGAGCAGCAGATCAGATGTGCCCCTAGATGCACAGAAACATGGTTAGAACTTAAACAAATAATAGTTTTTAAAAATATAAAAAATAACATTATACATACATATATATATGACATGTGTATATATGTGTATATACATACATGTGTACATATGTATATAAACCCATAGTGCTTACTGGAAAAGTAAGAAAGATCATTATATGTATGTGTGTGTTTGTATACATGCATGTTTAACAAGCATATGTACACATTCATACAGACAAATATATAGATATGTAACCTTTATGCATGTCAATTAAAAATATGGGTAACAATAAGAATATATATTTTGAAAAAATATATGCAAACAAAATATAGTGTTAAACACATGAAAATGTTTACCAATGATTAAAGAAAGAAACAGAAAATGAGGAGATAAATGAATAAGCAAATGAACAAATGAAGAAAAGGACATTTCAGTAATAAATGATAATAATGTGCACTGATCCTATGAGAATAATTAACTAAGATCAGTCAATAATCAAGATTTCTATTACAATTAGGATATTTCTATGTCTAAGAGAGAAAATATCAAATATATATTAATTTTACATTGTCAAAGCCATTTCTATTAAAAACAGTACAGCAAAACTTTAATAATATTTTTCATGTTTCTCTTTTTGACACATTCTAATTGAATGAATTAGATGTATATTACACCAAAGTTGCTACTAATGTAGATTTTGTAACTCTTTTTATTAATTTATTATTACTTTGTGATTAAATACTTAACATAGACAATGACTTCCAAATTTATTGGTGCTTCCCAAAAACAAATGTGGGAAGTTTCCTGTCCTTTTTTTTTTTAATTATTGGTCTATACAATTTAGTAAGGTTTCAAAAAGAGAAATACAAAACAAAATTCTGGGATCAATTTAGTTTAAGATTCATATATATATGACATCTGCCCATACTGGGAAATGTCATTTTGTAGGGAATATTCTAAACAGCTAGGGGTGTGGGGACAGGTAAAATAGCTCAGGTGTTAACCTTATGCCCCACTGTTTATTATAGACATAATAATTTAAAAGGAAAAGTTTTACCAGACTATTGTTAGAGAAAGAGGTAATCTGAGAACTGAAGTGATATCCCTCACTGCTAATTATAACAGTAACATTCTCCTCTACATGTTGAACTCTTCATTCATTCATACAATAAACAAATATATATTAAGCACTTTTATACAACATGAACTCAGGTTCTAGGCACTGGAGATACAACACCAAAAAAAAAAAAATTTGCAAAATCCCTGCCCTCATAGAGTATGTCTTATGTAAGTTAACAAAATAGAAATATACTTTCTGAAAAAAAAGATTAAATTCTTTTTGAAAAGTAAATAATTTAAGTCAAATTCTGGTATATAGCTGTATATAAAAAGAAAAAAATATGTAAATCTTTTGTATTTGCTTAGTTTAAATGCGTCTCTTGAATCTAATCATTTGTGGAGGAAATAACTAAATAGGCTTGATTCTTAGAAAACAAGAACAGAGGTAAAAACATCCTGATTCCATTAAAGTTTCTCTATCCTATCAAACTCTTGTCTTAGGAATGGTATATTTCTTCCATAAATTCTCTGGTCCAGCTGTCTGTAATTCTAAGTTTCTTCCTATGGATATAGGTACACCATGTTGAAAAGGTTATGGTTCTGTAAAGAAACTCCACATTATTTAAGTTTGTTGATAATTTCTAAGCACTAAAACTTACTCTGGGAGTAAAGATTCTAATTCTAAGTTTTATATTAAATAATACTATGAAATACAAATTAATCAATATTTAATTAATTTTATGCCATTATTTTTACAGAGAGATATAAAGCTAGGTAACCACATACAATGGAAGTGTGGCCATTAGACACTGAAGAGCAATTAACTAGGTTTTATCTTATTTACAGTCAACAATCAGGGAATAATTACATTGTTTAAAATCAACATCTCCCATCTATGCTTGCATAAAAGATTTATTTCAAAACTTGAAGATGAGAAACAGGAATTACACAGAGATTAAATTATTTAATTTAAAATCAGCAGTCTGTTATCTCCACTTTAAAATCATTTTCCATATTTAGCTTTAATCCAGCAATCTAAAATGATGTTTGAAAAATATTTTTATCCCATTTAATGTACTTAATAATTGAGCATAAATTATGAATGCATATATAATTTGCATGTCATAAATCAGGTTTAGAAGCAGCTGCAAGACAGTAAGGGAGCACTTTTCACCATATATGTTGTGGATTAACAGATCAAATCTAGGAGTGTGGAAGGAATGCATATAAAATACTGAATTGTGATTGTACTCTAATCAGATATCAACATAAATACATATGTTTTAAAAGCTTCAGACAATTTAAGTATATGGTGTCATTTAACTAATTTAGAAATACACATACAAACACAGATGCACATACATCCCTCATTTTGCAATTAAAATATAAATATATGTGATAATCTTTTGCTTTTTAAAAGAGAGTACTGCCATCTTGCATGCTTTCATAAAGCTCTGTGTTCATGCTTTAATAGTACTGTACTTAGGAGTGAAGCTAGGCTGCATTGTCTTCAATATTTAATTGTTTATTGAACAAGGTGGCAAAACTTTATTGCTTAGAAGGGTTTACAGAGAAAGGTTTGCCAAAATCATTTGGAAGCTCTTAAACGAGAATGAACTTCACTCTTCAGATTAGCACAATTGAATTTCCTCTGTTAATAAAAACTCTATTTCTATAAAATAAATAAATAACACATGTACTTGAATCTATAGAAATCAAATTAATTAGGACACTCTAATGTCTATTCAATAGCTCTTTTTTAGAAATATTTCATACTTAGTAGCTTTAATACTGTTTTACTATTTTGGAGCTTAATTATAGGAGCTTGTAGTAAACTACAAAATAAAGTTTCTCTCTAATTTGGTTAAGTATCCATCACAAATCAAAAATCATTACATCTAAAAAATATTTACTTTAATATTCATCATCTAAACTGAAAATCATATTCAATTGATCCTGGTTCCTAATAAGTGCTTCACAAGCATTGAGGAAAGTTAATACAAAATGGCCATTACGTGATACCCTCACATCTTTCTTAATTTAATGGATACATAAATTAATCATTTAACTAATGGGTCAAGTTCCAAGGATATATTTTGGAACAGGATTCTAGTTTCTGAGTTTCCTCTGAGACAGATCCTCTAACACAGATGAGCAAATTAGTTCATATGCCCTGTAGTCTCATAAGTTATTAGTTTGATATTTTGCTACTGTTATGATGAACAATGAATTAGATAGTAGGCTGTGTTATGAAACAAACACATATTATAATTTTTCATATATATTTTTATAAAGATATACCTTGTTGGTTTTTTCCCCTTTTTAAGCCCAGTTTTCTCCTATAGGTATCATAAACTTAGTTTCTGTTAAATATTCCCATATTTTACCCAACAAAATTGGATTTTCATTAAAAATGTTTTGTGATATTTTAAAATAATAAAATATGTGTTTTTCTATAACTACAGAAGTTATACAAATTTTTATTAAAAGATGCAATTATTACTTGGTCCTTCTTTTGTTTCCCTTACTTCTCAATGCCTTAGGAAACCAGTATTAGCTTTCTGGTATCTATCCTCTATACATCTGTAGAAACATACATAGATATTCTTGTATAACTTGACTAAGTTGCATATAACATATAACATGCAGCAATTTATTGCTCTGAATATTTCATTTATCCCTCCAGATCAGATTTTAGTATTTATTTTTTATCAGTGTACCAAACATCATCTGTTATTTTTATTAGCTTCAGTCTATCCATATGTAGATACAATGCATATTTATGCAAAATATTGCCATTGAATGGAGCAGTTAATTTACATGTTCTAGCCACTAAAATAACATTTTAATAAATATATTTATGTATATGCCTATAAGCATTGAGACTTTTATTTCTATAGCCTAGATTACTAAATGAGGTATTGCTGAGTCAATGAGCGTGAATCTGTAATTTTGATATATAGTGCAGATTTATTTTCAAAAACAGTGTAGCTGTTTAGACTCCATTCAGTGATGCCCATTTCCCTACATATTTGTGCACCATAGTTAACACTCGAATCTTTAACCAATACAACGTTTGGAAGAAGAAAACTTGTGATTTTAATTTATATAGTCTTAATTAGGAGTGATGTGAACTATAATATCACTCATTATCTTCATGAATTAAGATACTTGCCTTGAAATTTATTATCAATTAAAAAAAGGAAAAAAATTGCACCAGTTGTAACAGACAAGGAAGACTTTATTCAATAAAAAAGACAGATTGAATTCAATTTTGCTGAAACAAAAGGCAGGGGACGTTTCAGTGCTGGAGTGAGCTTATTGAAAAGTATTGGAGGACATTTCTAAGGAGGTTGGTCCATGTGGTGACATCATCTTTGTTTACTAATTGGTGCTTATTGAAGTTAGCCTCCTACCCTCCCATAGAGACTGGGAAGTCAAGCCTCTACATTTCTTGATGATTGCATTTCAAAGAAATGGCTCTCAGGTCTTTGAGAAGAAAAAAAAATATATTTGCTGGGTTGTAAAACTGGCAAGAGGCTGAGAGAAGATTTATATCTCAAAGAGGTAGAGAAATAATTTACAGGTGCAAGTTTTCTAAAGTAAATGCTCTCAGAAAAGGGAGGTCAGGGAGTGCACAGTCAGGAAGAAGCCTGTCTAAAGTTTAGTCAAGCTGAGGAGAACCTTAAGGCCATCTTGATTTCTACAAACAAAATAACTTGTGCCTGTGGCTACCTCCTCCAGAGACAATTTACTTGCCTAACCCTCTCCCCACCTGCATGAGAAATTTGTAGCTTTTAATCCTTGCCCTCCTTCTGCATTTTGCTGAGATTATCTATCTACCTACCTACCTATTCATCTATCAGTCTTCTATTTAACTTATTCTCTCATAAGAATTTAATTCTGGGCTATTATGTATTTACTAGGAGTATAACTCATCTAGTTCAATAATTTTTAAATAGCACATTACTATTTACTAAAATGTATGTTTATAAATATATTACAAAATGTGTTTGCTGTATTTTCTTCTTTTTATTTTCCATTAAAAAAAACAACCACCAACAACTGTGTTCTGATTCTATAACTATTTGTACTTTCTCTAGAATTGTCCAAAGACACCCAGGGGGCAAAAGCTCTGACTTTTCACATGTTTGATTCTATCTTACTTTTTATGTTAAAAATGGAACTGTAAGAGTTGGCAGTATTTAACGTTCTTGAACAACAGATAACTTCTCTCCATCAGCCACGGATTTTATTCCAATGTTCTTCAGTTTCTACCGTGCAGATGAGAAGTTCTATGGTTGGCAGATTTTCTCTTCCTTTTAAGGGAAAATTTCCTTCTATTCTGAAGATTATAAGATTTTCTCTCTTTTTTTTTTTCTGAATTGAGGATTTCTATCAGGGTATTATGAATTGTATGTGATTTTTTAATTAATCCTGTCTGGGACTTGATAAGCACTTTAAATCTCCAGGCTCAGAGAATATGCATCTCTTATTGGTTCTCCTTTTCTTTAGTTCTTTTTTTCTTTCTGGAACTCTTTCTTCCATCCCCTGTTATTACATCTGCTTTGTGGTACAAGTCTCTTAGAATTTCCTTATGGCTCTCCATTCCTTTTTATAGTTCTTCAACATTAAGTGCTATTTCTTTTCTCTGACTCTGCAGAACATCATTTAGCTTTTAGCTGTGATTATCCTATATTTTCATTTAAAGATACTTTAAATTCAAAGTTTATTAAGACTAGATATCACATTTACATACTTCGTCCATTTCTTCCAGGTAAAAATGTCAGCTGCCTCCTAACCCCCAGGAATGTAGACAGTTTAGTTCACCATCTTAGCCCCCAGCCAGCAAGATCAGGAAAGTCTCCCAGAGTCCCTAGTGTAACCAACTGCTATTCCACAGGTGGCAGTTCTCACCCCAGCTGTCCTTAGAAAGCATGAGATTGTTCTTTATATCTTCAGAAAAATCCCCTCCTCTCCTTCTGATTTTCAATCCTTATCTGGTTCCAGGGAGAACATTGGGATATACTTTATATATTCTGCCACATTTCCCACCAATAGAAGAAAAGGGAGTCACCAATATCTCACTCCATCCTTTACCTTCTGGAAACCAGATTACCATTTTAATATTGGCAATGTTTACTGGAGTGGGGTTGGGAGGATTTTCTTGACTAATGTTGGAATTTTCTTTTAAAGCAAGGCAAATAGAGTGCTCAGCTTTTTATGTTATACGGGTTCTGTTAGTTCTATAAATGGATGTGTGATAGTTTTCAAACAACTTAGCATAAATGCAACAGGGGTATTTCTAATACTCAGGGTTATATTAGATCTTTAGTTTAAACCATGACAATTTTAAGCTGGAACAAGACATTAAACAGCAAGGTTTTCTCTAACAGCTCCTGTCCTGTATATCTCAGCATCTTGCTCAAAAACACAAATTGTGCACAAAAAGGCAACTCATTCAGATCTGTCATTACCTTATTCTCTTTCTCTTTTCCCAAAAAATCCAATCTGTCGAGCCTAACTAATAATATAAATAGAGTAGAAAACAGATACAGATACAGACATAGATATGAAGCTTCATTTTTCATCAAACAGGGTATGGTGATATTGTTTTGTTTGTTTGTTTGTTTGTTAACATCTTTATTGGAGTATAATTGCTTTACAATTGTGTGTTAGTTTCCGCTTTAGAACAAAGTGAATCAGCTATACATATACATATATCCCCATATCTCTTCCCTCTTGCGTCTCCCTCCCTCCCACCCTCCCTATCCCACCCCTCTTTTGAAGAGTCATCTGGTGAACTACAGTTATATAAAATGCATTCAACATTAATAGCTGTATATTTATATTCATATATAATTTTTAAAATTGTCATAGATATTTTTTCACTTCCCTATTAACCAATAGAATTTTCCTAATCCTTCCCATCCTCAAGTCAAGACAAGTAAGGTTCCTACAGGAGATGTAAGGAGGCATATTTGTATGTGTTGTCAATGAACCAGAGCATGGATCTGGCTTTTATCCAACAATCAAACATTTTAATTATGGAATCCAAGGAGAACGTCTTATTGCACACTAAAATCTGAAATTACCCAGAGTCATAATTAAGTATAACTTACACATAACACTTTGTGTACCATCTAGAATGCATTTAGTTGAATACTGAGTATTCTACCCACTCAACTAAACATTCAAACTAAACATTCAAACATGCTAAACTATAGGGGCTCAACACAGGCAATAGGTATATCCTAGAAAAGGAACTGAGCATGGTTCTCTGGAAACCCATTACTAATCATTATCTTGATAACAGTTTTTCTAGAATATAACATTGTAAAGAATCTCTTTTTGTATTATTTTTTACTGAAGTATAGTTGATGTACAATATCATGTTTAGTGTGTACAGCACAGTGATTCAGATATATATATATGTTTATGTTCAGATTATTTTCCCTTATTACAAAATATTGAGTATAGTTCCCTGTGCTATACAGTAGGTCCTTGTTGGTTATCTATTTTATATATAGTAGTGTGTATATGTTAATTCCAACCTCCTAATTTATCCCTCCCACCACCCTCCTTTTGCTTTTGGTAACCATAAGTTTGTTTTCTCTGTCTGTGATTCTCTTTCTGCTTAGTAAATATGTTCATTTGTATCATTTTTTTAGATTCCACATATAAACAATATCATATGAATCTTAAGCCCAAATTAATTTGTAAGTAATTTATTTTATATTTTATATAGTATGGTATACTTTATATAAAATATTATTTTATATTATAAATTGTTTTAATTCATAATTAACAAAACAATTATAATTTCTTTAATTTCATATTTATATTATGCAAAATTTATATTTGGAAATATAAGTTGCCATTTATATTATCAAATGTAAGCCTCTTTCTGAGTTAAACCAAAATAATGTCAGAACACCTAGTGGAATATTAATAAAACCTATTATTTAGCTTCCTTTGGGTTGTAGGTGAAAGGCCCCAAAGCAACCAGACTTAACAAAAGGAAAATACTATTATAAGGATATAGGGATGTGTCACAGGATCCAATGGTAGGAATGTGGCTAAGTGTCTGAAAGGTGGAACAAAACATTAGGGGCAGAACCAGACTCTGTTTTTCACTTGCACTGCTGTCTGTACCTCTACTTCATTATTCTCTTGTAGGGAATTGACTTCATTTGTCCTCTGATCTACACAGTGAGAAAGATGACCTCTGGGACCAGTATAGGGCCTCCCCCACTGTAATGCTTGTTCAATCTTCAGACTTTTCTTGGGGGTCCAAATGGTTATTAAAACAAATTGAGGGACTTCCCTGGTGGCACAGTGGTTAAGAATCTGCCTGCCAATGCGGGGAACACAGGTCCGATCCCTGGTGTGGGAAGATCCCACATGTCGCGGAGCAACTAAGCCCGTGCACAACTACTGAGCCTGCGTTCTAGAGGCCATGAGCTACAACTACTGCAGCCCGCGCGCCTAGAGCCCGTGCTCTGCAACAAAGAGTGGACCCCGCTTGCCACAACTAGAGAAAGCCTGCGTGCAACAACGAAGACCCAACACAGCCAAAAATAAAATATAAATAAATTTATTTTAAAAAAGTTTAAAAACATATAAAACAAATTGTATTTTTGTTTTCTTTAATGTCTAATGAGTCACCAAGGGACTTTCTAACTCACAGAGACAGCAAGGCAAAGTGTCCAGTACAAACTGCATTATGTCACTAATGTATCAGTATCACCAAATCCAAAATATATATAAACAGTGGTTTTGTTAGAACTGATTCAAATTATTTTCAAATGACTACATCAAATATGTGGTCATGTCAATTCAAATGCTGAAGTTAACCCTTGACTGTCAATCAGTGACTCACCACTCAATGTAAGAGCGAAAAAAGAAAAAAATCATGGGATTTATTTGTTGAAAATGCTGTGTAGACAAACTTCTTCCTATGAGAGGATTTCTGTTATATTCATCATTCTTGACATTCTGCTTCACATTTCCCTTATATTTCATGAAACAAGGATATTACTTTTGTTCCTCACCTTGACCATTTAACATTTTTGCAGAACATGAAACCTGACTCTGCTTTTCCTTAGCTTTGTGTGTCTAGAATTTCATTTTATACTTTTAGGTTTATATGATAGAAGTGCTGCAAGGTAAAGAATGGCCCATCTACTTTAGGTGCCAGCCAAGACGGATGGCTTGTCTTCGATGATATATACTTTTTCAAGCCAACTGAGTGTCTGATTAATTGAAGAGGGAAAATTATTGCAAAAATTGCCACCATGCCATTTATTCTCTTTCTGTTTTACGTGACTTGCCTTTGTGAGAGTTATATTTTTGATTTAATTTCTATCTGTATTGTTTTGTCTGGAACATTACATCTATGACATTTTGATTCTACAGAAATTGGGAAGTGATGTATAAGATAAAATCCAGGAAGAAATCACTTAGGCTACAAGAAATCAGTAACTATCAATGTTATATTATAAATCAAACTAAGAATATTTATACTGCCAAAATGGTATAAAGCTGCTTATTGATGTTATATAATAATTGATAATTAAAATTATAAAGGTAAAGATAAATATATAAAGATAATTCCAAGTAGAGTGTGTAATGCGTTTATCCCATGCATGCCTACACATGTACACAATGTCATTTCCATGAGACAGCGCTTCCTTTTTCTTTGCTTTGTCCTCAGAAGGCAGCCTCATACATCAACCAGTAATTAGTGAATACATGAAGGACCTGACAATCTTTTAATACCCTTCCAAAGTTTTCAGCTATAGCAAAAGAAAAAAACAACAAATTAAAAGAATAAAAGTTTTTCACAACTGAAAATCGACTTTGATACTAAGATTAAGATTTTTAAAAACAAAATTTTCCCTCTAATTCAGTTTGATATGGGGTTTATATAACTCCATATAATACTACTTTATTCATTCAACAGATGTTTAGTGGGCATCACTTAAATGTTCAACAAACTTTTAAGTAGTTTTATTGTTAATTCTCATAATACTCTGAAATCATTTTTTATTTTCATCCTTTAACATTAAGGAATAAGGCTCAGCATATCTCTTCCAAAGCTTCACTGAATTCATCAATTACTTGCAAAGAATTGTGTAATTAAAATATTGAGAAAATACATGTATAGCCTTCCTACAATGTAGCTATTCATGCATGTGGAATTCTGACACTGAGTTAGGAACAGAGCGCAAATATATACCACTTGCAAATCTTCACATATTTTATAAATTTTGGTAAAAGCTATTATTCATGTAGCCGTGACCAAGGATTTTTTTCCAGGAAAAATAATTTATTTTTTCAATTTTTAAAACAATGGGCATGATAGGTATAAAATATGTATCCTTTTCTCCATTCTTATTCAAGCAGAGAAATATTTATCCACTTATAAAATATTCTCCACTGCCTCTCCCCCCTCCCATTTTGAGTGAGGACTAATTGATATTTTGGTGACTTTATTCCATGACCACGTAAGATATTTCTCAATGCATACTATTTCAGCCTCAATAATAGACTTAAAATTTAATGAATCACTTTTTTTCTCTGTTTAGCTTTAATTGTACTTCCTTCCATTCATTTTGTTTTTCATTTCTCTTTTCCCTTTTTTCTCCTTTGCCTTTACTCTTTTCATCTTATTTTTCTATTCTCCCCCAATTCTCTTTCTCTTGGCCTTTAATTTTTTTTTATTACTTTTCTGTTTTTCATTACTTAAGCAGATCCTTAAATAGAATGTGCTTAAGTTATAGCAGGCAGACACTAAGTTGTCTCTCAATCATTCCCACCTCCTGAAACATACCTTTTGTGGAATCCTCTCCTTGTGAATGTGGACTGGTTTGGGACTTGTTTCTAACCAAGAAACAATGAAAACATTTTGAAATGTAATTTTCATGGTTAGGTTACATAAGACTGTGACTTAACACTTGCTAGCAGACGCTCTCTACTGCCTATTCGGCTTTCACGCGTTAATGAAGCACGCTGCCTTGCTATAGGGGGCTCACGTAGTAAGGGATTGATGGCAGCCTTTAGCTAAGAGCAGGTGGAAACTGGAGCCCTCAGTCCAATATCCCTTGAGAAACTCAATTGTGCTAAAAAGCTTATGAGTTTAGAAGTAGACCCATACCGAGTTGAGACTGAAAATGAGACTGCGTGTTTTGATTAGAGCACATAAGAGGACCCAGTTAATCTGTGCTTAAATTCCCCACCCAAAGAAATTGTGAGGTAATAAATATCTATTGTTTTATCCTAAGTTTTGCAGCAATTTTTAAACAGGAACAAATAATAAATATATGTTTTCCTGTGCTACTTGCTATTTTTTTCTCCTACCGTCTTTTTAAAAGATAAGCAGTCCTTCAAAGACATATTTTAAAATATGTCCTATAGAAGCAAAGAGAGGAAGTTCGTGCTCTGTCATGCTCAAGTTTTAAGTTTTTAATTTTTTGTACTCAACATTAGTTTGAACATCAACTTTGTTACCAATAAAAATGTAGTCAGTAACTCAGTTTATATATTAAAACATTTATGAAAGTAACAATGGCTTTTACTTTGAATGGCAGAATATATAAAATAATATTAGGTACGTTTGCCATGACAGATTGAATTTTTAAATTTTTTCTTTGGTACCATGTTCTGAGTGAAAATATTGAAATCTTATTGGGATTAGCATTTTTTTTTTAATTTTGAAGTATATAATCACAAGGGCTGAGATTTGTGTGAGGCAAATGAGGTGCTTTAGGGCATAACATCTGAGGAGACACTCGCTCTAAGCGTCATGCAAGTGTTGACTCTACATTTGCATATTTGCGTGAGATGATCTTTTTCTATTATAGAGTCAATAATTAACTACCATTGCTTCAGCATTTGTACATGTATCAGAAATCATGAAATCAAAAACAGTGCATTTAATTTAGAAGAAGTATTTATTTAGTAAAATACAGACTCACTCACAAAGCAGTATATAAATACATCTCTTGTGGATGCACATTTTAAATGTAGTCTTGGGGCATAATCTTCTTAAAAATAGCCAGTAACTTTTAAGTCGATGTTAATGCCTCTTCCACAAATGCTTAATTTCAATTTTCCATGTTACATTATTATCAAACCCATGGCATATACTGGACAAATATTTTGTGCAAGTTTTTTATTCATCACCACCTTGCTTAATAAATAGAAATTTAATACTTAATTTTTCACTGGACATGCACATGCTTAACTTATTAAATGGCAAATGGCTTATTATAATTTTTAAAATGTGGAACCAAGCAATAAAACACATACAAATTTCACACTTTGCCCACTGACTACTCCAGTGAGCACCTTGGCTGCTTAATTTACCTGGAAGTTGTTGCATGGGTTGCAGTATCTGTCTGTAGGAGCATCAGATATCTGCTCACCATCAATGGAGACAGAGAGAGTACCTATCCAAGTGTATTTTGTTTTATCAGCGTGTGTTCTCCATGCTGTCCTTTAAAGCCCAGAGCATTTAGAAAGGGTCAGGAAAAGGAGATGTGGGTTAGCATGGTTCATCATTCACATTCAGCCATGTGTTAAGGTGAGAACTCTTCCTGATACGTTTGTCTCACAGGCTACTAGACATGCCCATGTAGAACCTGGAAGTACAAAGTTCATTTGTTCATAGGAGATGCAAACCATTCTAGATTGTTTTATTGCAATTGTTACCAATAATCCTTTGTTTAACAACCTGGTTCAAATATGCTAAATCAGACAGGACACCATGACAACAGGCAGAAACAAAGACAGACCCAGTCACACAAAATGTACTTTATGATGTTCATGAAAGTGAGTCTTATTATGCCTATTTTACAAGTAAAGCAAGTATCTTAGAGAAGCCACACATCCATCAGATAATTAGTAATAGAGCTAAGAATTGAACTTAGATTATCTAGGTCCTGAACCCATATTTTTTTCTTAACATTACACTGTTCCATAAAAAAGTGAAAACTCTTTAGGAGAGGAAAGTTTTTAATTTAATTTTATTTATTTATTTATTTTGCGGTACGCGGGCCTCTCACTGTTGTGGCCTCCCTCTCCCGTTGCGGAGCACAGGCTCCGGGCGCACAGGCTCAGCGGCCATGGCTCACGGGCCCAGCCGCTCCACGGCATGTGGGATCTTCTGGGACCAGGGCACGAACCCGTGTCCCCTGCATCGGCAGGCAGACTCTCAACCACTGCGCCACCAGGGAAGCCCCTAGAGATGAAAGTTTATTACTTACTAGTTTTCTTTAACTGTAATTTCCTTGTCTATAATATCATGTTTTCATAACTTTTCATTGATATGCATTTAAAATTATGATATGCAGCATATGTACCATATGTAACGTGTTTTGTGACTATTTTTTTCATGATGAAATGTATAATAATCAAAATTATGTCCTTTAGGAATTAATGAGATGTAATCAACATATTTTTTTCTTTTGGATTTAGAGTAATCATATACACTAAATTCATATTAAAAAAGGTATAGAAAAAAACTATTCTTCATCACCTCAATATAATGGAATAAATTGTAGTAATTTAACATCCAAACTAAGTTGACTCTAGTTCATAGGAAATGAAAGAAAAATAAATAGAAAAAAACCTAAAATTATCAAAAATAATGTTCTAAGTAAAATTTTATAACATCAGAGATTACCACATAGTTTCAACAAGTCATAACTTCTACTAACTTTGAACCTAAAACCTGTTGAAGGTAATATGTGAAGCTAACATATCACATAACAGTCCTGGAGCCTAAAATGTCTACTAAACCCAACTTATTATTACACTTACATTACTTTTCGGTTGTTTCCAGGTTTTAGTTGGGATGCCTGAATTTCTATGGGTGGTGAAAAACATATGAATTTTAAGTACAGATAAATATTTATACATATTGCAAATGTGTAAATTTTTGTCTATAAGTATGGAAATATTTGTCTATAAGTTTGGATATAATAGATACCACATTCATATGTGCGATTACTTTTTTGCTGATTATTTTAAATAACAAAAGTTTGGGAACTTTGAAGTGAAAATATTTAGATAATTTTTTTCTGTAACTTGTGCTTTGTAGCATCCTTGGAGATACACTCAAAGATCTTGTTAACTCATCTAAAGAGATTTGAACAATGTTTGTACATTTATTTTGCTGTAATTTTGGCTTACCCTGGTCTCTTTAGTAATGACCTCTACAGCTACCTTCCCCTCTGCTCTTTGGAAAGCAAAGTTATTTACTCTTCAAAAGTCGGACAGGAAAACACACACTTTGAGATTGGGGTATATGTTAAATAACCCATCCAGAATTATGTATATTAAGATTAAAACCACAAAGAGTTAAGATATCATGGAGTAATAGTGAATATGTACATCATATTTAAGAAAAAAGATATTCTACATAAGTGAATTTTCAGATAACATAAAATTATCCTTTCAAGTGCTGAAATCTGACTAAAGAAAATATGGCTAGAAGATTTCTAAAATGCTTTATACCACCCTACTTCTCTTTCAGCTGAGTCAGGTGATTTGTGTCTTGTCATTTGTGTAACTCAGCATTTTGCAAGGAGGAAGAGTTAGATACTCATTTGAACACTGTCTACATTGTTTCATTTATTTGATTCATTTTTCCCATCCTTCTGGCTGACACAGGTTCAGTAGCTAAGCCAGGTGGTGGAGCCAACAAATCTGCAGTAGAATGTAAATGTAAATGTTGGCAAAATCAACAAAGCTCAAATCTTAAATGTCGTACCCGTATTTTCATTGACATGATTTGCTTTATTCAATTAAATGAGAAGTCACTTGGCTTGTGCATTACTGGTTTCTGTGATCATCTCTTATTTTTAGTCATAATATATAAAATATCCTCTGTTTGGGACTTCTCTGGTGGTGCAGTGGTTAAGAATCCGCCTGCCAATTTAGGAAACATGGGTTCGAACTCTGGTCCGGGAAGATCCCACATGCCGCGGAGCAATTAAGCCTGTGCGCCACAACTACTGAGCCTGCACTCTGGAGCCCACGAGCCACAACTACTGAGCCCCTGTGCCACAACTACTGAAGCCCATGTGCCTAGAGCCTGTGCCCCACAACAAGAGAAGCCACCACAGTGAGAAGCCGGTGCACCACAATGAAGAGTAGCCCCCACTTGCCACAACTAGAGAAAAGCCCACGTGCAGCAACGAAAACCCAATGCAGCCAAAATAAATAAATTAATTAATTAAAAAAAATATATATCCTTTCCTCTCAGTAAGGGCTATTGTACTGGTCTATCATTTGCTATTTGGCGATTAAGTCAATAAATAGTCCTTCTTATCTGTTTATAAGTGAAATACCTTGTTTTCCAGAGTTAGATCTTCAAATTCCCACATTCCAACCATTAGAAGTGCAGTCTCTATTTCTGCAAGGTCATTCCTGTAAGTGTTAATATCCAACTAATCTGCTGTGGTGTTCACTCGTGTCCAGGATAAGGGAGGGAATCCCTGTGTTGCATTAGTTGGGTATTTTATCAGAGCATCTGTCTGTCATGAAAGTCACTGGCCAAGGCAGAGCAACACCAGGTGTCTCTCGGAGAATCTCTAGGCAGAATGGTCCGTCCTGTCCTAGCCACCCCACCTTCCCAGGATATGTTCAGTGATGCAAGACTTCTACCGAACTAGCCAGGACCTTCATAGCCCAGGACTTCTCTAGTAGAACGGGTTGAAGAAAGTTCTGGATTGGGCCATCTGAGTGGTGGGTGACAGCAGAGACATAAGCTCAGCTGGAGCCAGTAGGCCTGCCACTGACAGTAATCCTGGCAGAGGAGTACAGGTCATTGTTTTAGGGAAGCAGAACAAACTTTGGCAGAGCTGTCTGGCAAGGTTTGATGGCTGTGGGTGGGAAGCAGGTTTCAAAGTCTATTGTCCAAGTGGGGTTATTGGAATCAGTCTGCTACTTCAGCAGCCAGGACCAGTGCGGCGAGCCGCCTCCGACCAGCAGAATGACGAGTCGCCACACGCA
>NW_020837973.1:18367796-18459312 GCF_003676395.1 Aethalodelphis obliquidens | reverse complement strand
CGGATAGGTCGCTACTTTAAAACCTCATTAGTATACTTAGCGCAAGCACAGTGGCCACAGGAAGGATGATTCAGCTTACTTCAGCTTCCTGCTGCGTGGCAGTTAGCTGACCGCGCCCTACATCTCCCCCTTTTTTATTTACTAGAATCACCAAGCAGAATGCAGCCCGTACAAGTGTTCACCTCATGATGTGCTCACTGTTCGAGGGCAGCCTTCCGTTGGCATGTCTGAGACACCTTCCTGCGTGCAATGCCAACAAGGGCTGCAGGGTGCAAAGGCTGACTCAGAATAAGTTTTGATTCCCTATAGAGGTGCAATGGCAACAGGGCCTCTCCGTGCAAGGGCAATCCATTCGAATTGTTTAGGACGGAGATCCAGGCTGCGGGAGAATCACCTTCACTAACAGCCAAAAGCGCTTGAGTGAGTAGGACCTTATCTCGATGTGCCCTGACGCGCATGCGACAGACCAACCAGAGACATATTATAATCCCAAATATACAGCAGAGCCCAAAGATCCCCACCCCTACCCACTCTTTAAAGAAGGAAAAGGCAGAAGAGAGCCAAGAGGTAAAATCTCCAAAGGTAACGGGTTCCAGCTTGGTAGCATTCAGTTGCATAATCTGAATCTTTTGCTTAAATATCATCCGTTCAGCTTCTTGAGACCAGTTTCCCTTTAGGAATTCTCCAATCTCTGCACTCAATCCTTTGTGGAATTCCAACTAATACAAAGACTTCGATTCAAAATAAAATCACTGGCATTATACGGTGCCCAGTCATAATTCAATGGCTGGGTACAGGCCGTATTCATTTCACAACTAGTGGAATAAAATATTGGAAGAACTCTGCTCTGAGAGTGAACCGGCATGGGAACTGGCCAGGTCCGGCTAATTCCCCAGAACGTCATATTCTCTGCCCTAAGCAAGGGAAGAATCATCAGGAACATCCAGCTCAGCATCTTCTCTGAAGTTTTCTTCAACAATTCTCGTCAGTCTTGATGGCACCCAGATCGGATCTTGATCCTGACTGGACTACTCACCGACGGTTCACTCCGTGTGTCGAGTTCTGAATCGGTCCTCCATGCAGGGCGCGAAGTTCCCGGGTTTCGGCACCAAATGCGGCGAGCCGCCTCCGACCAGCAGAATGACGAGTCGCCACACGCAAGATTCTTCTCGTATCACACTTTATTGGAGCACAGCTTGGTTAAAGAAAAGATGGAAGGAAGACACCGCAATCCTATAGCAGTCTGCTTATATAGGGATTAAGAACATGTGTCGCTCTGTGATTGGCTTTCGCCGATGGTGCGACTTGTGAGCCAGCATCGGATAGGTCGCTACTTTAAAACCTCATTAGTATACTTAGCGCAAGCGCAGTGGCCACAGGAAGGATGATTCAGCTTACTTCAGCTTCCTGCTGCGTGGCAGTTAGCTGACCGCGCCCTACAGACCAGGATTCAGATTAAGGGAACGCAGAGACCCGAGTAAGATTATAAATATTGAAAATGGATTTCTTCACTTGAAATTCTGGCTGTATAAATTAGCTGCCCAATCTTGGGCAAGTGATTTTATCTCTTTTTGCCTCCTTTTTCTCATCTATAAATGGGCACAATGTTTGTAACTCACATGATTATTGTGAGACAAATTATTGAGATAAAGTGTTACAACAGTGTCTGATACATCATAATTACTAAATAAATATAATAATTATTATTTGCTCAGATGCAGCACTTCTAATGTTAATATTCATTTGCAGAATAAATGATTATTCCTCCTCTAGGTGAGTGAATCATGTCACCTACATGATGCATTTCAAATTGTAGTTCTTTCCTCAAGAGCATGGGATGTAACTAGTGGATGTGCTATTGCTTCTTTTGACACCAATATTTGTTTATGCCAAAACAGATACCCCATTATATATAATATTAGTTCAAGACATTTTGAGCTGATAAACATATCATGGCTTTATTTTGACTGTTTTTGTTCTACACTTTAAACCTTTATTTGTTATTTAAATTTAAGATACATTATGAGATTTCTCTTAACTATCCCCAGAATCTTTCCTTTAATGCCCTATTGTCCGAAGATTCTGCTTACACTTAACAGGGTAAAGGGAATCATTCAAATGGCAGTCAGAAAGTGCAATGTTGCTTTTTGAAATAATTCAATTTTAGAACACTGAAAGCTTAATACAACCTCAGTTTAAATAACTTAGATAATGATTAAAAGCAACGGATGTGGTCCAAACTCTCTATTCAATTCCAAGAATAGTTGTCATACTGAAGATCTGAAAAACAATGTGATCCTTTTAGACTTCTCCATATTTCATTATGACACAAGTTAATTTTAGGTATCGAATACATTTGCTATGTAGAATTTTTCTTTATCTTGGTGAAAAGAGCCAAATGGGCAAAAAACTAGGGGTAGGGATTTCTATTCATCTAAACTGGCCTTTCCATGTCTTCAAAGAACTTCTACCAACTCTCACACCTTTTTTTTACCAGCCTCATGAAATCCGATATGTATAGTTCTTTCTATAACTTTAATGGAAGCCACACAATGAAAGGGGTCTCAACAGGCTTTTCCATTACTCAACAACATGAATGAGTTTAAGCTAATTTTTAATTATTGAAATGAAGGGATAAAAACAAATTATCTAATATGCTTACGTTTGGAATATTTTTCAGACCCCGATTCCAAATCTTCTGACACCGATTTTAAAGCTTTTAATACAGACACCATACTTCCATGATTAAAAACTAATTGTACATATTGCTCTTCTCATGGCTAAATATTTTTGTATTTCTTCCATTCCCATAACATGATTGAGTTTGCTAAAAAATAAAATATGAGTAAATTCTTACTTTTGGTGTTTTGAAAATGTAGATGTTATTCAAGGAAGAGTTTTATCATGAGATACTGCTGCATATTAGGATTCAGAAGTTGGTGCACATTTCATAATGTCTAATTTTACTCTTTTACTGAGTTAAAGTAAAAAAAGATTCTTAAGGGATTCATTCATATTGGATCTCATACAATGCACCGTAAAACCTAAGTTTGGCTATTTGTTTTGATTAAGGCTTATTTTCAAAAAGCACCTGAAATTTAGCTCAAGAAATGAAAAGCATAGATGCATATAAATTTAAGGTCTCACTTCTGAATTTTATTTTAATTTATTAGGTAAATTCACTTCTGGGCAGTGAGATGATAAAATCTATTTCCAGACTAAAAGACACTTATTAGAGTATCCATGTAATTAATCTTACAGATCTATATGGACTTTTGTTTCTATATTGCTTTTATATGGGTGGGCAATACTTAACATGAAATGCGGATGAATAAGGATGTGTATGTGCCTGAGTTACTGAAAATGGTAACCCAAAAATTGTAAAAAAGAATACACATAAACTTATATGTATCTTTAAATACTTGCTTTTTGTAAAATCTATCCATTTAAAAAACTGATATTCAAAATCTAAAGCCCAAAACACAATTGTGCCAAGATTTCAGTTAGAATTTGTTGTCCAATAAATCTTTTATTTATTTTTTACCATTAAAACAAAATTTTATTGGGGTAGAGTTGATTTACAATGTTGTGTTAGTTTCAGGTATACAGCAAAGTGAATCAGTTATACATATAACCACACTATTTTTTTAGATTCTTTTCCCGTATAGGCCATTACAGAGTATTGAGTAGAGTTCCCTGTGCTATACAATAGCTCCTTATTAGTTATCTATCTTACATATAGTAGCATGTATATGTCAATCCTAGTCTTCCAATTTATCCCCTTCCCCATCTTTACCACTTTTAAGCAAACAGTTCAGTGGTAATAAACACATTCATAACATTGAGCAACCATCACTACCATCCATCCCCATGAACTCTTTTCTTCTTCTAAAACTGAAACTTTTTACCCATTAAAGAGTAACTCTTCATTTCCTCATTCCCTGCCTCTGGCGACCACCAGGACTATGTTCTTTTAAAATATATCTGGACAACCTATGTTTTCACCAATTGATCAAAAGGCAAATTGGATGTCTCTATTAATGGTATCATAAAAACCTCAAATATTAGAATACTATGACAGTCAATCTAGAAATCCTTAACATAGGTGTCAGTATGTGGCAAATCTCTTTTTGTATGTCACTGAAAAGACGTACAGCTAGACTTCAACTGTGATGCTCATTCACTGGTGGTTAACCTTTCATGTCCCTAAACCTTTCTGGACCATCTTGTTTTCACTGACACCAATCTATTTTTTATTTGCTTTAAAATATTTTATTGGAGTCCTTTTGATAAGACCAGGTAAAGGCCGCCTAATTGATTTTGGCCCCCACGTCTTTGGCAGTCCCCTTCCCTCACCCCTAGGAGGTTGACAGCTGCTCACGCCGGTTAATGCAGGAAAGATGTGAAGTTCCGAGGGTCTGTCCAACACCAGGTAGAGGGCATCCTTTGTGTCAGCAAAATTCACAGTACCCAGGTAGAAGGCACGATGCTCTCCACTTTTTGTCACAGCTTGTTGATGAAGTGGCAGGAACCATTACCTGGGCATCCCAGCCATCCCAACAGCACTTCTCCAAGAGAATTTGAAACTTTAGGCCTTCAGTCACCAGGCTAGCCCTGAATATATGTGAAGGGGCACTGCCCCAGCTGGGCTTCCAAAGCTCTCAAGCTAAAAAGATGAAAGCAGGACCACCGATGAGAAATACAAGCAGAGAGTTACAGCCCTCCCATTGGCTCTTCTCAAAAATCCAAGTATCCAGTTCCCCAAATGAGTCTGTCCAATAAACCTTATAAGTTAATTTTAGGGATAGTTCTAAACAGTAAAACGTAAAGACAGTATGTGGCAAATCCTTTTATACTTAGATAAGGAGTTCAATGAAATTGAATTACAAAAATTGTAATATTTATTTTGTTATGGTTTGTATTATTAAAATTACCTTGGAAATATTCAAACAGATTTTCTTTTACTCCTTTCATGTAAAATCAAATGGATTTTCTTTTACTCTTTTCATCTACTTATCTTAAAATACATACTTTAATAAAAAATATGTGACATATACTTAGCACAATACTGGGAACAGTATAATAACTAAATGATTGCTCACAATATTTGTTAAAGTGCTATTATAACTAGGAATAATTGAAATAATGTATATCATTTGGCTAATACAGTACCTGGCATAACAAATTCTCAATAGATATTAGCTACTATTCTCTTTTTATTTGTTGAAGCCCTATGTATTTGTAGCTGAGGTTATTAATTCAAAAAGAGTTTGTAAAACTCTAAAAGTTCCAGGTTAATTATTTTTGATGAGTATTTCTTATTATACCACTTTACTGCTACGGTTTTATACAACTTAAATCAAGAACGATCGAGTGCTTCACTGCAATAGATTTCTATTTCCTCACCTTTAAGGATCAGAACATTTAAGTTCTGATCTTCAGTGGAAGGAAGATTTCTGAGTAGGTACAGTAGAGATGAGGAAACAAGCTAATCAATCTTCTTATTTTGCTCATAAAATCCAAAGTGAAGCAACACATTTTGGAGACTTTCCTGGCACACCTGAGAAGTGGAGGTAAAAGATTAATTTTTATC
The DNA here is from genome assembly GCF_003676395.1 of Aethalodelphis obliquidens. Taxonomy (NCBI): domain Eukaryota; kingdom Metazoa; phylum Chordata; class Mammalia; order Artiodactyla; family Delphinidae; genus Aethalodelphis; species Aethalodelphis obliquidens. The sequence goes on along the minus strand of NW_020837973.1, from coordinate 18,453,719 downwards.
AACACAACTTCTTCTTTGGGCAATAAATGCAGAAGAAAGGTGCTAAGACCCTCAGAATGGGAGAAAATATCTGCAAATGAGTCAATGGACAGAGGATTAATCTCCAAAATATAAAAGCAGCTCATGTAGCTCAATATCCAAAAAACAAACAACCTAATCCAAAAATGGGCAGAAGACCTAAATAGACATTTCTCCGAAGAAGATATACAGATTGCCAACATACACATGAAAGGATGCTCAACATCACTAATCATTAGAGAAATGCAGATCAAAACTGCAATGAGATATCACCTCACATCGGTCAGAATGGCCATCATCAAAAAATCTGGAAACAATAAATGCTGGAGAGGGTGTGGAGAAAAGGGAACCCTCTTGCACTGTTGGTGGGAATGTAGATTGATACAGCAACTATGGAGAACAGTATGGAAGTTCCTTAAAAATCAAAATATAGAACTACCCTATGACCCAGCAATCCCACTACTGGGCATATACCTGGAGAAAACCATAATTCAAAAAGAGTCATGTACCACAATGTTCACTGAAGCTCTATTTACAGTAGCCGGGACATGGAAGCAACCTAAGGGGCATCGACAGATGAATGGATAAAGAAGATGTGGCACATATATACAATAGAATATTACTCAGCCATAAAAAGAAACAAAATCGAGTTCTTTGTAGTGAGGTGGATGGACCTAGAGTCTGTCATACAGAGTGAAGTAAGTCAGAAAGAAAGAGGAAAACAAATACCATGTGCTAACACATATATGTGGAATCTAAAAAAAAAAAAAAAAAAGGTTCTGAAGAACCTAGGGGCAGGACAGGAATAAAGATGCAGGTGTAGAGAATGGACTTGAGGACATGGGGAGGGGGAAGGGTAAGCTGGGACGAAGTGAGAGAGTGGCATGGACATATATACACTACCAAATGTAAAATAGATAGCTGGTGGAAAGCAGCCACATAGCACAAGGAGATCAGCTCAGTGCTTTGTGACCACCTAGAGGGACTGGAACAAGATGGAAGAGGGAGGAGACATGCGGATATGTGTATACGTATAGTTGATTCATTTTGTTATGCAACAGAAACTAACACACCATTGTAAATCAATTATACTCCAATAAAGATGTTAATAAAAAAAGAATCTCCATTGATCAAATGGAAATATACAAGCTATTTCATAGTTATGGTAAGGCTTAGTTAGTGAGGTTATACACATACAGTTTCCAGAACCTTAAATGGTATTATTTAGTTTCTCATCCTATATAAGGAGTCAGATTGCCACAGTTTTCATTTACTGCATGAGGTGTTCACGTCACATGAGAAATGTACAAATATTTTGTAAAGCAGTTTATAAAAATTCAGGTAACATAGACTTGACTAGTCAATTGTGAAAAATTCTTTTCCTTGTGAAATTTTTTATTTTCTAAGTTTTGATAAGAGGAGTTTCAGTTAGGGCAAGGATTTTCTCAAGGCCAGAAACTGAGTTTACCCAGAATATACACTGTTCTTTACAACTTTCGAATAGGGAAGAATTCTTAAAAGAGCAGAAAGTTTAAACTCTAAATTAAAAGAATAAAAAAAGAGAGAGACACATTTGGCCACAGTAAAAGAATGATATAAAGTGAAGATTCATTAAATTTATAAATTCCTCAATGTAAGACAACACCATAAACAAATTTAAAATCAAGTCATCTAGACATGGTTTCAGTATGAAACTTTTCTCCAATTTCATATAGATAATTATGTTAGTTGGCTAGAGCTTTCATAACAAAATACCGCAGATTGGGTGGCTTAAACAACAGAAACTTATTACTGTTCTGGAGGTTAGAAGCCCAATACCAAGGTGGTGGGGGCAGGTTTTGTTTCTTCTGAGACCTTCTCTCCTTGGCTTGCAGATGGCCACTGTCTGTTATGTCTTCATACAGTGTTTTCTCTGTATGTGCATTCCTGTGTCCCTATGCATGCCCAAATTTCCTCTCCATATAGACACCAACCAGATTGAATTAGGACCCCTCCTTTGGTCATTTTAACTTAATTACCTCTTTAAGGACCCTATCTCCAAATATAGTAATATTCAGAAGCATTGGGGGTTAGGGCTTCAACATATAAATTTGGGGGGAAGGTGTACAAGTCAATCCATAACAGTAATATAAAATGATTCAGAGCATAAAAGTACATTTTATTTCAATTTTAAAGTAAACACTGAAAAAATATCAAATATAAATGAGATAATCATCTAAATAAGACCTGAAACACTCAACCATATTTTCAGTCCACTTAAACCAAATAAAATTGGTACAAATTCAGTTTGTTGACCTTAAAAACGCAAAAAGGCCCATTTATTTCACCAGCAAAATTAGTTTATTTGGGAATAGCAGAGGAATTACAATTTGGGACGTGCAAACTATGATGAACCATAGGCAGGTCCGAGGAGACAATGGGAAGGTCAGCTTTTATTAGGTTTTTGGAGGAAATCAGGAGGGCTGTGGTGGTTCTTGTTGGTTGCAGTAGGTGGGCAACTTGTTGATGGATCAGAAGGCAATCTTTCTGCTAGGGTCAGTAAGCTGCAGTGAGTGATACAAGTGTGAGAAATTCCTGACTCCATTTTAAATAGTTTATTTTCACAAGTGTCATACTACTACTACTGGGGGTGGGGGCAGGAGGAAATACTTCAAACCCACCAGCTTGTTGCTGATGTCTTAGCGAGTGAAATCCCAGTCTGCTTCTGCAGACCATGCATGGGTGTTAGTACTATGTCCCATTCTTAGAGACTTCACATCTTCTGAAATCACCATGGGCTGGCTTTGATATCTTTCTTCCTTTCCACCACCAGGGCACATTTCTGTCTTTTGTATCTGGCTATATATTTAAAATTGTATATGTTATATTTTAGTGAGCATGCTCTATGTGTTTTTAGCAAGATATAGATTATATGTACCAGCAAATCTTCCATGAGGCCTTAAATCTGATTTTTCTTCTTTTCTCCTGCAGGTTGTTTGATATTTTTTGCTTATGTTCTATGGTCAACTTGCAGAGTATTGGGGAGCAAAAACAGATATCTCACACCATAATTTGCTCCTTTTATTTCTCCAACTACTTTTCATATGTTATTCAATATACAGTTTGCCTTTAAATTAAAGAAACTACTAGTGGAGTTCACAACACCACCATCTCATTAATTAAAAATATAATGATTTTTTTTCTCAAACTGAAAACCTGGTCTTGAATCTAAAAGTAAATTCCTCTTATTAAAGAAAAATATGATGAAAAAAATATTTGTTCCCAGAACAAAGGGTGTGCTATTCATACAGCAGAGAGGAAATAAAGTTAAAATGAAATTAAAATATTTTCCAAACTATGTTATCAGACAGGAAATATACTTGAAGCCAATTTATAAAATTTATTTAAATTTTAGTAACCAGAAAGATATGAATTCAATGGAAAGAGGACTACACATGCTATAGTTTTTCTCCTGAAAATGTAACATTGTGAGTAAAGTGAGATACAGGAAAAGACAGATAAGAAGACATTTAAACAATGAGCAGAATACCAAATTCCCAGCCCTTCCCACAGATGGCTTTAATTTAAAAGACACCTTAATGTAAATGATGAATCACATGACATAGAATAAAAAAGGACTTCAAAATATATGAATATGTATGCAATTATCCATACTGAAATATGTAGAACCAATCACAATTTTACAATTTTGAAGTATCTGTCCAGGAAATGCTTGTGTCCCGCTGATTGTGATTTGGGTTTTTGTTTTTTGTTTTTTTTTAACATCTTTATTAGAGTATAATTGCTTTACATTGTTGTGTTAGTTTCTACTGTACAACAAAGTGAATCAGCTATACTTATACATATATCCCGATATCTCCTCCCTCTTGCATCTCCCAACCACCCTGTCTATCCCACCCCTCTAATGGTCACAGAGCATCAAGCTGGTCTCCCTGTGCTATGTGGTTACTTCGCACTAGCTATCTATTTTACATTTGGTAGTGTATATATGTCAATGCCACCCTCTCACTTTCTTACAGCTTACCCTTCCCCCTCCCCGTGCCCTCAAGTCCATTCTCTACATCTGCATCTTTATTCCTGTCCTGCCCCCAGGTGCTTCAGAACGATTTTCTTTTTTTGGATTCCATATATATATGTTAGCATACGGTATATGTTTTCTCTTTCTGACTTACATCACTCTGTATGACAGACTCTAAGTCCATCCACCTCGCTACAAATAACTCAATTTCGTTTCTTTTTATAGCTGAGTAATATTCCATCGTATATATGTGCCACATCTTCTTTATCCATTCATCTATTGATGGACACTTAGGTTGCTTCCATGTCCTGGCTACTGTAAATAGTGCTGCAATGAACATTGTGGTACATGAATCTTTTGAATTATGGTTTTCTCAGGGTATATGCCCAGTAGTGGGATTGCTGGGTCATAGGGTAGTTCTATATTTAGTTTTTTAAGGAACCTCCATACTGATCTCCATAGTGGCTGTATCAATTTACATTCCCACCAACAGTGCAAAAGCGTTCCCTTTTCTCCGCATCTTCTCCAGCATTTATTGTTTGTAGTTATTTTCATGATGGCCATTCTGACTGGTGTGAGGTGATACATCATTGTAATTTTGATTTGCATTTCTCTAATGATTAGTGATGCTGAGCATCCTTTCATGTGTTTGTTGGCAATCTGTATATCTTCTTTAGAGAAATGTCCATTTAAGTCTTCTGCCCATTTTTGGATTGTGTTGTTTGTTTTTTTGATATTGAGCTGCATGAGCTGCTTGTAAATTTTGGAGATTAATCCTTTGTCAGTTGCTTCATTTGCAAATCTTTTCTCCCATTCTGAGGGTTGTCTTTTTGTCTTGTTTATGGTTTCCTTTGCTGTGCAAAAGCTTTTAAGTTTCATTAGGTCCCATTTGGTTTTTTTTGGTTTTTATTTCCATGTTTCTAGGAGGTGGGTCAGAAGGATCTTGCTGTGATTTATGTCATAGAGTGCTCTGCCTATTTTTTCCTCTAAGAGTTTTATAGTGTCTGGCCTTACATTTAGGGCTTTAATCCATTTTAAGTTTGTTTTTGTGTATTGTGTTAGGGAGTGTTCTAATTTCATTCTTTTACATGTAGTTGTCCAGTTTTCCCAGCACCACTTATTGAAGAGGCTGTCATGTCCCCACTGTATATTCTTCCCTCCTTTATCAAAGATAAGGTGACCATATGTGCATGGGTTTCTCTCTGGGCTTTCTATTCTGTTCCATTGATCTATATTTCTGTTTTTGTGCCAGTACCATACTGTCTTGATTACTGTAGCTCTGTAGTATAGTCTGAAGTCAGGAAACCTGATTCCTCCAGCTCTATTGTTCTTTCTCAAGATTGCTTTAGCTATTTGGGATCTTTTGTGTTTCCATACAAATTGTGATTTATTTTTTTCTAGTTCTGTGAAGAATGCCAATGGTAGTTTGATAGGGATTGCATTGAATCTGTAGATTGCTTTGGGTAGTATTCATTTTCACAATGTTGATTCCTTCAATCCAAGAACATGGTATATCTCTCCATCTGTTTGTATCATTTTTAATTTCTTTCATCAGTGTCATATAGTTTTCTGCATACAGGTCTTTTGTCTCCTTAGGTAGGTTTACTCCTAGGTATTTTATTCTTTTTGTTGCAGTGGTAAATGGGAGTGTTTCTTTAATTTCTCTTTCAGATTTTTCATCATTAGTGTATAGGAATGCAAGAGATTTCTGTGCATTTATTTGTATCCTGATACTTTACCAAATTCACTGACTAATTCTTGTAGTTTTCTGGTGACATCTTTTGGATTCTTTATGTATAGTATCATGTCATCTGCAAACAGTGACAGTTTTAATTCTTCTTTTCCAATTTGGATTCTTTTATTTCTTTTTCTTCTCTGATTGCTGTGGCTAAAACATCCAAAACTATGTTGAATAATAGTGGTGAGAGTAGACAACCTCGTGTTGTTCCTGATCTTAGTGGAAATGGTTTCAGTTTTTCACCATTGAGAACAATGTTGGCTGTGGGTTTGTCATATATGGCCTTTATTATGTTGAGGTAAGTTCCCTCTATGCCTACTTTCTGGCAGGTTTTTTTCATAAATGGGTATTGAATTTTGCTGAAAGCTTGTTCTGCATCTATTGAGATGATCATATGGTTCTTATCCTTCAGTTAGTTAATATGATATATCACATTGATTGATTTGCATATATTGAAGAATCCTTGCATTACTGGGATAAACCCCACATGATCATGGTGTATGATCCTTTTAATGTGCTGTTGGATTCTGTTTGCTAGTGTTCTGTTGAGGATTTTTGCATCTATGTTCATCAGTGATATTGGCCTGTAGTTTTCTTTCTTTGTGACATCTTTGTCTTGTTTCGGTTTCAGGGTGATGGTCGCCTCATAGAATGAGTTTGGCAGTGTTCCTCCCTCTGCTCTATTTTGGAAGAGTTTGAGCAGGATAGGTGTTAGCTCTTTTCTAAATGTTTGAAAGAATTAGGCTGTGAAGCCATCTGATCCTGGGCTTTTGTGTTTTGGAAGATTTGAAATCACAGCATTTTGTCAGAGGCCAATTCCCATATCTCTGCTGTTCTCTGGCCAGACCTCTGGCCTGATTTAATTTGTTGTCCTTGAAGTTGGTGGCTAGTTTCTCAGGTAGCCAAGAAAACTTGAGACTGACAGAAGCTATTCAGAGAAATGTTATTGTGAAACATTTTTTTCAGTTCCCAAACTGAGGATCTTTTACAGCAACATGGCCTTTACAAATGTCCACAAGTTAAAGGATGTCTCACCATAAATGATCTGGGGTGACAGGCCTATAACACACTGCAGACACAGATTGGATTCCCAGCAGGGCTCATGCCAGCACACACTTCTTGCCTCAAGTAAGCAATCCCAGAAATGTTACAGTTGAGGAAGAAGAAATTTCTTTGTGATATCAAGGAAGCAAAATTTTGTATTGCAACCAGATACGTGAAACATGGTCTCATAGTCAAATTGCTATCAAATTTCAGGTCAAAATCTACCATCATATACAACAGAGGGCATTCACTTGTAGCCATGGTATCATGAGTGGTAATATTCTTTGTATAAGTAAATTTCTGGGGAAAAACAGCCCTTCGGGAGCTAGGTATGAAATAGGATTGGATATAGCCTTTTGGAATTAATTAAGATCCCCAGTGCCTACTCTGACCTCACTGAACTGACTGGATATAGAATGAGAGAGAGAATTAGCTCTTGTTGCTTCTTGTGCTCACATCAGTCTCCACCATCCCGATACTTCTATCCTGGTCGGGTCCTTATTGTCTGAATTTCATTTAAATCACATACTTCCTCAGGGGCTCTGACCTCTTTTCAAAATAATGTTTTTAAATTCATCAAATGAAATACTTAGTTTTTTTTAAAGGCAGATTTATCTGAAATAAATTCATCAATATTTGAAACATGTGACATAGTAATATATGCATGTCATTATTAATATATATTTTAAAAAACAAGTCCTAATCGTGGGTCTAATAATTACTACAAGTAAGTATAAACAGTATTTTGAGATATTTACAATAACTGTAGGTGAAATCAAAATAACTGAAATTGTTTTAGTGATAAAAGTCACAGATATTGACACTATTGCTGTGGTTTGAGAGCTAAATATTTAATTGAAAGAAGCACTAAATTTCAGTTGGAAATTGGGAAGAACAAAGATGTGTTTTCCACCCAAATTTATGAACCCCCAATTGTGGTCTGTGTACCCTGGAGTAGGAGGCAAATCCTTTGTGTTTACATTCTCATCTAGAACCAGTTCTCTTCCCCAATGCAGCCAGATTCACTATTCAAGATCTGAGCTGTGATTGTGTCTCCAATAAGCTCAGTGAGGTGTGATTTGCTATCAAGATATTCAAAGTTCAAAACTACTAGCACATGAAAATTCCTGATCTAGCCATTATGATCTTTCCCAATCATATCTCCTAATGATGGCCTCTGACAAATACTTAATAAAATTTAAGTCACCTTACTTAATAAAGTTTAAGCCAAATTAAATTTCTGACTTTTTCTTGTATGCACTGAACATTTTTATACCACTATATGATTTCTCTGTTTATGAATATAATTTTACTACCGTTAAATCTTGTAAATTTTACCACAAATGCAAGTTAATTTACTAAAGGTGATAATGAAATTAACAAAACAATAGGAAGTTTGGTTATAAGCAAAGTGAACAACTAAATTTACTTAAACGTTTAAAAATGTTCAACTTCACAAATGATTAAAAAATGAATGAGGTTCCATTTTATAACTATTCAAGTAGAAATGTGTGCTTGCATGTGTGTGTACACATACACATACTTAATTCTATATTGACAGGGATATAGATTAATAGTTATATGCAGCATGTACACACTGCTGTATTTAAAATGGATAACCAACAAAGACCTACTGTATAGCCCAGGGAACTCTGCTCAATGTTATGTGGCAGCCTGGATGGGAGGGGAGTTTGGGGGAGAATGGATACATGTATATGTATGGCTGAGTTGCTTTGCTGTGCACCTGAAACTATCACAACATTGTTAATCTGCTATACTCCAACGTAAAATAAAAAGTTTAAAAAAATGTTACATTAGGTAAATAGAATACAATCAAAATATATGTAAAATAAATTTATACATTTTTGTGTCAATAATACCACTATCAGTCATCAGTTGCAAAGAAGTGATAGATATCCAGTAAACCCATATGTAAAGATGTTCAAAGCAATGTGGTTTCTTAAAAGAAATGACAGGAAACAACCATTCTTTCTAATAGCAGAGAAATGAGTTTTTAAAAAGACTAGCAAATGACATTGAAATGAGAAATATCTAACATAGTGGTGAGGAACACATTATATAGATATGCTGCCTGGCTTTGAATCCTCTGTTTACTGTCTCATAATCATGAGACCTTGAGCCAGTTACTTAAACTCACTAACTCAAAGTTTCCTCTTGTGTATAAAGTAGAGTTAATAATACTACTCAACTTGAAAGTTGTTTTGACCATAAAATAATGCTACTTTAAGCACATAGAGCTATGGATGTTTTAACTATTATAATGATTATGATTTTTTATCATTATTATGGCTATGTAAACACTATAAAGTTTTAATATAAGAATGTAGTAAGATCAAAATAAAAATTATATCATTACATCTCTGATAAAAACATGGCTGCATGTACTCCCAAAATGGAATAGAATTATAAAAAGGCCAGGATGTTATTAGGGTCATGAGATTTTATTTGACTTTTAGCATATATTATAGTGCCTGACTTGTATTTAATAATAAACTCCTGAGCTTAAATTCTTTATAATAATTTTTTCTATATGAGTGGCTTGTCTTGAATTTTCCAGAATGGCAGTACTCCTATTGCAATGGAATACTTTTTCTTTTATTTCTCCTACCCTTTTTATTTCTTTCCATTCTTTTCTTTATTTTTATTTTTTTCTGGTGTTTCTTTACACAAAAACATTAGTGTGGTTTGAAAATAGTCGCCTACAGATTCTGTGAATGATTTTAGTAGGAAATGTCTTGAGATGGAGCACAACATTTTTCTTTCCCAAAGCCTTAGTTTCTGGATCCAATCATGATATAAACTCACTTCTGTTTGTCTCTTTTTTTACTTTTGGAAGAATATCTAAAGAAACAGGATGAGAATTGTATCACCATTGATATAAAACCATACAATAGTGTTATATGAATTGTTACCTTTTGGAAATTTCAATGTTATATAAAGTGAGAAAATCATTTGTAAGTTCTTGTAGTATTTTTCAAATGGTTTTGGAAGGTTATCGATATGACAGTTTCTACCTCTAAATAGAGCCTTAACATATTTTACATAGTTGTATATGTAACATACTGAGAGATCAAGCTGGTGTTTGAGGGTAAGCCACCTGCCATGAAGGCTATTTATTTTATAGCCAAATATGTTAGTGTTGGTTTCTTGAAAGAAAGCCATCATTTTTTGCCTTCTCCCTCCTAGAACTATTCTTTCAACACCTGCGTGGGATACATGCAAATTTAACAACAACTAAAGAACTTGAAAATAAGTATCAGCCACATGGTTATGATTATTTCAGGGGAATACATTTCTTTAGTGTTTTGTTTATGTTTGCATCACTTAGAATATTGACTACATTAATTTGCTTGAAAATTGGTAAAGCAAATTTGCTTCAGGCTATGACCTTTTATGCCAAGATGAGCCCGGTATGAATTTTTACAGTTGAGTTATAAACCTCTGAAGAGCAGTTTTTACTGTGAAAGTGCTGACGACCTCTACTGTAGCAGTGTGAATGATCTGGCTATAATTTTGTTAAAGAACAGATACAGGTAAAGTAGCTATTAACAATCAGAACATCTTGAAAGTAAAATAATGGAGGGTGGAGGGGGAGAATCTGAAAAGAGAAATGATCACAGAAAATAAATTATTGAGAAAAGTGAGATAATTCAGAGGTTAAATAATCAAGCGTTTAGGTATTTGTTACCAAGCCAGATTATACGTATGAACTATACTCTTCAGTTTTTGTGGTGTTATATGTAGTATTTTGTATGGGTTCTATTGAAATATGGTCATTTTATAGTTTGTGATAAAAATGTTCTGTAGCATGTAACACATAAGATTGTTTCAAATTTGCATAGAAGTGTTAAGTTTTTAACATTTGTACAGTAAATTAAATTATTTGTCATAATGCCCCTTGCTTTATACATGTACATTTTTACTTAAGTAGAATACGTGTATGCATATTTTCTTGCAGGATAAAAATTTGTCTCTGCACTTATGGTGATTTGCCTAGCCAAAATATACTCTCAGTTTTTGTTGTGCTATTATTACAAGAACAGAACTAAGCTACTAAATAATTTAGAATTAAATTCTATGGGTCAGAGTTGTTATCCCTTTTGAAAGCTTTTCCCACTTTATAAAGTTTGATTTTTATTAAGTGATATGGATTATATCATAATCCTAAGGCTTAAGTATCTTAAATTAGTCAATCCCTTAACTCTCTAGCATTTGCACACTTCTAGCAAAAGTGACTTTTTCAATCTTCAGTTGTTTAATTGTTAAATCTTATAGTCCCTTACTTTCTTCCAATTTGCATATCATAATTAATTGCTATAGATACCTAAATAAGTGGACCTGAATAAATACTAAACAAATACATACACCTCAGTGTTTATATGACTATTAGCACTTAATTTTATACCCAAAGGATACATTTTTCATCATACTTGAAGTTGAAAGGTTTTTTTTTTAATTTAGTCACAGCTATTATTTACTGAATATCTATCATGGTCCAACAGAATGCTTCCTGTTTGATAAACGTTATCTTATTTAAATCTCACAATAACCTTGGATTTGAAAGTGACAAACCTAAGTCCAGAGTAGCTTCATCATATACCCAAAACATACAACTGTAGATTGGTATTGCTTAGATTTTAATTAATATGCATTGATTATTCATTCCTACACTGTAAGTTTTTTTTTTTTTTATCCATAAAATAGTATAGATGGTTTGTTAAACATGCAACTCTCAATAGCTGAGAAAAGTAAAGACATTTACCAGGAACAATGAAGAATCTTTTAAGTTTTCAAATATATTATAAATAACCACAGGTGTTTAATATATGAACACTGGAAATAATTGTAAGGATGCAAATATAATTTCTGCCTATAATATGTTTTTCTTAGCACCTTCATGTCTTAATATAAACACAGAAATACTATACTCTTCGGCATTAAAAAATTAAAGAATCGTTAAAAGGCAAAAACTTAATCTTGTTTGAAGGATTAACTCAGTGATCTCTTTGATCTTTTATTTCTTTTGTGATGTTAAAATGTCTTCTTTGAAGGTAGTAACTGATACCTGCCTTGTTTCAATTTAATCTCCAGAAACTGAAAATTAATTCTGTGCTGGTGAGAATTACATCATAAGTAGTTACAGCAAAACTACTAATACTAAGAAGAATGGGTAGCCTGATTTTTGTTTTAATGTTGTTGTTGTTTTCATGTGTCTCTTCCTGGAATAAAAAATTCTGAAGACTTATTTAAAATGTGGGTTGTAAAAATTTTATCCTAGCCTCAGGAATTTGGTGTTAGTCATGTTCAGTGAAATTAATCCTTTGGAAAGACAAATACAGCATTATCTCACTTATATGTGGAATTTAAAACAAAAACAAAATCAAATTCATACAAACAGAAAACAGATTGATGGTTGCCAGAAGAGGGGGTTTGGGTGAAGGTGGTCAAAAAGTATAAACTTCAGTGATAAACTAAATGTCACGGAGATGTAATGTACAGTACGGTGACTATACTTAATAATACTGTATTGTATATTGGAAAGTTACTAAGAAAGTAGATCCTAAAAGTTCTCATCACAAGAAAAAAATTTGTCACTATATGTGGTTATGAATGTTAACTAGACATATTGTGACGATCATTTCATAATATATATAATAATCATGTTGTATGTTGTACACCAGAAACTAATATAATGCTATACATCAATTATATCTCAATAAAAAGAAAAAAAGAATACATACTAGCAAGAGAGGGGGTGGAGCTACATTATACAAAATGATCAGTTTCAAATAAATAAAGCAGTACTGGATAATCTTATTTTATTATTAGAGAGTGTAAACTACTACCTTGACATTAAATTTTACACCACACACACACACACACAAACAGATTTAAAAGGGAAGGTGGATGTCACTTGCTCAAAATTCACATATAGTTCAAATTTAGGGAGAATCTGCACTAAACAATAAAATTTTAAAAATCTATATGACATAATGTAAAGGATAATCCATGTTTATTTTCTTATACAACCAGAGATGGTGTTTGATGGTGTCTTTTCTGGATTTAAAAGGACACACAGGCTAACTTTGGGCAGAAATATTCCAAACCATATATTTCTAATGGTGCTACTGCCCCATTTTTTCCATCTGTTAAAGAACAGTCCTGCTCACCTTTAGAGTCTTCTACTACTAATCTTTGTGTATGTTTTATTATTAATTTGCCAGAATTTTGATCTGAGGATCCTCAATTCGGTCAACTTCAAAGATTATTTCAGCAGATACTGAATTAATTACACTTGAATAGTTTATTCTCCAAAGCAAATATCTTAGAAAATACATCAGTGCTAGTAAAAAAAAAAAAAAAAAAAAAAAGCTCTTTGCATATCTTAAATAACCTGCAGATCAAGGAATAATATGAAAGAAAAACAGCAACAATGCAGGTATTTTAGATATATTTATGAAAAGTCACTGATTGTTTCATTATTCTTAACTTCAGGCCATTAAAAAATAGTACGATTTCTTTGGGCTCAATCAATTAAAACCTAAAATTGATACTGTTGATATATACAGTGTTCCTTTGCTACTGGATAAACTGTCCATAATTAAAATTATGACTATTGACATTCTCGCTGTGTCGTTTTGAAATGTTTCAGAGCTGGGAACGTATTTCTTCAATCTGAAATAACCAGCTTATTTATTGGTTTAGTCCCGACCCAGTCTTCAAACTGTAGTATTAACAACCTACTGGGGCATGGTAAGAATATTTTAAAACCAACAGTAATATATATTTCCCCCATCAAAATTTTCTTATTGTTGCAGATCATAATAAAAATAACTCATTGGTTATGTAGAATATGCATATATCTAATTTCAAAAACTCGTGTATTGGACATTTGAGGATCAAAATTAATTAGATGAATACTTCTCAGGTTATCTGGGTGAAGGACATTTTGCTTGTTTTTGTTCTAATTTCCAATTAATCATTGGCTAAAATTTGGGTCTATATACTGTTCAATGAGACAAGACCACTGATCACTGTAACTTGTGCTGTTTACCTACAATGTCCAAGTGAGTACATTAAAATTTTACATTTGTGTGTAGAGAAAAAAATATTCAAATTGGATGAACACATTGACACTAACCATATCTGAGATTTGATTTAGAATAATACAGTATGTAATGTGATATTTTAACATTAGGTGATTCAGTAGTATATATATTTCTAAAATAAAATATAATATTTGGAATATTACATGATGTTTGAAATACATTATAGTATAAAGAAAGATGAATATATTCCTTTCAGAAATATCATTATTTAGCTTTAGTTTATAGCTGATAAATAAACAAAACTGTATACAATTTACATATTTATAATTCTCAATCTAAAATTAGAAAAATTTCAGTAATGATACTCAAAAATTAATTGAAATAAATAAGGGACACAGCTACCAACCTAATTGAAATAATTATAATTTATTACAAAAGTACTTATCTGAATAATGTGATAAATGACATGTTTCAAATCATTTACATTTCTTCCTGTGCATTTTATCCTTTTGCTCAAAGGCTTCTTTCATATTTTATGCATATAGGCCATACAAACACACTTTATTTACATTGATTTGCAAAATATTGACTCTAACTTCTTGCCTTTCTCTACATTCTTTTTCAATTTAGTTCCAAAATTTCTGAGATCCAGTTGCTCTCTCCTCCCCCTCCTCCCCCTCCTCCCCTCCTCCCCCTCCTCCCCCCTCCTCCCCCCCTCCTTCCCCCTCCTACCCTCCCTTCTCCCCCTCCTCCTTCTTCTTTCTTTGAATTCTTAGGCTATTCTCTCTGGGTAGAGGTAAATGGAATGATGGTTAGGAAACAATGAGGCATACAAATAAGAACAGAACTTATTTAAAAAGACAGTTTTGGAATCAGTGAATGGAAGCAGTATCACTGAACATGTATATTATGCATTTACAAATATTTCAGGTCTCTCTCAAACATCTACAAATTAGGATCACAGGGAGAAATCAGGTACTGGAGATGATTGTTTTGGAAAGGAATTTGAGCAGGAAAATGAAATGGAGAAGCAGCTTGTCTTGCCTTTGCAGTGAAATTAAGTCCCTGTTTCTAGTCTTGCTCCAGCTTGTTTCTTCTCTTGCTCTTTAATATAACCTGATTGTGCTGAACCTTTCTGGCAACATGCCTGAAGAATTAGGTTTAGATAAACATGAAAGAAAACTACCATCATTCCCGCACTAAATGAAGGTACAGAGTGAAAAACTTCTTGGAACTCTTCTGCTGAAATTTGGTAACTCAAGGTCAGGGAAAATTACTGAGTAAAGAAACAAAGATTACACAGATGAGAAAGAGTTATTCAGAAAAGAAGAGGCAGGAAAGATACTCCACTGAGAGGCAACAGCAAGCACACAGCCTCGTGGAGAGGAGGAATAATAGTCTAGATCAGGGATTGAAGCCAGTGTGGCTACAGCCAAGAGACTCGGGAGATGAGTGGAGTTTGAGGAGGGTGGGGAAGGAGGCAGGCAGTAGCTCAAGCAGGGAGATGATAGGATGAGAATTACATTTGAAAACTAAATAAGTTAATCATTCCATCCAAAGTCAGGAGCACAAATTAGGAAAGAGCAATGTGTCCAAATGTAGCAGCAGGAAGCTGTTACTATAATCAAGGAGGGGCACTGGCAGTTCACCTGGAGACGAAGAAAAATGGTGGACTTTGGGGGAGATTTATGAAGGGGAAGGTTTTGAAGCTTGTGCTGATTTAGATATAGGCTGTGAGAGGGAGAGTAATATAAAAGATAAGCCCTACACTTCTTTTTGATTATTTGGACTACTGACTATACCATTCAGTGAGAGAGGAATATTGAAATAACAATTTTGGAAGGGGCAAATAAAAATTAAAAATCTGGATAGAATAAAAGAAAGTGCTGGAAGCCAGCCAATTTCCGACCTTTTTTTTTTTTTTTTTTTTTTGCGGTACGCGGGCCTCTCAATGCTGTGGCCTCTCCCTGCTGTGGCCTCTCCCGTTGCGGAGCACAGGCTCCGGACGTGCAGACTCAGCGGCCATGGCTCACGGGCCCAGCCGCTCCGCGGCATGTGGGATCTTCCCGGACTGGGGACGAACCCGTGTCCCCTGCATCGGCAGGCGGACTCTCAACCACTGCGCCACCAGGGAATACCCCGACCTCTTTTTAATCTTTTTTTTTTTTTTTTTTTAACTAGGCAGTCATGACATAGCCACAATGATGCTACAGAAAATTATGCTCATTATACATAGACAAAATAATGTTCACTTATTATGTTTCCTCATTCTATTTTTTTATTTTAACATAATTTTTAAAAATTAGGATGCATCTAACACTAGATAATCAACATTATTATCATAGTAATTTCTCCATAGTAATTTTCTCTTTTTCTGTTATCTTTTGTCCCTGAAAAGATGTTCTTATGGATGTCATATTTTAGGAAATATGGCAATTGGGAACCAAGAAAATTATTTATCAATTTCTTTGAATAATGAGGGGTTGATCATAGAAATCACCAAATATATTTGCTTAGGTAGTGTCTTAAAGAAGAAATTTAATAGTAATATGTCTGTGTGTTAAAGAAAATATGTTATTTTAAGCTAAGACTATATTTGTGGAAGTTTAAAAACTACTCATATGTTCATTATTATATGGTATATTTGGGAATGTTTTAAAATATTTTAATCACAAGAAAATAATCTATTTTTTCCTGCTGTTTAGACAATGTTCAGCTCATTTAAAAAATATTTTGTTAAGTAATATTTTCTCCAAAGGGCAGGATTAACACAGTTCTGCTAAGATTATTCTGATGTAGAGGTGATGGCAGCAATAGTCAATGCCTTCCTTTCCTGTTGTCAGAGCACTTTTGGTTTTATACAACTATTTGATTTAATAAGATTGACTAATGTTTATATGGATGTACTGTGTGTGAGGCACCAGCTTAAATGTTTTCCTTAAACTATTTAATAAACAGCATCCCCATTTTACAGATAAGGAAACTGAGACAAAGAGAAGGTAAGAAATGAACCCATTTTTATGTAAGAGATAAGGAAAATTTCCTGTTCATGCACGTTACTTTTCAAGATATACATTAGTTTCAATGTATACTGATATTTTTTTCCAAACTCAGTAATTTTCAGGATATTCTTGAGCAGATTACCCACTTCAAAAAATCATGCCCCTCTCTCACCTATACCTTTTCTGAACCTGTGCATAGCCTTACCAGCATCCATCAGTCACAGTAGAAGAGTGTCCAACAGCTGACTCTTCCTCTGGTGTTAGGACATATAGGAGCCTACCTTCTCCAGTCTTGCCATTCCAATATAACTTCAGCCTCTTGCAGTGACATCTCAAATGGACCCATTTTAAAACAGAGAAAAAAACAAATGAAATGAAGTATTAGCTTTTAATCTGTATCCTCTACCTACTTATTATCCAATCTTCTCTGATCCCTTGAGTCCCTAACCTCTTTATTTATAGTTCTCAAGTTTCTAATGTTCCGTTAGTGTTGGAAATTGTTTCAATCTGGCTTCCTCCTTCAGCATTTAACACTTGCTCTAAGATTGTTTCCAAATTCCATGAGAAACTTCACTCCTTATTTTACTCTTCCTCTCTGTAGCATTTGCCTTTGAAGGTCCCTTCCTCTCATCTGAAAGTCATCTGACCTTTTCCCCGCATTCCCTGCTGTAATCCAATGTGTCATTGTTACTTTCTGCAATGGCTTTTTAACTGGTCTCCCTTCCATTAAACACACGCCCTCTGGTCATTTCTCCCCAAAGCTGCCAGAAAGTGCTGTCTGAGCCAGGTACATGCTAGTGCATCCTGTGCATTTGAAAGTCGTTGGAAGACATTCTACCACTTTTAGTTTAGAAGCAAAGCAATAGTACCAGGTTTTATTTTTCAAAGATGGTATGTAACTGAAAGTGGGGGTCAGGCTGCTTGCCATTCAAAAGCCATTAAAGAGGAAAGTTGGTGGAAAGGAAAGTTTGTTTTATTTGGGATTCAGGCAATGGGGCAGGGGAAGGGGAGGGCGGATTCCTGTCCAGAGACCAATTCCCTCACCCCCGACAATCAGGGGGTAAGAGTTTTTATAAGCAGAGGGAGGGGGCTCATGCAGAAACAGCACGGTCAGCTCTGACAGTTATCTTGAAATTGGTCATTGGTGATCTGATCAGCATCATCTTATTGTTTTAAGCACAGTTAATCTTCAGTTCCAGGGTCAGTTTGTTCCCATTTCCTTGAGGCCAGTTCTCAGAGCTGTGGCATCTTACGTCATGGCTACAGGCTGGTCATCATGTAGTTAACTTCTTCCATCTGGTGGGAATTTTAGTATCCACAAGATAGCTCACAGTATATGGCTCAGGATATTATTTATAGCCCTTGAGAAGGAGCTAAAGGTCCTCGACTTTGCTTAATGACTAAAATTTTTTTTTTTTTTCTTTGCGATACGCGGGCCTCTCACCGCTGTGGCCTCTCCCGCTGCGGAGCACAGGCTCCGGACGCGCAGGCTCAGCGGCCATGGCTCACGGGCCCAGCCGCTCCGCGGCATGTGGGATCCTCCCGGACCGGGGCACGAACCCGCGTCCCCCGCATCGGCAGGCGGACTCTCAACCACTGCGCCACCAGGGAAGCCCAATGACTAAACTATTATTATTTGGTTTCCTTTGACTGTTTTTCTTTGTTTCTGTATTTTCTCACTTCTCTGACTAAACTTATTCTTTGGCTAAAGTTTTTCCACAGATAAAAGGCAAGAGGAGGACAGGAGGGGTAAGGACCATAGGGTCCTGTTATGTTTCAGTTATGGGAAAATATCCCTTTTATATGCTCTTCTTATAATGCGTTTTACACATTTATACATTGAGAGACAGTCAAATTTTCCTTCTTGTGCATATAGACTGGATTTATTGACTAACTTCTAATGAATAGCATGTGACAAAAGTAACAGTGCATGACTTCTAAGGCTGGGTAATAAAAGGCAATGCCCATCATTTGAACCCAGCGTCTACCTGTAGGGGTTCTGATCAGAGCCCTAACCGTGGTCTCAGCTGACTGCCCACATCAACTGCCCAATACATGAGTGTAGAGCCTTCAGGTGGTTCTGATGATGCCAAGTTTGGCAGAGATGAGTTGTCCCTGCCTAGCCCTGTCCAAATCGCAGATTCATCAAGACAAATGTTCTCATTGTTTTAAGCCACTAAGTTCTGTGTTTTTTCTTTCTTAGACAGTAATAAACAAAACAAATATTTTCTTTTTTAAAATTTAGCCTAATCCACCACTATCTAATGCATCCTTAGCTCAAATATATTAGACTATCTGAAATTCCCTATAGATAACTGTGTTTCTTCAGATTCGAAGGCTTTTGCAAATTATATTCGGTTATTCCTGGAATACCTCCCAATCACGCCACTTTTTTGAGTGGAGCTATTATTTAAGGCTAAATTCATGACACTTCTTCTAAGTGGTTTCTCATTACTCCCTGTTTGCATTAGAATTCCATTCTTTCTTTTGCCTTAGAATCATAGATAATGCTATATAGATGTTGGATTAATATAGGAATAAATTAATAAGCTGTAGATACATTTCATTGCAATTAATATACATAATATACCAAGATATAATAAAAATGATGAGAGAAATGTCTTTCCTACCCTTCTAGTAAAAGTCAACCTCAGGTACTAATGTTAATTTCAGAATCTTTAATTTGAGCTGACAACAGCAAATAGCGTTAGTAGCGTTAGTTCTGCTGTGTTTGTGTTTCCTACCCTTTGGGGAAACACACTTGTTTGATGATTCCATCCATGAATTGTAATCGTATCATTTCAGACACCTAGGAAGTAGCGACAGTACTGGCATTTTATTGTTGCTTTTGACTTGTATGAAAGAGTAAACCATCTCCTTGAGGCTCTTTGATGTGTAGAAATGTTCTTCACCCAGATTTGACTTATGGGTAGAGATCTTGCTTTGTAACCCTAATCTCTACACAGTTGGTCTGTTCTGTCAGTGCTTTCATTATCTCTCACTCCGCCTCCACTTCTCTGACCTTATCTCCTCTCCCCATGTGGCCATCTCCAGTCACACTCTTTTGAGACTATTCCACTCTTCCACTTTCTATCTTCGCTCTCCTTCTCCATACCCTCTGGGTCTACCTGTGGCAAATTGTTCTGCTTCCTGTAAACATGACAGATAATTCACAGGGAGCTGGGAAAGAGCTGTATGGTTCTAACATTCACAGCTGTTCTATGAATTTCAAATTAATTGACAGTATGCTTCAGTGATACTTTCTGTCATTTTTTTCCTCAGTAAAAGAGATATCAGTCAGGTAATCACAATTGTATGGTGATATAGTATTTTCTTTGGATATCACAGAAAAAATTGTATAGAGTTTATGGATTCATTACTACATCTAAGTCCAAAGTATTAAATTTCATCTTTACGGAGTGGCAAATTGTAGGAAGAAAAGAAAAAGAAAATGTTGAGTAAAGTTGTGAATAATGAGAGGTTAGATTTCTGCATAATACTTTTTTTTTTTTTTTTTTTTGCGGTACGCGGGCCTCTCACTGTTGTGGCCTCTCCCGTTGCGGAGCACAGGCTCCGGACGCGCAGGCTCAGCGGCCATGGTTCACGGGCTCAGCCGCTCCGCGGCATGTGGGATCTTCCCGGACCAGGGCACGAACCCGTGTCCCCTGCAGCGCCAGGCGGACTCTCAACCACTGCGCCACCAGGGAAGCTCTGCATAACATTTTTATTGAGAGCATTCTTATGTTTATTTGAAATATAAATGATTAAAGCAAACAGTATTTTATAATCATGTTTAGTTATTTTTCTCATAAGCGTGAGTCCAAATTTGGGGTGCATGATAATTTATAACTTCGGCCACAGTTAATACACAGCTATCAAACTTAGAGAATGTGAAAAAACCTTGAAATACTATTGGGTAAATTCCTTCGCAAACATAACAAAAGTATGATCCCCCAAATAAGTATTCTGGTCCCATAGCTTAAAGTTCTTTTTATTTTCAGTTTATATTTCATTTGTTGGGGTTAGCCACAAGTCTATCTAGAAATGATCATGTCCATGCAATCAAGTGAAAATAGACTTTTCAGCATGTATTTATGCACAAGTACACTTTGTGTAAAATGAGAAAGGGCCAAGGAGGTTTCAGACACATAATTTTCTCTCTGATTTGAAATATACCCTGAAATTGTTCAAGAAGTCTGAAAATACTCCTGGGAGTCTCTTGGTATTTAGGGTTTGAAATATTAATGATTAAAAATAAACCAAAATTGGAAAATGAGATATTCCTGATATCAAAATGACCTATCTTACAAAAGGTGGATTATCAAGTTTAAGCTCTTGGGGCTTCCTGTAAAGATGCTGAATTTTTCATGGACCCATGCAAGATTTGTTCATTTAAATGTCAAGCATATATCTGCCCACATACCCCTGTGCATTTGTTTAGAACTGAAGCTTACATGTAATTTTTGCTCCTTGTAACTATTCATTTCGATAATAAAAGAATGCACTAGATACTAAAAGACTTATAGAAATTTTTCAGTCATAGCATTTATTAATATGGAGGAACTATAGTCACTTAGATTAACGATTCTAGGATAAGAGAAGAACTAGCTGTGTGTTTACTGGTCATTTGCTAACCCTATCAGGGTGTAGGTAATTTTCCCCTTAGTTTTGATTCTGGCACTAACCACTAAATTTCATTGAATAAGTCATATAAACTCTCTAGACCTATTTACATCCCCTGGGACTGTTCTGAACCAATATCAATATTTTTAGCATTAAAAGCATATACATCTTAGATTCTTAACTGTGGATAACCCTAGGCATGCCTTAAATTTAGTCCAGAAATTTATTTATATAATTGAGATGATTGATATGATTACATCATAGAGTTTAATAACTCTATTAAAGGCTTTGGAATATGAAAAGCTACCCTTCTATTACTTTATAACAATGCCAACCTTATTAAATAAAAATGTGACTCATTCTTTTGAAGAATACAAAAAAATTAGGATAAATTTATGCAAAGTTTTATAAGTAAACAATATTTCTAATAGATACATGTAATTTCATTTTGAAGTAACTTTAGTTGAAAACCTGTCATATGTCATTACCAAAGCCAGATTCAAAGCTCCTTATTGAAATCATGTATCATAAGGGTATTCTATGGAGCACAGTTAATAATCACTTCCTAAGGAATTGTCTGTTTAGCTGAAATGCAGATTTTGTTTTAATAAAAATAAAATGTTGACTCTTGGGCATTTCTCTGTGTTCTTTTCAAAGATTCATCTAAAGTGACTTAAGCATTTTATCTTTGAAATAATGCCTGGGAGATTGAAATTATACTTCATTTTCAGTACTCTCTTCATTTCCTATTTCATGATTTTCTTCAGAAGTATGAAACTTGAGTCATTAAAGTAGGGCTGAAATTTCAAAGCATACACTTTGGAATGGGTTTTATCCCTAGTTTTAGTTCAATTATATTCTATTAATTTCTGTAATTTATTTGTTATTCAGATTACCAGACTTTAGAGCTTGATGTTAGCTTTATATGGAAAATAGAACAAGTCATTTTAGACTATAAAACAGTGTTAAGGCTGGCATTATATCTTACTGATAGATGTTATTTTCTCCAATGCCTTATACAGAGTATGTTGTTAACAGCTATTTTTACTTGAATTAATTAACACGGAAGTATAATGACAGAACTAGTCCAGTAGACTTCAAAAATATGATTCTTCTTTAAAACATAAAATATCCCCTGTGTGATTGATGACATCAAAATGGTGACATAAAAGATTCTTGAATTTCCCTCATCCCATGGAATCACTGATTATACAGGTATACGCTGATCAATTCCCTGTGAAAGAAATCCAGAAACTAGTTGAGTGATTCCTACACATCAGGTGACTGAAAAAATGCTTGCATTGAAACAGATAGGAAAAGCTGAGATACACTCTTGCCAAAAACCCCACTTCCAGAATAAAACCTGAGGACTGGCATTTACTGATGGATAGTGGTCAAAGCCATCTTCATCTTTTATTTGAAAAATAGTCTCCAAAATCATCCAGCTTTCATTCTGGACCCTCTCTATTCATGTTTTCAGAGTAGCTGGATTTTAAACTGGAATGCATCCATCCTCTTCTCAAACACTTCCATGACTTTTCATCTCTCCAGGACTAAAATCCAAGATCCAAACTATAACCAACAAGGTTGAGCATAGTAATCATCCTGATCTTTTTCTAACATCTTCTCTAGCTCCTCCTCTCACACACTGTGTTCTAGCCACGATGACCTCACTACAGTTCCTCCAACATAACGACCTACATCTACCTCAGGGCCTTTGCACTTACTGTTCCTTCTGCCTAAAGTGCTTTTCTCCATATATTTGCATGTTTTTCACACATGTTGAGTAACTTCCCTTCAACAAACTTGATTTTTTTCTTTTGAAATATTCATTACTAGAAAAGCTCTAATAAATTTATGGTAAGAATGATATTCACTGAACTCACATTTCCATCATTTAGCTGTTCACTTTTCCATATCAGTCCACCTAATTCAAAATACTGTTATGAGTAAATGAAGGGATTATGCATTCTTATGTATTAAACAAAGGATAGAAAGAAAGTTTAAGAGATTAATATTTGAGAGAGAAAATCTTTTGGAGTGCTTCAGTCAAGAAATAAAACAAAGATGAGTAAATCTTAACAGAGGGCATTTAATACAGAGAATTATAGGTACTAGACAACTGGAATAAAAGAAGGAAAAAAAAAAAACTAAAACATGCAGCAGGAAGCATCTACCACAGGAGACAAGACTGAACAGAAAAGGAGAAATGGTTAGCTTTATCAAAGTTAGTAGCTCCGCAGAAGGATCCTACAGAGTTGGTGCCCTGTTATTTGTGGAAAGAGCTTTCCCTGGATGTGATTGGAGCCTTTGAGAGGTATGATAGCATGATATGATTGGCTCAGATAGAGCTAACAGAAGCTGGAGGTTAGAGCCAGCCACATTGCTTGGGATATACTCCCTCTGCTGGATATACTTTTGTGCTGGCACAAAAATAAGGAAGAGGTCATTTTACTTCTTGCCAAAGCCCTCTAATGCTCCCAATCATCAGCTAGGAAGCCAGCTGGCAAAGGAGTCAGGAAATGAGGTTTACACATGATACCCAGTCCTAACATCACAGTACAGACTATGGAAGAGTGGATTTAGAGACAAGAGATTAGGGATTAGAATATGGACATCTTCATTGTCTGTTCTTTTGGCACGACTATGTTAAGTTAAATAATCGGAAAGCTAAGTACCTGAAATGCATTAGTTCTGCCCCTTGCCAAAATGAATGCAGAGATTCATGATTGAATATAATAGTCTCAAATTTAAAAAAAAATGAAAGAGGTAGCAGTGGCATTTTAGGATAAATGTAAATACATGCATACATATCTGAGAATCCATGTATAAATGTAATTTGGTAAAATGGTTTACCATCCAGTGGTGTTTAAATATCTTTATAAATATTGGAATAGCTTTATAATTATTCATCTTTTAGCGCCCATTCTATACTCTTTGAAATATTCTTCCTGATTTGCTAATATTTAATACAAATGTAGGAAAATACTCACTTTCTGATTAGGAGTATGATAATTTATAAAAGTAGATACAAATAAAACATATAATGAATGTCAGTGGTGCTACTTTTAGAGCTTATTATAGAAACGACACTGTTTGATTCATTTTTTTAAAAAAATAGGTGAGAAAATGTTGGTAAAGACCTTATCATCATACATGTACCCATTAATGACAGTAATAACTACAGTTACACCTTTCCATATATGAAGTAAACACTATGCAAATTTGTAATGAACCACACAAAAAAATTAATTCCAGACTTAATTTTTAAATTAAGTACAAAAAATTAAATACACAATTTATGCAAAAGTCCTATTGTTTGTTTTCTTATTGCAATTCAAAGGCTATAAATTAGGTTGAATTTAGTTTAAACTGTTTATAATATATATTTGTGGATATTTATCACTGTTTTATTTAACCATCTCGTATAACAGATCTTGTAATTGTTCTCATACAAACAATTTCTTTTTTTTTCCTTTTCCATTATGGATTATTACAGGATATTGAATATAGTTCCCTGTGCTATACAGTAGGACCTTGCTGTTTATTCTGTATAGAAAAATTTCCATCTGCTAATCTCAAACTCCCAATCCATCCCTCCCCGTTGACAACCACAAGTCTGTTCTCTATTTCTGTGAGTCTGTTTCTGTTTCATAGATAAGATCATTTGTGTCATATTAATACAAAGCAATTTAAATCAGAGGGTCTTTACTCTTCTACTATGATGTAGTTGTAGCACAACAAACTCTAGGAAATAGTAGAGAAAATATAATAATTACATAAAATACATTTTTAAAACACTATTTTTATATTTTAAAATAGTAATTACCAAAATGCAGACCATTAAATATGTGAGAAATATTTGTATTTGTATTTTATAATTCCAGAATAATGCAACCATTTAACATGTGTAACACCATGCCATTATAGAACTGCTCTGAAATATAGCATTATAGAACTCTTCCTGAAACGTCTATTCTTTCTATTCTATCCTATTCTATTCTATTCTATTCTATTCTATTCTATTCTATTCTATCCTATCCTATCCTATGCTATCCTATCTACTATTCTATTCTATTCTATTCTATTCTTTTCTATTCTATTCTATTCTATCCTATCCTATCCTATTCTATTCTATTCTGTTCTGTTCTGTTCTGTTCTATTCTATTCTATTCTATTCTATTCTATTCTATTCTATTCTATCCTATCCTATCCTATCCTATCCTATCTACTATTCTATTCTATGCTATTCTTTCTGTTTACCTCTTCCTCTTCCTTCTTTTCCTACTTCCCCCCTCCAACCTCCATCTCCTCCTCTCTCTCCATCTCCTTCACTTCCTTTTCCATCTCCTCTACTACTTCCTCTCCTTTCTTTCTGTGTTTTTTTTTCTTCTGAGTTGATCATAACCTATGGTGTGAAAAATAACTGCCCTAGGGTTATGTTAACAATAATTACTCTAGAAATGTTATTTACCCATCTTCTTACTCATAATAATACAGATTCTGCTTAAATACTTAAGTGAATTGGAGGATTTTGTCTCTGTATTTTTGTATATGGCTTCTAGGTTTTGAGTTTTCTTCTTGTTTATCACAAGCTTGGTGATGTTTAGCTTATCAGTTGTGTGTCTGTAATAAAATATAATTACATGACACTAAATTATATTTTATTTTGCATTATTTTTCTTTCTAGTGCTCATTTTTGTGTATATGAAAGTAATATTGGTGAAAACAATCACAATTCAGTTATCTAAACAAAACATGATAATTTATAGATTTTTAAATCTCATTTAAAATTTTAAATCTATTTTAAATCTCATTTAAAAATAAACAATATTTATTATTTTTATGAGTATCTAAATATTCCAGAAAGAGTGAATGGAGCTCACTCTGGAGTTAAGAGATCTTAGACTGGTATTTGAATTTTTATGAGTAAATGAATTCTCTTGAAATGTACATGTGACTATGCACAGAATAAATAAATGGTTCTGAAGAACCAAGGGGCAGGACAGGCATAAAGATGCAGATGTAGAGAATGGACTTGAGGACATGGAGAAGGGTAAGGGTAAGCTGGGACGAAGTGAGAAAGTGTCATGGACTTATATATACTACCAAAATAGATAGCTAGTGGGAAGCAGCCCCATAGTACAGGGAGATCAGCTCGGGGCTTTGTGACCACCTAGAGGGGTGGGATAGGGAGGGTGTGAGGGAGACACAAGAGGGAGGAGATATGGGGATATATGTATATATATAGCTGATTCACTTTGTTATACGGCAGAAACTAACACACCATTGTAAAGCAATTATACTATAATAAAGATGTTTAAAAAATAAAATAAAAAAGAACGAGGGGAAGTAATTTTTAAAATTCCTTTAAATAGGTACATGCTACCACAGTTTATATTAAGGAAGATAATATATTGACTGTAAGAAGTAGTATTAGGATAGATGTTCTGATATTCTTCTGCAAATGTTGTAGAAGGAAATAGTTTCCTATTAATTGACATGAATCCTAAGGTTTTAGTTAAAGTAAAAAGGAAATTTTAAAAAATGACTAAAATTTGTTAGTCTTCTCAGGGATTCTGTGTATCTAATACCTGTTGGCTCCTCACTCTAATATTGGATTGTTTCACTTTCAGACACAGTAAATTTAATTTATCTTGAAATTATACCTATGCTGGCAATTCTATCTATCTATCTATCTATCTATCTAGATATAGACATAGATATATAGATATATACATATATTCTTAGAACGCAGTGAATCCTTCAGTCATAATTTCAATTTTAGTATACTTTAACATTTAAATCTTAGTATAGTGCATACTGTGAAGGTCTATGTAGCATTGATTCCCCTCTTCCTTCTTCCTTCCAGAATCTCAGTGTACTCATTATTTTTCTCTCCCCCACAGGGTTCTGTACCTCAGTGGATGTTTATCAATGCACATCTCTCAGATTATTTTGTCTAACAGTAATCCTATTTCCTGGAGGGTAATTGGTTTAAGAAAGGGCTTATACCCAATTCCAATCAGTTAGTGTTGTTAGGGAAATCTTTTGGGAGTTTACTGAGGAAATATCAGTGCTTGAGAAAGAGAGTAAGCTGCAGGAATAAATCATCCCTCTTCTTTCTACAGATATGGGTGCATCTCAGGGCTATATAGTCACCCTCCCAAATAATTAACATTTTTACTAATTTTTGAAATTAATGTGCATATTTCTTATGATGACACTAATTGGTACAAAACTATATTTATTGCTAGAAATTCTTCTATGTCATTTAGCATTTCACCAAATAATATTTTCTAAAGAAGTTCAAAAAATGTATTTCCTTCCTCAACACCTAGATATAATATGTAGTTATTTTGAGAAGAAATATTCTCAGGATCTTGTCTAATGCCTTAAAAATTTGGCATAACTTGATACCTAAGGCTGCTATGCATTTGGAGTTTGCTAAATAGCCAGGTGTTCTCTTTCAAAATGGACAAGATGACCGTCGATGTGCAATTAACTGAAAATATATGCAACAGGGATATTACTGTGATATTGTATTCCATGAATTTTGTACTCCGTCCAAAACATATATACTCTTCCCAGCACATTTGGAAATAGTATGGCCATTTTGATGTAAAATTATCAAAAGCCTTCTTTCACATCTATTGGATAAAAACATTTTTGATGACATTTCTTACATTAGTCCTTGCAAGGAAAAATCTTCCCAATACCTTTTCTTTCCCACAATCTTCCCTCTTCTCAAAGTAATTCTCATAGTAAGGTCTTCTGCAGCTTCACCTGCTTTAAATCACGGTCTTCTTTTCTGTACTCAAAAATGCTCTTGAGGATTTTGTTTACACTGAGAATCATTGGAAAAGTTTACAAGTCACTCAAGATTGTTAATTATCCATTTGAATTCTCATAATTATCAAGCCCTGAAAAAAGGTGGATTGTTTGATTAGTACTCCAGCTGCTTTCTCTAAGAAAACTCAATGTGTTGCACAGACTTTACCAGGAAAAGTCATACAGGTGCCAAACGGCAATGTTCGCCAACTGTTAAACACGTGTAAACTCTTTGAGAAGTTCTTCCCATTTGCAGCAGGTGTCTAGCTGTGTTGTGCTGCTTAGAAGCAGAATCTATTTTAAACATCACCTGGAGAGGTTGGTCTGCTCTTGAAGCTCCTTCAGGAGTTGGCATTCAGAACAGGGTCAATCATGAAGGATTCTGGCTCCTTGCCTGAATCTCCTGTTATGTTTAGTTCCATTAGATTCAAATATACAAAACATGCCAGTGAGACGAGAAGGTCAATCATTCAGAAATTACATTAGCTGTATCTTGGACGTAATTTTTTCTGTGTCCAGACTACCTATACTACAAATACCAGAATTAAGGAGAGCAGTGTAATTGACTGTTTGCCATCATATGGGAAAAATATATTAGAATCAAGTCAAAAATTTATATATAATAATAAGGGATACCTGGTGTTATAAAGTGTCTGCTCAGCATATTGCCTTCACTTTTTTTCTGTTTCTGAGTGAATTCTCTTTCTAAACTATATGTGTACCTTGTGTTTTGTAAATGGTTTCACCCTTAAATTTTCACAAGAGGTGTAAAATGGAAAACATTTGGGGCAAGTCACTTGAAAAGTCAAATCATCAGCATTATTTTATTTACTCAAACTCAATATGTACCACTCTCTTTTATTTTCTCCTGTTATTCCTTTATTTTATACTATCTTCATCCATTCTTTATACCTGCTATCATTTCTTCTAATATAGAAATTTAAAATTTAAAAAATATTGCCCAAATTAATGTTTACAAGAAGAGTTGATTTGAAGGAAGATTTATACAATATTTTGTTTTATAACTGAAGATATTGATCTGTTTTTGTTTACTATATATACTAATTATCACATGGCATGTCATATTATACTGATGTATTTTGACTTAGTGTAAATGCATATGTTCATTTTCCTCTATGAATCATGAGTTTTAAATTTCGACAGATTAAAGCAGATTACATAGCATATATGCAAGATGATGAGCTAAAATTCAGGTATGTGTAAATAATAATGCATCATTTCTGGAGTATATTCAGACGTTATTGCATATGCTTACAAGCCATTTTGAATGAATCTTCTTTGCTACGTCATGTACTATACTTGTGTATTTTACCAAGTTTTTGATCAAGTTATCTGACTTTGTTGATTTGTATGAACTTTTATATAGTAAAAATAAATAAATATAACCCATTTGTGTTTAAAATGGGAAGAAAATATTTTATAGTAAAAATAAATAAATATAACCCATTTGTGTTTCAAATGGGAAGAAAATATTTTACTTTCATGTATATTTTTAATTTATGATTTTGATATTGATGTATTTGTCTACGTGTCTATGTGTTTTATGGCATCTGAGTTTTCTATCTTTCTTAGAAAAATGTAGATAGGTTTGAAATATATAGAGATACACACACATATATGTACACACTCATAGATATATAGATATAGATTCAAGGCGGTATAGATATACCTCACTCTGTATGTGTAATGTTTCCTTATATTGTCGTTATACTTTATTTTTTACAAAGTAAGTATTATTTAAGGTAATTAAATTAAATATCTTACAATAATACTTAAAGATTTTTTCTTTTTGAAGATAAACAAATGAGTTTTCAAACCTACAGGTTTATTTTTAAAAGGAGAGAAATTAGTAACCGTCACTTTTTACTTTATTTAAAAATTTTCATTTCAGCTTATAAAATTGTAGACATTTGGTGCACTTTCTTTTGTATAAACTAATTAAAATTAAAACTAATTAAAATCTTTTAAATTTAATAATAAATGCCACCATTGGGACTATAGATTAACAATTATTTTAACTGATGGAATTTTGTTACTTGGGTTGCATGTCAGTGTACTTACTGGGATTATAGGACAGAAGAGTGTCAACCAATTTAATTCCAAGTAAACTTCTGTAAAATATGAGCCACATTTCTGTATGTTGTCTTAAAATTTATAGGCCTTATCTAGTTTTCCTTGTCCCAGTTTATATCATTTACTATCAAAAATGTAGCCATGACACAGATAAAATTTTGCTGTTCACATTGTTCAAAAAATACTATACCTTGGGAAGTCTCTCTTTAAAACACCATTCTGACTCTGAAGAATGGCATTTGGTGTTTGATCACTCACATTAATATTGTTTTGTTTTTATATCAAACAGTAAAAAGGCAGTAACATTGAATTACTGATGACATTTTTATTAGCAAACTGTGACTTGAGATGATGCTTCAAGTTTACTGGACAGGGTACCAAGCTAACAAGTTAGAGTGTTTGAAAAATACAGGGGCTTGTACATGAATACAATTTTCTTTTAACCCCACCATGAGGTCCCTAAATACTATCTAAAGTAGCCACATACAGAAGGAGATGGATATTTCTTATAGTAGAGCCTCAGTAAATATACATTGAAATACAAATGTAATTACTAGGAGTCCAAGAAAGAAGGAGAAAGGGAAAGAGAGAGAGAGAGAGAGAGAGATGCTGAGAGAGGGAGGGAGAGAGGCTTGCTTCTCAACTATGAAGATAAAGTATTTTGTTTTTTACAATGTATTAGAATCATCTAGAAATTAAAATAATCATTTTCAGCACAACATTGCAATACAAAAACAATTTCATTAGACACTAAGAATAACTAGTCATTAAAAAATTGTAATGTTATCTTACTAACCATTCTTTTAGTGTTATTGATGTTCTCCCAAAGGTAAATGCTAGACGCCATGGTTCTCTGTTCATTAGGCAGGTATTGGTAGAAAATAAGGGCATTTATAGTTAATGTACTAAATACTTTTATCATTTATAGTTCTTTAAATTTTTATTTTGCCACTGTTTCCAGGAAATGACTTATAGTTCTATGATTTTAGAGCTCAAAGTTGCTTTCAGGGTTGTATAGAAAATGATTCCAAGTAGATTTTTAAAAAATATTATCACATACAGCCCTCTGGGAAATAATTAAAATTCACCAAAAACGTTTGCTATTGCTTTGAAATCCAAAAAGAACCCTAAAATGATTGACATATATTTGTTAAGACAAAATACCAGGCTTTGGCTTCTGGAACACATGGGGCTGAGTCCATGCTGACAGCCTGGGGGCTTCGGGACAACACGGGGTCGAGTTCATGCTAATGGGAGCCAAGTCTCCTCAGGACTTGCTGGGGCTTCAGCTTCGGGACATGGTGGGGTCCAGTTCATGCTGACGGGAGCCCCATCTCCTCAGGACCTGCTGGAAGGTGGTGCGGCTTAAGGAAAAGGTAATCCACAGGACCCAAGACATGGTAGCTACTAATATACTCTTCCCATGGTGCTTCTTAATACCACGTGGACTCTTACAAGGGAAAAAAGTATCACAGCTTTGGTTGAACTTGGGCTGGCCGTGTGGTTGATAGGGTCTTGGTGCTCCTGCCGGGTGCCAGGCCTGTGCCTCTGAGGAGGCAGAGCCGAGTTCAGGACATCGCTCCACCAGAGACCTCCCAGCTCCATGTAATATCAAATGGCAAGAGCTCTCCCAGAGATCTCCATCTCAATGCTAAGACCCAGCTCCACTCAACGACGAGCATGCTACAGTGCTGAACACCCCATGCCAAACAACTAGCAAGACAGGAGGACAAACCCACCCATTAGCAGATAGGCTGCCTAAAATCATAATAAGGTCACATACACCCTAAAACACATCACTGGGCACAGTCCTGCCCACCTGAAAGACAAGATCCAGCCTCATCCACCAGAACACAGGCACTAGTCCCCTCCACCAGGAAGCCTACACAACTCACTGAACCAACCTTACCCACTGGGGGCAGACAGCAAAACAACAGGAACTACGAACCTGCAGCCTGCAAAAAGAAGACCCCAAACACAGTAAGTTGAGCAAAATGAGAAGACAGAGAAACACACAGCAGATGAAGGAACAAGGTAAAAACCCACCAGACCAAACAAATGAAGAGGAAATAGGCAGTCTACCTGAAAAAGAATTCAGAGTAATGATAGTAAAGATGATCCAAAATCTTGGAGATAGAATGGAGAAAATACAAGAAACATTTAACAAGGACCTAGAAGAACTAAAGAGCAAACAAACAGTGATGAATAACACAAAAAATAAAATTAAAATTTCTCTAGAAGGAATCAGTAGCAAAATAACTGAGGCAGAAGAAAGGATAAGTGACCTGGAAGATGAAATAGTGGAAATAATGACTGCAGAGCAGAATAAAGAAAAAAGAATGAAAAGAATTGGGGACAGTCTATGAGACCTCTGTGACAACATTAAAAGCACCAACATTCAAATTATAGGGGTCCCAGAAGAAGAAGAGAAAAAGAAAGGGACTGAGAAAATATTTGAAGAGATTATAGCTGAAAACTTCCCTAATATGGGAAAGGAAATAGTTAATCAAATCCAGGAAGTGCAGAGTGTCTCATACAGGATAAATTCAAGGAGAAACATGCCAAGACACATATTAATCAAACTATCAAAAATTAAATACAAAGAAAAAAATATTAAAAACAGCAAGGGAAAAACAACAAATAATATAAAAGGGAATCCCCATAAGGTTAACAGCTGATCTTTCAGCAGAAACTCTGAAAGCCAGAAGGAGTGGCAGTATATATTTAAAGTGATGAAAGGGAAAAACCTACAACCAAGATTCTCTACCCAGCAAAGATCTCATTCAGATTCGACTGAGAAATTAAAAGCTTTACAGACAAGCAAAAGCTAAGAGAATTCAACACCACCAAACCAGCTTTACAACAAATGCTTAAGGAACTTCTCTAGGCAGGAAACACAAGAGAAGGAAAAGACTTACACTAAGAAACCCAAAACAATTAAGAAAATGGTAATAGCAACATATATATCTATAATTACCCTAAACTTATATGGATTAAATTCTCCAACCAAAAGACATAGTCTGGCTAAATGGAAAAGAACTGTATATATGCTGTCTCCAAGATCCCCATTTCAGACCTAAGGACACATACAGACTGAAAGTGAGGGGATTGAAAATGATATTCCATGCAAATGGAAATCAAAAAAAGCTGGAGTAGCAATTCTCATATCAGACAAAATAGACTTTAAAATAAAGACTATTACAAGAGACAAAGAAGGACACTACATAATGATCAAAGGATCTATCCAAGAAGAAAGTTTAACAATTGTAAATATTTATGCACCCAATATAGGAGCACCTCAATACATAAGGCAAATGCTAACAGCCATAAATGGGGAAATTGACAGTACCACAATTACAGTAAGGGACGTTAACACCCCCTTTCACCAATGGACAGATCATCCAAAATGAAAATAAATAAGGAAGCACAAGCTTTAATTGATACATTAAATGATATGGACTTTACTGATATTTATAGGACATTCCATCCAGAAACAACAGAATACACTTTCTTCTCAAGTGCTCATGGAACATTCTCCCAGATAGATTATATCCTGGGTCACAAATCAAGCCTTGGTAAATCTAACAAAATTGAAATTGTATCAATATCTTTTCCGACAACAACTCTATGAAAATAGATGTCAATTACATGAAAAAATGGGTAAAAATGCATACACATGGAGGCTAAACACTACACTACTTAATAACCAAGAGATCACTGAAGAAATCAAAGAGGACCTCGAAAAAAATCTAGGAACAAATGACAATGAAAACACGACGACCCAAAACCTTTGAGATGCAACAAGAGCAGTTCTAATAGGTAAGTTTATAGCAATACAATCCTACCTCAAGAAACAAGAAACATCTCAAATAAACAACCTAACCTTACACCTAAAGCAATTAGAGAAGGAAGAACCAAAAAACCCCTAAGTTAGCAGAAGGAGATAAATCATAAACATCAGATCAGAAATAAATGAAAAGGAATGAAGGAAACAATAGCAAAGACCAATAAAACTAAAAGCTGGTTCTTTGAGAAGATAAACAAAATTGATAAACCATTAGCCAGACTCATCAAGAAAAAAAGGGAGAAGATTCAAATCAATAGAATTAGAAATGAAAAAGGAGAAGTAACAACTGACACTGCAGAAATACAAAAGATCATGAGAGATTACTACAAGCAACTACATGCCATTAAAATGGACAACCTGCAAGAAATGGACACATTCTTAGAAAAGCATAACCTTCCGAGACTGAATCAGGAGAAATAGAAAATATAAACAGACAAATCACAAACACTGAAATTGAAACTGTGATTAAAAATCTTCCATAACACAAAAGCCCAGGATCAGATGGCTTCAGAGGCGAATTCTATCAAACATTTAGAGAAGAGCTAACACCTATCCTTCTCAAACTCTTCCAAAATATAGCAGAGGGAGGAACACTCCCAAACTCATTCTACGAGGCCACCATCACCTTGATAACAAAGCCAGACAAAGATGTCACAAAGAAAGAAAACTACAGGCTAATATCACTGATGAACATAGATGTAAAACTCCTCAACAAAATACTAGCAAACAGAATCCAACAGCATATTAAAAGGATCATACACCATGATCAAGTGGGGTTTCTCCTAGGAATGCAAGGATTCTTCAATATATGCAAATCAATAAATGTGACATACCATATTAACAAATTGAAGGAGAAAAACCATATGATCATCTCAATAGACACAGAAAAAGCTTTCGACAAAATTCAACACCGATTTATGATAAACACCCTCCAGAGAGTAGGCATAGAGGTAACTTACCTCAACATAATAAAGGCCATATATGACAAATCCACAGCCAACATTGTTCTCAATAGTGAAAAACTGAAACCATTTCCACTTATTTCAGGAAAAAAGACAAGGTTGTGCACTCTCACCACTCTTATTCAACATAGTTTTGGAAGTTTTAGCCACAGCAATCAGAGAAGAAAAAGAAATAAAAGGAATCCAAATCGGAAAGGAAGAAGTAAAGCTGTCACTGTTTGCAGATGACATGATACTATACATAGAGAATCCTAAAGATGATACCAGAAAACTACTAGAGCTAATCAATGAATTTGGTAAAGTAGCAGGATACAAAATGAATGCACAGAAATCTCTTGCATTCCTATACACTAATGATGAAAAATCTGAAAGAGAAGTTAAGGAAATACTCCCATATACCATTGCAACAAAAAGAATAAAATACCTAGGAATAAATCTACCTAAGGAGACTAAAGACCTCTATGCAGAAAACTATATGACACTGATGAAAGATATTAAATATGATACAAACAGATGGAGAAATATACCATGTTCTTGGAATGGAAGAATCAACATAGTGAAAATGACTATACTACCCAAAGCAATCTACAGATTCAGTGCAATCCCTATTAAACTACCAATGCCATTTTTCGCAGACATAGAACAATAAATTTCATAATTTGTATGGAAACACAAAAGACCCCCAATTGCCAAAGCCATCTTGAGAAAGAAAAATGGAGCTGGAGGAATCGGTACAACTTCAGACTGTACTACAAAGCTACAGTAATCAAGACAGTATGGTAGTGGCACAAAAACAGAAATATAGATCAATGGAACAAGATAGAAAGCCCAGAGATAATCCCATGCACCTATGGTCAACTTAATTTTGATAAAGGAGGCAGGAATATACAATGGAGAAAAGGCAGTCTCTTCAATAAGTGGTGCTGGGAAAACTGGACAGCTACATGTAAAAGAATGAAATTAGAACACTCCCTAACACCATACACAAAAATAAACTCAAAATGGATTAAAGACCTAAATGTAAGGCCAGACACCATCAAATTCTTAGAGGAAAACATAGGCAGAACACTCTATGACATAAATCACAGTAAGATCCTATTTGACCCACCTCCTAGAGAAATGGAAATAAAGACAAAAATAAACAAATGGGACCTAATGAAACTTAAAAGCTTTTGCACAGGAAAGGAAACCTTAAACAAGATGAAAAGACAACGCTCGGAATGGGAGAAATTATTTGCAAATGAAGCAACTGACAAAGGATTAATTTCCAAAATTTACAAGCAGCTCATGCAGCTCAATACCAAAGAAACAAACACCCCAATCTAAAAATGGGCAGAAGACTTAAATATACATTTCTCTAAGGAAAATATACACATTGCCAACAATCACATGAAAGAATACTCAACATCAATAATCATTAGGGAAATGCAAATCAAAACTGGAATGAAGTATTACCTCACACCAGTCAGAATGGCTATCATCAAAAACTCTACAAACAATAAATAATGGAGAGGGTTTGAAGAAAAGGGAACCCTCTTGCACTGTTGGTAGGAATGTAAATTGATACAGCCACTATGAAGAATAGTATGGAGGTGCCTTAAAAAACTAAAAATAGAACTACCCTATGATCCAGCAATCCCACTACTGGGCCTATACCCTGGGAAACCATAATTCAAAAAGAGTCATGTACCACAACGTTCATTGCAGGTCTATTTACAATAGCCAGGATGTGGAAGCAATCTAAGTGTCTACTGACAGATGAATGGATAAAGAAGATGTGGCACATATATCCAATTGAATATTACTCAGCCATAAAAAAAAGCGAAACTGAGTTATTTGTAGTGAGGTGGTGTACCTAGAGTCTGTCATACAGAGTGAAGTAAGTCAGAAAGAGAAAATCAAATACCGTACGCTAACACATATATATGGAATATAAGAAAAAGAGTTCTAAAGAACCTAGTGGCAGGACAGGAATAAAGATGCAGAAGTTGAGAATGGACTTCAGGACACAGGGATGGGGTAGGGTAAGCTGGGGTGAAGTTAGAGAGTGGCATGCACATATATACGCTACCAAATGTAAAATAGATAGGTAGTGGGAAGATGCCACATAGCACAGGGAGATCAGCTTGATGTTTTGTGACCACCTAGAGGGGTCGGATAGGGAGGAAGAGAGGGAGATGCAAGAGGGAGGAGATATGGAGATATATGTATACGTATAGCTGATTCACTTTGTTTTAAAGCAGAAACTAACACACCATTGTAAAGCAATTATACTCCAATAAAGAAGTTAAAGAAAAGACAAAATACCGACTAAACAAATTTAACATAGTGATTTTTCCTTTTAGTATTTCACTGTAATCTTATATATGAAATATAATGAAATACACAATTTTCTGTGGTCCTTAAGAAAGTAAGTGATGAATCCTTAAACACTATATATAAAGGACTATTATCAAAAAGTACCTATATTAATAGTGTAAGGAATCTCTAAAATATCTTCCAAATTAGCTGTATTTTTGTTTATTCTCTTCCTTCTCCAAGAAGTTTGCCTGTTTTCTCATGTGTGATATAAATTCACATCCTCATTTCGATCATTTTAATAATTATTTTAGATTGGTATATGGATGATGTATGCATAATGGTGGTTGATTTTGTCATTGCAATTCAAGCAGGTGAAGCAAAATTTTGTTTATATTTCTATATATAATAAAGCTAAAAAAAATTTAAAATATTCTACTCTATTTAGCCACAACTTTTAATATCCCATAAAGAGTATAATTTATAATTAAAAAAATTATTTGTGTTTATACCTCTATAGAGAGAAAGGAATAAGTATTCCTCGGAGTGTAATAGTTTTCAGAAGGACTATCTTGTAAAATACTGTTTTCATATGTATTTCTTTGTACCTACTTAGTAAAGAGTTATTTTAGCACTAGCATTTTTCTTATGTGTGCTACTTTAATGATACTATGCATCTTTTTTATTTAATTTCATTAGTAGTATTAAACATTAAATCCCCTAATGAACAGTTTGTTGAATACCCATTAAATTAAAAAAAAAGAAAGAATCATTAAAATAATTAAGAAAACTATAGCTATTCTTCATAAATTCTCTCTAACCTGTGTTTAATAATATTCCACAAATACAAATCTGAGCTAATAGACGTTGTTTTGTTCAAAATTCTTGGTCTAATTTATAAGCTATAACACTATTGCCAAGGGAGAATTTGCCTTTTTGTGTTTGATTTTCAGATAATTCTGTTGCTTACTGACATAACACAAAGAGATGTTAAAGTGGAATGTAAAGAGGGTCTATAGATTAGAATTTCGTGCTTGTCATGAAATGGTTCTGTTTATGTAGTTTCCCCGTATGATCAATATCATTATCTTGAGGTTATTGAGTATATCATCTTGTTTTGCCATATTCTGTACACATTGCAATTCAAGTCACAAAAGATGGCATTGTTTTGTGAAAATATAAGAGAAGATACTAATCTGACAATTTCAGTGTGAGTCACTAACTGTTATTCCTCCATTTTACTTATTCATAAATCTCATAAAGATGGTAAGTTAGCATTTCACCCATTTCTTACAATAGGGTAGAGGAAGTAAAGGAGATGTGCAAATCCTTTATGCAGTTTTCTTCCATGAATCATCTTGGCATTAAAGATTTGTGAACTCTCATTTTTGTAACAATAGTTCGTAAACAAATCAGAAACTAGTTTGGCATGAATCTATTTTCTAGTGAATGGAATAGTGAGAATATGAACAGGTCAATCTGTCCAATTCTAATGTAATATGAAGAATATTGGAAAAATAAAGATAAGATTATTATGCATTGTATCATAACAATAAGGTAGCCCAAATAAGGTTCCTTTAGTAACTGCTTGGCAATTTGCATTTCATTCCTAAAGTACAGAATAAAAAGAAACATTATTTCATCTCTTTTCCATTTGGGGGGGAGATATGTGTGTGTGGATATTCTGCATATTCTTATTAACAAATTGAGGCTCTTATCCAAAACAGCTAAATAATTTTGAGCCATTATTTTATATTTTTGAATTTCCAAATTATTGTCTCAAATTGGCTTTCTAAATTAGTGTATCTTTATAGCATCATAATCACACCCTCATTCATTTATCAATAGATATTACTTTTTCACTGATTTTTTTTTATTAACCTTTAAATTGTCACTTGGGAATATTAAAAATTAACAAAAATAAGTTTATTATTTGAAATAAAGTAAAATATGGATGTAAAGTAATGTAAAGTGTGTATGTGTGTGGGAATCAGAAGAAGTTAGACTACCTGGAATTAAGACTTTGGCATTCTTGACTCTGCTGACAGATTAAATAAAATGAATATCTGGAATACAGGATAAAGTACAGATGAAGAAGGGAAAACGACTTCAAGGGCACACATTCAGGCTTGAAATGTAAGGTAAATCAAACAAAGCTTTCTAAAATATCAAAAAGCGATGATGTAGAATTACTGGGAGAAAAATATCTGAAAGTTTGCAAATTAAGGGGGAGTTACTCTGTTGAAATCTTAAACATTATCACAAACATAATATTTTACCAAATAACTGAGTAATTGGCATTCTATCTGAGACATTCATGTTATTTCCATGATTTTAATTTACTTTTGTGCCCTTTTAACATCATGCGAACAAAACCAAAATCTTACTTTAGATATAATGCCTAGTATTTTTTATTTTTTTGCAAAAGCAGAGAAAATAAGTTAGATTAAATTGCAAGTGTACTTGGTCCTAGAAGTGATAGCAAGATGATTAAATAGAAAAATGGGTATAAGTATGAATTTTCACTCCAAAAAATGAGAATGGAACACACCGTAATATTATTCTGGGGGAAGTTGAAATCACATTGCTAGAAAGAAGAAAGTTCCTCACAATGACTAAAAAAAGAGAAAACATTTACAGAGTTGCAAGGAGGGGGTGATAATTCCAGTATGGATTTGATAGTAGATAATTCTTCAAAATACTAGTGGTTTTGGTTGGCAAGCTACTCAATTCAAGAATTAGAGTGCCTGTAATTATGAATGGACAACTTAAATATCCCCTTCCAAGGAGATGTAAAAGCAGTTTTATTAATATAACTATTAAAATAGTTTTATATATTGAGAAACGAAGGGTGTTTCTTTGATGAATTCATTTTATCTTTAATTATGTTACATTTGTTATGGAAGCTATAATTCTAATTAGAAGACATAATTAGAGAAAATAATAAGGTTTTTATTTTAGGATAGGATACATTTGGCAAGGAAATGTGATAACCAGCATTCATCTTTCACATCTTGTTAAAGGATTTATGCTTTTCCAAGACACATTCAGGCTAAAATCATGCTTGTGTTTTCATTAATGGGAGCAGAACAGTAATTCTTCAAGCTCATGATAAAAAAATGTATGCTGTGTTGGGCTTCTCTGGTGGCGCAGTGGTTGAGAGTCCGCCTGCCAATGCAGGGGACACGGGTTCGTGCCCCGGTCTGGGAGGATCCCACATGCCGCGGAGCGGCTGGGCCCGTGAGCCATGGCCGCTGAGCTTGCGCGTCCGGAGCCTGTGCTCCGCAACGGGAGAGACCACAACAGTGAGAGGCCCGCATACCGCAAAAAAAAAGAAAAAAACAAAAAACAAAAACGTATACTACGTGATATCAAGTTAGGATACAGTTTTGATGATCAGAGGTCAGAAAAGTATTCACAGTTTTCCTTTATGAAAAATGAGTTTGTTTACTTATTTTTACTAGGAAGGAAAAATGACACACAGAGACAATCTCAGTTTCCCTTTGGAAGCATACTTTACCCACTAATAAATGTTAAAATAGCAACATTAAAATTCTGCAAAGCCCTATTTATTTTTAACAGGAAAAAATGATGGCTGGAAATGATCTAAAATGTGAACATATTATATGCTATTTCAAAGTTAAGTTTGGACAATGTCCTTTTCGGATCCTTTTACATTTGTATGTATTTTTTCATAAAATATAGCTACTTGTTATTAGAACAATATTAATAATAACAGTGTAAATAGCTAACATTTTTTAATAACTAAGTATTACTGAGACTTTACTGAATGTCTTACTGAAATTAGTTAAAGATCCTAAATTAGGTACTGTTATTATCTCCATTTTAC
Source organism: Aethalodelphis obliquidens (assembly GCF_003676395.1). Taxonomy (NCBI): domain Eukaryota; kingdom Metazoa; phylum Chordata; class Mammalia; order Artiodactyla; family Delphinidae; genus Aethalodelphis; species Aethalodelphis obliquidens. Next base: position 18,412,324 of record NW_020837973.1, on the reverse strand, counting down.
AATTTTTTTCTTTTTTGCGGTACGTGGGCCTCTCACTGTTGTGGCCTCTCCCGTTGCAGAGCACAGGCTCCGGACACGCAGGCTCAGTGGCCATGGCTCACGGGCCCAGCCGCTCCACGGCATGTGGGATCTTCCCGGACCGGGGCACAAACCCGTGTCCCCTGCATCGGCAGGCGGGCTCTCAACCACTGTACCACCAGGGAAGCCCTCCATTTTACAAACTTAAAGATTGAGGTTTTGAAAGTTTAAATCACTTGTCCCAACTTTGCAGTTATTAAGTAGCAAAGCTGAGACCTGAAAAAATTCTAACACTGTCCAAGTCTATGCTATCTGCAAAAAGAGTGACAGGTGTTGAAATATTAGGAACTTGAATTCCACATTACTTATGGAAAAAATAACCAGGGGTGGCATGTCACTGCAAAGGAATTGCTGTGTTTCCAGATGAGAATGGAGTTCTCATTTCATAGGCAGCCTAATGGGCCTGTTATGGCCACAAAAGTGTTAAAGTTGGGAAGTGAACACAGGCAACCAGGGAACCAGAGAAGCATAACCTTTCCACAGGTTTTGTTTTAATACCTTTGAAGTTTCTTAGTATTTTGAACAGTGAAAGAGAATATATTATAAATAATTGTATAAAATGTCTGTTGTACTGAGATGCCCTATGTTTCCTCATACAAAGGAATATTCTCAGAGGATCTAAATTATAGTATTAAGGTTTTAAGTAGAGCTGCTCTTCAAAGTTCTCACTATGCGTCATTTGCAAATTAATCAACCTCAAGAAATACAAAATCACACAAACATTTTCTTGGTCAAATTGTTTCTGACATGTCCAAAATTAAGTCACAATTTATATGTTTCTAACTTTAAAAGGAAATCTATGTGGGACCTTATTCACCTACATAAACTGATTCATTTATTCTTTAACCTCTGGATCTCTGAGTATCCAGATGATCCCCTTCTCCCTTCTGCCTCCAAGTTGTATATAGAGTTTGCCTGCTACATAAGTAGAACACTTATCATATTGGGATTAACACAAACTAGAGAAGACCCAGGCTTCTGGACAACTCCACTCTAGATCCATCTAGTTCCTTTATAATTCATGAAGGCCACTGGGATGCATTTCTATATTATCCCAATTTTCCTAGTTCTGATTAATTTAGTTATGTTAAATTATACAATATGTCACACAACAAAAAATAAATGAGATATGAATGCACATGTCTGAGACATCATCTCTGAACATTATCTTCAAAACTGGAAATATCTAGTCCTACTCTTTATTCTAAATGTGTTACACTGAGTCAACACTTATCAAAATGTGGGGGAAAAGCCAGTCTAAGTAAAATCATTAAAGATCAGATTTTAAGGTCCCCTGTGGCATTCCCTTCATTCATACAATTAACTGCTATGTATTGAACACACATTTTGTGCTGGGCAATGTACTGAGCATTTGTGATTCAACAAGAATTAAAAAGTGTTCTCAGTACTAGAGAGACTCAAATATCTTGCAATGGACTGTGTCAGTTTCCTTATGCTGTGAAACAAATTACTACACACTTTGTGGCATAAATGAACACCCATTTATTATCTCACATTTCTGTATTCCAGAAGGCTGGGCAGGCTCAGCTGGGCTCTTTGATTAGGGTATCACAAGGGAGAAGTCAATGTGGCCTCTTAACAGAGGGACAGAGGGAGAGTCAGATTCCAGGCACATTCAGGTTGATGGCAGAATAAGTTCTCATTGTAGGATTGAGGTCCCATTTCCTTGCTGGCTGTCAGCTCAGATAGTAGAGGCCACCTTCAGGTCCTTCCCACATGGCCTCCTCCATCTCTAAGCCAGGAAGAGCTCCCTTTTTTTCCAAATCTTTGACCTCCTTTTCTGTCCCCTGTTGGAAAAAAAATTCTCTGCTTTTAAATGGTGCATTAAATTAGATTAGGCTCACGGGTAATCTTTTTATTTACTATGAGTTGTAACCTTAGTTACAAAACGTTGTAACTTCAAAAAATTCTTTTGCTGTTACAAAGAGTGAGGGTAATTGGGGTCAACTTAGAATTCTACATACCACCAACACAGGAGTAGACTACAGAGAAGAGACTTTGCAGAGATACCTTACATTCAAATTTAATGCCACACTACTCAGTAATGCAAACATCTAAATATAAAAAGAAATGTTATAAAACAAAAGGAAAAGGAAGACTGTGGGAAAGTAGCTAAAGGGGGTGCCAAGATTCTCTTTCCCACACTGAAGCTATTTAATAGTCTTATTTCTGAACTTGTTATTCCATATTCTGTTTCATGTTATACTCTTGATCTCTAGGTGTTTAGTTTTTATTGCTGCTACTGTTTACATTGTTGTTGTTTTTGTTAGTCAACTGTATGTATTTGCTGTTAACATTATAAAAGATTTACTTTCTCTTGGGGAATTTTGCAGAAAGTTTTTAAATCTTTAATCAAGTGAGTGTCTCTGTGTTATCAGTCAGGGTTACACTAGAGAAAAACAACCAGTGGGTATATATACTAAAAATTTTATTGCCAGGAATTGGCTTATGAAAATGTAGGATTTGGTTAGGCAAGTCCAATATTTGAAGGATAGGCTATCATAGGGCAGGCTGGAACTTTGGGGCACAGGCTGAAGCTGCTGTTCATACGTTGCATTTCTTTCTTCCTTTTCTTTCTTTCTTTTTTTTTTCTTAAGGGACGCCTCAAGCCCACCTAAATTATCACAACTATTAATACCTTCACAGCAGCACCTCAATTTCTGTTTGATTACATAGTTGGGTACTGTAGCCTAATTAAGTTGACATACAAAAAACACCATCACTAGTTCTTGTTTTTGTCTCTAAAGAAACAAAGACACTTGCTTTCTTTGCAAAGTGTCATTACACCACACGCTATTGAAACTAGCCCTTCCTTTTCACACTGATTTCCTCAAATGCATATTAGACCATCAGACACCCATCCAGAAGCGTTGTGAGCAAGTGCGTGGTGGCCTTGTGCATGACTCAACCATCATGATAGTTTAGAAATGATCATCCACTTGCCTATTTTATTTTGAGGAACAAAATAAGTAGACATGAATAGCACAAATAACACTACTCTACATATTTTATAACTTTGTTTTGACATTGCAGTAAGTTCAAAATCAACTCATACTTTTAAGTTCTAGAGCTGTTCATTGGTGTCCATAGTCAGGGTAGTAAAATGGTTTCAGGTCAAAAACAAAGTGCTACACTCTTGCATATTGTTTCTACTCAATTCTGTGTTTGCCCATATCCAGACAAAAGACCTTGAAGATGCTACAATGTAGAAAGGCAATGCTTATTAACTTGGCAAAGTTTTGTGCTTAGCTTGGTTCTGAGCAAATCTGTGGTTTTTCGTGTAGACTTAGATTCCAAGGCTTCCCTAAGATTACTTCAATTCATGTATCATACTATAGAATGACAAATTGACACTTTCTTTCCCCTAGGTAATTTCTAAGTGTACAGATAAGAAGAGAAAGCAAAGGTCATCCATTTACTTACAAAAATGTTCAGTCAATAAACTTTTCTCTAAGAAACTATGGTATTGTCTTGAATGTTCCAAGATAAAAAATATTAAAAGCTTATTGCAGAGCTATAATCCTTTTTAGGTATTTTTAAATGTCATTTCAGTTGTGTTACCAATAATTGCTGTCACTGTCTTCATTTTTTTATGCAGGTTACATAGGTCTGGAAAACTGGGAGGACAAAATGACTAGTTTTAATTGTTATATGAAAGAGCATATTGACTTTTTTTTGTTTTCATATTGAATAATAATTCCTATTTATTTGTATTTGAGTAAAACATCTTTATCCAAAGCTTACATGCTGAGGTCAAATTCTTCCTGAGCAAAAAATACATTAAAGAGCTATACTTTTGGGCGTCCCTGGTGGCGCAGTGGTTGAGAGTCTGCCTGCCGATGCAGGGGACACGGGTTCGTGCCCCGGTCCGGAAAGATCCCACGTGCCGCGGAGCGGCTGGGCCCGTGAGCAATGGCCGCTGAGCCTGCGCTTCCGGAGCCTGTGCTCCGCAACGGGAGAGACCACAACAGTGAGAGGCCCGCGTACTGAAAAAAAAAAAAAAAAAAAAAGAGCTATGCTTTTGTATGTTTATAAGCTTAAAATTCCTTTCTACGTTACTCCAAGAAAATATCATAATTAAAGTTGACACAAAATCATTAATATCTGGAAATATCACAGACAGAGTAAGCAATCATATTTTTATGGTGGAGATTTCAGATAGATAATGCCTTTGGTCTATTTTGGGGAATGCTATGAGATGTACTATGTGATTATTTCAATCCAGAAATTTTACCTATGGAGAAAAGAATTAAATATAAATCAATTTTAATGAAATCATGATAATTATATTTTGGGAGAAGATGGACTTGACAGGTTTTTAACTGAAATCAATGTGTATTAATCTATACAAAATATAGAAATAAAATTTGGAAACATTATTTTATAAGTTTATGGATGTCACCATATTATTTCATAACGTGTTCTGTGTAAATCAAGATTTTTTTTTTACATCTTTATTGGAGTATAATTGCTTTAAAATGGTGTGTTGCTTTCTGCTTTATAACAAAGTGAATCAGTTATGCATATACATATGTTCCCATATCTCTTCCCTCTTGCGTCTCCCTCCCTCCCACCCTCCCTATCCCACCCCTCCAGGCGGTCACAAAGCACCGAGCTGATCGCCCTGTGCTATGCGGCTGCTTCCCACGAGCTATCTATTTTACGTTTGGTAGTGTATCTATGTCCATGCCACTCTCTCACTTTGTCCCAGCTTACCCTTCCCCCTCCCCATATCCTCAAGTCCATTCTCTAGTAGGTCTGTGTCTTTATTCCTGTCTTACCCCTAGGTTCTTCATGAATTTTTTCTTAAATTCCATATATATGTGTTAGCATATGGTATTGTCTTTCTCTTTCTGCCTTTCTTCACTTTGTATGACAGACTCCAGGTCCATCCACCTCATTACAAATAACTCAATTTCGTTTCTTTTTATGGTTGAGTAATATTCCATTGTATATATATGCCACATCTTCTTTATCCATTCATCTGATGATGGACACTTAGGTGGTTTCCATCTCTGGGCTATTGTAAATAGATCTGCAATGAACATTTTGGTACATGACTCTTTTTGAATTTTGGTTTTCTCAGGGTATATGCCCAGTAGTGGGATTGCTGGGTCATATGGTAGTTCTATTTGTAGTTTTTTAAGGAACCTCCATACTGTTCTCCATAGTGGCTGTACCAATTCACATTCCCACAAGCAGTGCAAGAGTGTTCCCTTTTCTCCACACCCTGTCCAGCATTTATTGTTTCTAGATTTTTTGATGGTAGCCGTTCTGACTGGTGTGACATGATATATCATTGTAGTTTTGATTTGCATTTCTCTAATGATTAATGATGTTGAGCATTCTTTCATGTGTTTGTTGGCAGTCTGTATATCTTCTTTGGAGAAATGTGTATTTAGGTCTTCTGCCATTTTTGGATTGGGTTGTTTGTTTTTTTGTTATTGAGCTGCATGAGCTGCTTATAAATTTTGGATATTAATCCTTTGTCAGTTGCTTCATTTGCAAATATTTTCTCCCATTCTGAGGGTTGTCTTTTGGTCTTGTTTATGGTTTCCTTTGCTGTGCAAAAGTTTCGAAGTTTCATTAGGTCTCATTTGTTTATTTTTGTTTTTATTTCCATTTCTCTAGGAGGTGGGTCAAAAAGGATCTTGCTGTGATTTATGTCATAGATTGTTCTGCCTATGTTTTCCTCTAAGAGTTTGACAGTTTCTGGCCTCACATTTAGGTCTTTAATCCATTTTGAGCTTATTTTTGTGTATGGTGTTAGGGAGTGATCTAATCTCATACTTCTACATGTACCTGTCCAGTTTTCCCAGCACCACTTATTGAAGAGGCTGTCCTTTCTCCACTGTACATTCCTGCCTCCTTTATCAAAGATAAGGTGACCATATGTGCGTGGGTTTATCTCTGGGCTTTCTATCCTGTTCCGTTGATCTATATTTCTGTTTTTGTGCCAGTACCATACTGTCTTGATTACTGAAGCTTTGTAGTATAGTCTGAAGTCAGGGAGCCTGATTCCTCCAGCTCCGTTTTTCATTCTCAAGATTGCTTTGGCTATTCGGGGTCTTTTGTGTTTCCACACAAATTGTGAAAGTTTTTGTTCTAGTTCTGTGAAAAATGCCAGTGGTAGTTTGATAGGGATTGCATTGAATCTGTAGATTGTTTTGGGTAGTAGAGTCATTTTCACAATGTTGATTCTTCCAATCCAAGAACATGGTATATCTCTCCATCTATTTGTATCATCTTTAATTTCTTTCATCAGTGTCTTATAATTTTCTGCATACAGGTCTTTTGTCTCCTTAGATAGGTTTATTCCTAGATATTTTATTCTTTGTGTTGCAATGGTAAATGGGAGTGTTTTCTTGATTTCACTTTCAGATTTTTCATCATTAGTGTATAGGAATGCCAGAGATTTCTGTGCACTCATTTTGTATCCTGCTACTTTACCAAATTTATTGATTAGCTCTGCTAGTTTTCTGGTAGCATTTTTAGGATTCTCTATGTATAGTATCATGTCATCTGCACACAGTGACAGCTTTACTTCTTCTTTTCTGATTTGGATTCCTTTTATTTCCTTTTCTTCTCTGATTGCTATGGCTAAAACTTCCAAAACTATGTTGAATAAGAGTGGTGAGAGTGGGCAACCTTGTCTTGTTCCTGATCTTAGTGGAAATGCTTTCAGTTTTTCACCATTGAGGACAATGTTGGCTGTGGGTTTGTCATATGTGGCCTTTATTATGTTGAGGAAAGTTCTCTCTATGCCTACTTTTTGCAGGGTTTTTTTTTTATCATAAGTGGGTGTTGAATTTTGTCGAAAGCTTTCTCTGCATCTATTGAGATGATCATATGGTTTTTCTCCTTCAATTTGTTAATATGGTGTGTCATGTTGATTGATTTGCGTATGTTGAAGAATCCTTGCATTCCTGGAATAAACCCCACTTGATCATGGTGTATGATCCTTTTAATGTGCTGTTGGATTCTGTTTGCTAGTATTTTGTTGAGGTTTTTTGCATCTATGTTCATCAGTGATGTTGGTCTGTAGTTTTCTTTCTTTGTGACATCTTTGTCTGGTTTTGTTATCAAGGTGATGGTGGCCTCATAGAATGAGTTTGGGAGTGTCCCTCCCTCTGCTATATTTTGGAAGAGTTTGAGAAGAATAAGTGTTAGCTCTTCTCTAAATGTTTGATAGAATTCGCCTGTGAAGCCATCTGGTCCTGGGCTTTTGTTTGTTGGAAGATTTTTAATCACAGTTTCAATTTCAGTGCTTGTGATTGGTCTGTTCATATTTTCTATTTCTTCCTGATTTAAATGAAGATTTATGTAAGTTTCCTCTACATATAACACAACTTAAGTGAGTCTGAGAGATGTATGATGATGTAACACTATTCAATTCATCACTGTTAGATTAAGTTGCTATTGCAAATAACCATTCAAGCAAGTGTTGCTATAATCTGGGTTGATAGACTATGGCCAGTGGGTCAAATCCGGCCTACTGCCTGTTTCTGTATAGACCACAAAGAAAGAAAGCTGTTTCATTTTGAATGGTTACATCTAAAATTATTATATAAGTACCTACATAATATCCTCAATTTTGCCTTTTTACTGCAAACTTTAAAACATTTACTATCTAGTCCTTTAAGAGTCTGCCAGCCTCTGTGTCAAATGAACATAGAACAATGGGGAAACAGAAAACCTGAATTCTAGTTTATTGTTTTAAAATTATTATCTATGTGACCTCAGACAGGATGCAGTTATGTTAGACTCAATTTCTTCATCTGTGAAATGAACATAATAATATGATTTGCTCACCTCATACATGCAGTAATTCCCAAAGAAATCATTTGTATGCAATCTCTTTGAAAAGTATATAACACTGTAATATGGATATATTATGCAGTTAGAATACACATAAGGCTTGTCTTTAAGAGCAGGCTCTGGAGTAATTGCTGAATTCCTATCCCAGATAAGCCACTTCCTAACATTGTTGATTTAGGGAAATTTACCTTAAATTAATCTAAATTATTCTACCTAATGAACTGTCTATAAGCTGTTTTTTGTTTTTCCCAAGTCGAAGCCCTGTTAAAATATAGCTGTTGGCAGGTCCCTGTTTCCCTTGATTAGTTCTTATTTGCTTCCTTCCTGGAAATCTGCCTCCATTGCCCACTGGCAGTGACAAATTTTCTGATAATGATTGATCTCTTCTGGAATTTCCTTCTTATGGAATTGACTTTCTTTGTGGTTCAATTGCCTGAGAAACACTCGACCCTGATCTTGCCTGGCAATTCGGTCGCTGTGTCTTTTATCACCAGCATATTGCCTCTCAGGCCAGTTCTTATAGATGTATCAGTTTTTCATAGCTCCCTCCTACACTAACTTGAGGGTCTGTCTTTCTTGTGACTTAATCTCCTCTCCAGTAGTCCTAAAATACTGAGTAGCTATTGCATATAGTGCTTGGGTGTGCCAAGTCCCAACATGGAACTACAAATAGATTAGGGCAGATTTCCTATTATAAGAATCCCACTCTTCCTGTGTGAATGCCATAAATCTCACTTGCTTGCATGATAATAATAATCCGGGGACCTAACATAAAACCTAGGAATGAAATCTTCCTAGTGGATGTTTCCACACTTATGCCAGGTCACAAAACTCAATGGTAGAGCAGCAGTCCTAGGCTTGCTTTGTCTGTGGACCATACTAGCAAAAATCCCTCATAAAAACAATCCTACTGCACCGAATCAAATACAGACATTTGTCTTAGACTAATAAAATCCTGTTTTTTCTGGATGCCTTCTATATGCTCAAAAGATTATGTCAGCTTTCATCTTAGGGCAACTCAGTGGATATCCCTCACTTCAGAGAGCTTCAGCGCTCTGAGTCACTTATGTTTACTGCCAAATTTCACACCTGCTAAGCATTCAGTATTTACCCCTAAAACATCAGGTTGTTAACACATCTATGATTTTGAACCAGCCTATTTCCCTAGCTCTTCTAAAACAGACTGAATTTAGTAGATGATCGTAAGTGGGCTGTCTCAATGGAGATCATTAACTACAATGTCCATTCAAGGATATGTCAGAACTCAATTCAGAAAAGCCTGAATTTCTCCATCAAGTTGCTCACTTTGAAAGCAATCAAAGCTCACTAGAACAAGGATAATAGTTTTCCTATTAAATATAAGTATTGGAGAGAAAACATGAATTTTGCCTCATAATGATTCTCGAATAATTAGACTTACTTCAAGCTATTTATAAAAGGGTTACTCAGGGGGCTTCCCTGGTGGCGCAGTGGTTGGGAGTCCGCCTGCCGATGCAGGGGACGCGGGTTCATGCCCCGGTGCGGGAGGATCCCACGTGCCGCGGAGTGGCTAGGCTCGTGAGCCAGGGCTGCTGGGGCTGCGTGTCCAGAGCCTGTGCTCCACAATGGGAGAGGCCACAACAGTGAGAGGCCCGCATACCGCCAAAAAAAAAAAATAAAAAATAAAAATAAAAGGGTTACTCTGGTTGTTTTTAGTAAAATTTTTATGTATTTAAATTGTTGCTAAATCATATTGCTTTAGAGTGATTTTTGTAGTTATGTGAATTTTTTTCTTAATTAAAGCTAGTAAAATCAGAGTGTAGCAACTTAGTTTTACCACAATCCACCATTTTGCAACTAACTGAGAGTATGTTTGTCCTCTGTCATTAGCATAATAAATTGTATGCTTTGACTAGAAATGAGGATATAAATTGTGAACTATTAATTTTTTCAAGAAATATTTATTAATAATATACGATTCTCGTATTTTCATATCCATTTCACTGAGTTTAAAATTAGTAAAAAAACACCTTAAAATGACAATTTTATGAAATGAAAAACAACCCATTTTTAAGTGAAGAGTATAATCTCAGTGAGACCTAAAAATATTCAATTAAATTGTAAAGTTGGCTTATCATTATAAACCATGACTTATCTAAAAAGACACCTTAAAATAACTAGTGTTTCCTCCTTTGGAAATCAAGAACCTAATTCCTGGTCTTTAGATAAGAAAAATAACACTATGTGATAAAGGTAAACGGTCCTTACTTTGTAGCCCCTTTGAGACAGCTGCCATGAATGAAATAGTTCTGGTGTGGTGAATTGTGATAGCTTTTCATATTTCCAAGCAGGACAGAAGCATCTGGAAATCAAATTCCCCAAAGGTTTTGTCTGTGCTGCTTTTAAACAGAATAGTAAAATGATGAAGCATGTACACATCTGCCAGTAACAGAAAACCAATATTTTGTTCAATTGGGCATTATACTGAGTGTTCAACAAATATTTACTGAGTATCTAGTTTGTATCTAGCACTTGCATTAAACATTGAGAAAGCTATCACATAGTATAGGTCCTTTTACATAAACACGTATGAAGTTTGGAAAGAAATCAGACAAGCCCCAGGAATAAAAACCTAGAGACTGGGAAATTACATTCTGATAACAAAAGTAAAGAAACCAGCTTTCATCTTTGACACTGTGGGAAATCACTTTATAGGCAGATCAAGGAGAAATTTAATTATAGGCAAGAAATTTGCATTTTATACAATAAGCAACTGGGGACTATTGAGGTTTCCTTGACCAAATGAGTGATATATTAATTACTAAGCTTTGTAATAACTAATATATCTTCCGATACTCTTCTTGACCACAATCAATAGGACACATTGGGAGACTGGAGTAGTAGCTTCTGGAATCAAGTTTAAGATATTATTGGTCAGCTAACCTCCTTGTGAGGGCTGCTGTAAAATGACATTCACAGTCTATACTACTAGAGGGAGTTAATGCAGTCTATATACTGAAATCTCATAAGCTAGATTAAATTGTTAAACTAGGCGTATTAGCATTAGTCACTTAAAGCCAAAGCAAGAGAAAACATCCTGAGATAATGATATTATGAATATGTTGTAGTGGAAAAGCAAGGAGCCCTTATCTTTTACACAGCAAACTGAAATATTTACAGATGAGAAAATATAAGTGTCTAGGACTTGCTTCAAAAGTATCCAAGAGGAAGTAAGAGGACAAAGTGAGAGAATATAGAGGAAACAGGATTGGCCACAATTTGCTAAATAAAGAAGCTGGATGATGGAAACATGGTGTCCATCAATACTGTTTCCTTTACTGTTTATATTTGTCTGAGATTTTTGTAGTAGAAAGTTTGAAAAATTACAAACGAAATGAAAGAAAATAGTTTGTCTATTTCTACTCCAATGCCCGACATGAATCTCAGGTTCCTTCCCTGATCTCCTTCAACAGTGAAAAGCAGACTACACAAAAGGGATTTTGCTCAATACTATAATATATTTTTCTGGCTCAGGCTTCTTCCTAGAAGCCACACTTTTACACAGTAGCTGATCTGTTTCTCTGTGGTACTGGAATCAGTTTTCTTGATTTTTACCCGTTCTTGATGGAAGGAAATGCAGTGAAAACAGGTAATACCCCTCATCAACCAAAAGAAGTCGGTTCTGATATATTTTCAGTTGATGCAACTGACAATGTCATTTGAAACTCATCTGTGGGGGAATCAACATCCACTCTAAAAGAAGTCACTTATCTATCTCTTTAATTTAAAGTACTTAAATCTGGATTTTATAAAAGTATCTAAATTGTAGCTTCCCTTTCCTTCTGTTTATATAGACATATACAAAAACAAGAACTAGAGGAGGAAATGATAAATAAAACAACTTAAGGATTATTCTTTTTCTTTATTTTCTCTAGCTTACAATTTTTACAAACAAGAAATGGTGAGTTAACCTACCAAAATGCTAATGTCAAGAAAACATGTTTAGTTTCTCAAGATTCATAAACTTCCTTTAAAATCTATATAGAAACATACTTAGGTGGTATTATGATCTCCTTTCTTTTCTATTAAAAATCTGCATTCATGTATTACATTTTCATGTTTATATCTAATCAATAATACTGTAATTCGTGTTTAGTTTTTCACAGTTATAAACAATGATGTATTGCACACTATTTTCTTGGTAAATATCTGTATACGCATATACACACACACACACACACACACACACATACACACACACACTGTTTTGTTACAAATATCAAAGTGGCTCCCCTGAGATATAGTTGCAGTTTTTATGTCCACCAGCAATTCATTATTATGCTTTGAAACATTCTTGCTAAACATGGATGGAATAATTTTATTTTACATGTTTAATGGGAAATTTCTTTTCAGAATTTACAATATAAAGAGTGTGACATACATTTAGCCTACCTCCAATTGGACATAATCACAATTAGGAATAAAGACACAGACCTACTAGAGAATGGACTTGAGGATATGGGGAGGGGGAAGGGTAAGCTGTGACAAAGCGAGAGAGAGGCATGGACATATATACACTAACAAACGTAAGGTAGATAGCTAGTGAGAAGCAGCCGCATAGCACAGGGAGATCAGCTAGGTGCTTTGTGACTGCCTGGAGGGGTGGGATAGGGAGGGTGGGAGGGAGGGAGACGCAAGAGGGAAGAGATATGGGAACATATGTATATATATAACTGATTCATTTTGTTGTAAAGCAGAAACTAACATACCATTGTAAAGCAATAATAAAAAGAAAAGAAAAGAAAAGAAAAGAAAAAAAAAGAAAAAACAAAATTTTATTTGGGGTTTACATAGTGCATATATTGCATGTTTAACTAATAATAGTGGCTGATATTTATTGAGCCCTTATTTTGTAACATTACCTTCTTGGTGCTACATATCTACTAACTCATTTAATCTTATTTCTACATATATATGAACTAATTTCACATTATTTTATTCTCTTGTCTGATCTGAGGAAACTGAAGGAAATATGGATAAAGCAACTAGTCCAAGGATTCACAACTGCTGTTTGCTATTGTCATGTTGCTGTGTCACTTCCATTTCAGGGAGTGAGTCACCAAAGTTCCTGATATTTTTCCCACTGCACCATTACTACAAAAACTTTAGTCCATATATTTGATGAATGCAAAGTAGTAAAAGTGTTATTTCAGACTATCCACAAACAGTCTAAGAAATGTTAAAAGTCTGTATTACTGTGGAGAGTTAACATTATTTTTAATAAGGAAAATAGAGTCAGCAAGGCAGGTAGAAGTCACCTATTCTTTATGTTGTGGAAGCAAATTATTGGCTTTGGCCTAGAGTGTAAAGGAGCAAGTTGACAGGAGCGGAAACTGGATATTACAGTCAGTGTAACTGAGAATAGAATGAAACTCAGTATTCAGAAGTTAACAGAGTCACTATGAAAGCCAAAGAAAAAGTTCAATCTAGTAAATAACTAGATAGGAGTAAGAGGGAGATCCTTTTAGAGCCACTTGGTAACAATCAACTTTATAATGCTATATAAAGCATTTCCATCTTAAGGCCTGTCAAATGCAGTTAGAGACTGAGAAAGCCCAATTATTTTTCTGTAATATAGAGTTACTTGCTGTGGCAAAGATGCTGAAGTTATGCTATGGTGAAATTTCAATAAGCATTAAAGAGAAACAAATGGACAATGATATATGTGTACCAAGAAGTACTTAAGAAATTCACAGCAATCATTGTTTCAAATGGAATGGCACTTTATTTCCCCATATAAAATTTTACTGAACTATTATCTGTATAGGTACTAGGATATAAAGTTTAAAGTTGTCTTAAACTTTGATTGAATAGGAAATGCTCTCTACAATTTAAGAAACCATTAGAAATATAAAGTAGGTGATTTTATCCCATCTTCAATATGATTCCTTTAGAAAATAGGAAATAGGATGAAAGGCAGGCAGACTGTTATCTTATTATGGATATAATGTGGCATTGACAGTTTAATTATAGTAATGTTCAATTAAAGAATAAATGAGGAAGAGATGTATTTTTGTAACTTTAGGTATAATGTAAAATAAGCTGCACATATTTAAAGTATAAACTAGATGAGTTTTGACAAATGTATACACCTGAGAAACCACCACCATATGCAAGATACTGAACATTTTCATCCTCCCAAATGGCTTCTTGTTCCCCTTTGTTATCCTTTATTCCACCCCCATCCTTCAACCCCACTTTTCTGCCGTCTGTCACTATGGTTTTATTTCCATATTTTTAACTCCTCGTGAATGGCTTTTTTCTAGTCAGCACAATGACCTTATGGTTCAGTTTTGAGTGTACTACTAGTTTGTTCCTTTTAATTGATGAGAAGAGTTCATTATATAAACGTACCACAGTTTATCCATTCACCTGTTGATAGATGTTTGGATTGTTTCCATTTTTTTGCTATTATGAATAAAGTCAATCATTTGTGTACTAAGCTTTCTCTCCCTTGGAGTAAATACTTTGGAGAGAGATAGCTGCATCACACAACAGGTATATATTTAAGTTTTTAAGACACTACCAAAATGTGTTTTAAAGTGATTGCACTATTTTACATTTCCATGAACAGTATATGAGGGTTATAGATGTTCTGCATCATTGTCAATACTTAGTATTATTAGGGTGTTTTTCTTTGCATTTTAACTATGCTAATAGGTTATGCTGGTAGAAAGGACTTTAAACAATTATATAGTTTCAAATTCATATGTCCATCTAAATTAGGATTTTTTTAATATTAGGAATTTTGGGTGAACAGCAAATTAATTTGATAGTTTATCACATTAGTGCTTCCCAGTCTTTCTACATCCCATTAACTGTACACTTACTCTGCCTTCCGCCCTTTCTGACTCTCCAAAAAGGATAAACATATCTACTCAATAAATAAACATGCCCTTCTTTTTTTCTATTAAGTAATACTGTTCATTAAATAGTATTTTATGTATATTTGTTTAGCAACTTATTTTTTAATCATTGCTAAAAATGTGTGTGGTTTGGTTTTTATAATGCCTAATTCTAGTCATCACTAATATTCAATATCTTTAAGTGAATTTAATAATTCTTAAAGTTTAGATATTATTTATTTCATTTTGTTTGCACTTAATAACCATATCTAAAAGAAACAAAATAGAATAAATATGAGCTAACAGGAAAGGGGTAAAATACCAAGCAATTATGTCTACTGAAAGCCATTTTTCTTTTAATTATGTACAGTGCTTTTCTGTTATTTTAAAATAACTGCATCCTAAAGTGGAAATGTGATTTTAAAAATACAAAATATATCAATATTATATGTCCATTTTAAAATTATGCTCCCTAGTTTAAGTTAATTCTCAGTCATTTTAATTAAACACCTTTCACTTTTAACTAGCCAGAACAATAAAGGAAAAGGCTAAGGATCCAGTTTAGATGTAACATAACAGCTATGTCCTTTAAAAGGAATGTATTATAGTTACTTTAAAAAAATTAAAGAATATTCTTGACCTTAGCAAATGTTTTCACCTATCATGTACAATATCAAGTCGATGACTCCTGGCTGACTCTTAAAATACTCAAACTATGAAAACAAAATATTTTTTTCCATAATGTCATTTATAGAATAAAACTTAGGGCTGTTTCAGGATGAGAAAGGGGAGAAAACTTTATACAATCTTTTCTTCTTGACTGCCTGATTATTTATGAATTAAGTAGAAAGAATATCACAAATTTTTAGTCAAATGGAAAGCATAATTTTATAGCAGACTGAAATATTAGAGATAATATAGCCTAGTTTTTTCACATTTTTCAATGAAATTATTAACTGGAAGCTTTTTTAAATGGCTCAAAGTTATAAAGCTAGTTAGTGCCAGAATTTTGACTATAGTCCAAGCTTTCTGATATCTAGACTAGCTTTCTTTATTTCCAGAAGTATATAGTATCTCAAATTCATGAGTATATATGAGTGAAAAAAGAGATCTGGTCTCAAAAATGTGAAAAGTTTACTTTAAAGACTGGTAAATTCAGCCTGTTAGTCTTCATGACTTACACAAAGGCAGAAATATGTATAATATGTGAGACCCTATTAGCATTCAGCAAACATTCCTGCATTAGTATTAGCTCAGTGCTGCTGCTAAAAGATCAATTTCTTATTACTTTGTTAGCCTGCTTGTTTTGTTTATTATATTTAAAATAACACTGATGAATGGATACAGAAGATAAGGTACATATACATAATGGAATACTACCCAGAAAAATTATGAGCTTTCTGCCATGTGCAAGAATACAGATGGACTTGGAGGGTATTATGCTAAGTAAAATAAGTCAGACAGAGAAAGACAAATAGTGTATGATATCACACATGTGGAATCTAAAAAAAATATGACAAACTAGTGAATTTAATGAAAAAGAAGCAGACTCAGAGATATAGAAAGCAAGCTAGTGGTTACCAGTGGGGATGGGGGGAGGGGCAATATAGGGGTAGGGGATTAAGAGGTACAAACTATTACATATAAAATAAGTTACAAGGGGCCCTGAACCAAGATGGAGGAGTAGAAGGACGTGCTCTCACTCCCTCTTGTGAGAACACCAGAATCACAACTAACTACTGGACAATCATTGACAGGAAGACACTGGAACTCATCAAAAAAGATACCCCACATCCAAAGACAAGGGAGAAGCCACAATGAGACAGTAGGAGGGGAGAAATCACAGTAAAATCAAATCCCATAGCTCCTGGGTGGGTGACTCACAGACTGGAGAACACTTATACCACAGAAGTCCACCCACTGGAGTGAAGGTTCTGAACCCCACATCAGGCTTCCCAACCTGGGGGTCCAGCAACAGGAGGAGGAATTCCTAGAGAATCAGACTTTGAAGGCTAGTGAAATTTGATTGCAGGACTTTGACAGGACTGGGGGAAAAAGAGACTCCAGTCTTGGAGGGCACACACAAAGTAGTGTGCACATCGGGACCCAGGGGAAGGAGCAATGACCCCAGAGGAGACTGAACCACACCTACCTGCTAGTGTTGGAGGGTCTTCTGCAGAGGCAGGTGGTGGCTGTGGCTCACTGTGGGGACAAGGACACTGGGAGCAGAAGTTCTGGGAAGTACTCTTTGGTGTGAGCCCTCCCAGAGTCCGCCATTAGCCCCACCAAAGAGCCCAGGTAGGTTCCAGTGTTGGGTTGCCTCAGACCAAACAACCAACAGGGAGGGAACCCAGCCCAACCCATAAGCAGTCAAGCAGATTAAAGTTTTACTGAGCTCTGCCCACCAGAGCAACAGTCAGCTCTACCCACCACCAGTCCCTCCCATCAGGAAACTTGCACAAGCCTCTCAGATTGCCACGTCCACCGGAGGGCAGACAGCAGAAGCAAGAACTACAATCCTGCAGCCTGTGGAACAAAAAACACATTCACAGAAAGATAGACAAGATGAAAAGGCAGAGGGCTATGTACCAGATGAAGGAACAAGATAAAACTCCAGGAAAACAACTAAATGAAGTGGAGACAGGCAACCTTCCAGAAAAAGAATTCAGAATAATGATAGTGAAGATGATCCAGGACCTTGGAAAAAGAATGGAGGCAAAGATTGAGAAGATGCAAGAAATGTTTAACAAAGACCTAGAAGAATAAAAGAACAAACAAACAGAGATGAACAATACAATAACTGAAATGAAAACTACACTAGAAGGAATCGATAGCAGAATAACTGAGGCAGAAGAACAGATAAGTGACCTGGAAGACAGAATGGTGGAATTCTCAACTGTGGAACAGAATAAAGAAAAAAGAATGAAAAGAAATGAAGACAGCCTAAGAGACCTCTGGGACAACATTAAATGCAACAACATCCGCATTATAGGGGTCCAGATGGAGAAGAGAGAGAGAAAGGACCTGAGAAAATATTTGAAGAGATTATAGTCGAAAACCCCCCTAACATGGGAAAGGAAATAGCCATCCAAGTCCAGGAAGCACAGAACCCATACAGAATAAACCCAAGGAGAAACACACCAAGACACATAGTAATCAAATTGGCAAAAATTAAAGACAAAGAAACATTACTGAAAGCAGCAAGGGAAAAATGACAAATAACATACAAGGGAACTCCCATAAGGTTATACAGCTGATTTCTCAGCAGAAATTCTACAAGCCAGAAGGGAGTGGCATGATGTACTTAAAGTGGTGAAAGGGAAGAACCTATAACAAAGATTTCTCTACCCAACAAGGGTCTCATTCAGATTCAATGAGAAATCAAAAGCTTTACAAACAAGCAAAAGCTAAGAGAATTCAGCACCACCAAACCAGCTCTACAACAAATGCTAAAGGAACTTCTCTAAGTGGGAAACACAAGAGGAGAAAAAGACCTACAAAAACAAACCCAAAACAATTAAGAAAATGATCATAGGAACACACATATCGATAATTACCTTAAACGTGAATGGATTAAATGCTCCAACCAAAAGACACAGTCTTGCTGAATGGATACAAAAACAAGACCCATATATATGCTGTCTACAAGAGACCCACTTCAGACCTAGGGACACATACAAACTGAAAGTGAGGGGGTGGAAAAAGATATTCCATGTAATTGGAAATCAAAAGAAAGCTGGAGTAGCAATACTCATATCAGATAAAATGGACTTTAAAATAATGTTACAAGAGACCAGGAAGGATACTAAATAATGATCAAGAGATCAATCCAAGAAGAAGATATAACAATTATAAATATATATGCACCCAGCATAGGAGCACCTTAATTCATAAGGCAACTGCTAACAGCTATAAAAGAGGAAATCGACAGTAACACAATAATAGTGGGGGACTTTAACACCTCACTTACACCAATGGACAGATCATCTAAAATGAATATAAATAAGGAAACAGAAGCTTTAAATGACACAATAGACCATATAGATTTAATTGATATTTATAGGACATTCCATCTAAAAACAGCAGATTACACTTTCTTCTCAAGTGCTCATGGAACATTCTCCAGGATAGATCACATCTTGGGTCACAAATCAAGCCTCAGTAAATTTAAGAAAACTGAAATCATATCAAGCATCTTTTCTGACCACAACACTATGAGATTAGAAATGAATTACAGGAAAAAAACGTAAAAAACACAAACACATGGAGGCTAAACAATACATTACTAAGTAACCAAAAAATCACTGAAGAAATCAAAGAGGAAATCAAAAAATACCTAGAGACAAATGACAATGAAAACACAACGATCCAAAACCTATGGGATGCAGCAAAAGCAGTTCTAAGAGGGAAGTTTATAGCTATACAAGCCTCCCTCAAGAAACAAGAAAAATCCCAAATAAACAATCTAACCTTACACCTGAAGGAACTAGAGAAAGAAGAACAAACAAAACCCAAAGTTAGCGGAAGGAAAGAAATCATAAAAATTAGAGCAGAAATAAATGAAATAGAAACAAAGAAAACAATTGCAAAGATCAATAAAACTAAAAGCTAGTTCTTTGAGAAGATAAACAAAATTGATAAACCATTAGCCAGATTCATCAAGAAAAAGAGGGAGAGGACTCAAATCAATGAAATTGGAAATGGAAAAGGAGAAGTTACAACAGACAATGCAGAAATACACAGCATCCTAAGAGACCACTACAAGCAACTCTATGCCAATAAAAGGGACAACCTGGAAGAAATGGACAAATTCTTAGAAAGGTATAACCTTCCAAGACTGAACCAGGAAGAAATAGAAAATATGAACAGACCAATCACAAGTAATGAAATTGAAACTGTGATTAAAAATCTTCCAACAAACAAAAGTCCAGGACCAGATGGCTTCACAGGTGAATTCTATCAAACATTTAGAGAAGAGCTAACACCAATGTTTCTCAAACTCTTCCAAAAAATTGCAGAGGAAGGAACACTCCCAAACTCATTCTATGAGGCCACCATCACCCTAATACAAAAACCAGACAATGATACTTCAAAAAAAGAAATTACAGACCAATATCACTGATGAATATAGATGCAAAAATTCTCAACACAATACTAGCAAACAGAATCCAACAACACATTAAAAGGATCATACATAATGATCAAGTGGGATTTGTCCCAGGGATGCAAGGATTCTTCAATATACACAAATCAATCAATGTGATACACCATATTAACAAACTGAAGTATAAAAACCATATGATCATCTCAATAGATGCAGAAATATCTTTTGACAATATTCAACACCGATTTATGATAAAAACTCTCCAGAAAGTGGGCATAGAGGGAACCTACCTCAACATAATAAAGGCAATATATGACAAACCCACAGGAAACATCATTCTCAATGGTGAAAAACTGAAAGCATTTCCTCTAAGATCAGGAATAAGACAAGGATGTCCACTCTCACCACTATTATTCAACATAGTTTTGGAAGTCCTAGCCATAACAATCAGAGAAGAAAAAGAAATAAAAGGAATACAAATTGGAAAAGAAGTAAAACTGTCACTGTTTGCAGATGACATGATACTATACATAGAGAATCCTAAAGATGCTACCAGAAAACTACTAGAGCTAATCAATGAATTTGGTAAAGTTGCAGGATAGAAAATTAATGCCCAGAAATCTCTTGCATTCCTATACACTAATGATGAAAAATGTGAAAGAGAAATTGAGGACACACTCCCATTTACCATTGCAACAAAAAGAATAAAATATCTAGGAATAAACCTACCTAAGGAGACAAAAGACCTGTATGCAGAAAACTATAAGACACTGATGAAAGAAATTAAAGATGATTCCAACAGATGGAGAGATATACCATGTTCTTGGATTGGAAGAATCAATATTGTGAAAATGACTATACTACCCAAAGCAATCTACAGATTCACTGCAATCCCTATCAAATTACCAATGGCATTTTTTACAGAACTAGGACAAAAAAATCTTAAAATTTGTATGGAGACACAAAAGACCCCGAATAGCCAAAGCAGTGTTGAGGGAAAAAAACGGAGCTGGAGGAATCATACTCCCTGACTTCAGACTATACTACAAAGGTACAGTAATCAAGGCAATATGGTACTGGCACAAAAACAGAAACATAGATCAATGGAACAAGATAGAAAGCCCAGAGATAAACCCACGCACCTATGGTCAACTAATCTATAACAAAGGAGGCAAGGATATACAATGGAGAAAAGGCAGTCTCTTCAATAAGTGGTGCTGGGAAAACTGGACAGTTACATGTAAAAGAATGAAATTAGAACACTGCCTAACACCATACACAAAAATAAACTCAAAATGGATTAGAGACCTAAATGTAAGACCGGACACTATAAAACTCTTAGAGGAAAACATAGGAAGAACATTCTTTGACATAAATCACAGCAAGATCTTTTTTGATCCACCTCCTAGAGTAATGGAAATAAAAACAAAAATAAACAAATGGGACCTAATGAAACTTCAAAGTTTTGCACAGCAAAGGAAACCATAAAAAAGGCAAAAAGACAACGCTCAGAATGGGAGAAAATTTTTCAAACGAATCAATGGACAAAGGATTAATCTCCAAAATATATAAACAGCTCATGCAGCTCAATATTAAGAAAACAAACAACCCAATCCAAAAATGGGCAGAAGACCTAAATAGACATTTCTCCAAAGAAGACATACAGATGGCCATGAAGCACATGAAAAGCTGCTCAACATCACTAATTATTAGAGAAATGCAAATCAAAGCTACAATGAGGTATCACCTCACACCAGTTAGAATGGGCCTCATCAGAAAACTTACAAACAACAAATGCTGGAGAGGGTGTGGAGAAAAGGGAACCCTCTTGCACTGTTGGTGGGAATGTAAATTGATACAGCCACTATGGAGAACAGTATGGAGATTCCTTAAAAAACTAAAAATAAAATTACCATATGACCCAGCCATCCCACTCCTGGGCATATACCCTGAGAAAACCACAATTCCAAAAGACACATGCACCCCTATGTTCATTGCAGCACTATTTACTATAGCCAGGTCATGGAAGCAACCTAGATGCTCATTGACAGACAAATGGATAAAGAAGTTGTGGTACATATATACAATGGAATATTACTCAGCCATGAAAAGGATTGAAATTGGGTCATTTGTTGAGACATGGATGGATCTAGAGACTCATACAGAGTGAAGTAAGTCAGAAATAGATAAACAAATATCGTATATTAACACATATATGTGGAACCTAGAAAAATGGTACAGGTGAAATGGTTTGCAGGGCAGCAATTGAGACACAGATGTAGAGAACAAACATATGGACATTAAGTGGGGAAAGCAGCCGGGGGTTGGGGGTGGTGGTGTGATGAATTGGACGATTGGGATTGACATGTATACACTGATGTGTATAAAATTGATGACTAATAGGAACCTGCTGTATAAAAAAATAAATAAAATTCAAAAATTAAAAAAAATTTAAATAAGCTACAAGGATATACTGCACAACACAGGGAATATACACTATATTTTATAAGAACTATAAATGGAACATAACCTTTAAAAATTGTGAATCATTATATTGCACACCTGTAACTTATATGATATTGCACACCAACTATACTTCAATTTAAAAAAGAAAACAATTAACACTAACATTCTGAGATTTCCTCTCTCCCGATAACTAAATCACCACAAAAAGACAGAGAGGTAATATGTGAATCTGACATTGAAAGAGAAGCAGGAGGAGATTCATATAAGAATCATAAGATCAATATCTAAACAGTTGTCTTAATATAATTATAGTTAACATCAAGAAAAGTCTATGAGAAATCCAAGTGGAAAGATTCCTGTACATACAAATTACAAGCTTCCTACCACTCAGAGTACTTTTTCCTACATTACGTCACAGTTCTGACTCTTTAGAACAAACTCAAATAAATAAAGAGCAGCTTCCGTTTAGATATCCATTGAATTCTTTTTTGACTACAACATGACTCCAACAACCATATTTGTTAGACATGGTGGAGAGCAATAGCCTTGTCTGGAAAGGAAGACATCAGGTTTTCCCCTAAGCATCAAAGACCAAAGGGACAATCACTTGCTCTTTTTATTCCAAAGTTCCCATCATTAAAATATGAGTAAAATACTTATCATAATGCATATCACATGATTCCTGTAAGAATCAAATAAGACATTAGGTGGAAATTTCTTGGCAGTTTAAGGGCTGAATTAATTTGAGTTCTTATCATTTCTTTTTAGATAGAATTTTTATTAGAATCCTTGAAAAAGCATGTTCACAACGTTTTTCTGTAAGATTGTGAATGTGTCTGAGAATTTCAACAGACCATATGAAATAGTGAGATTCACGTGAGGCTTAAGAAACTTCTAGATAAAGCTTGAACAAACTAGAAATGAATTTTTCAACTCCATAGTTATTTTAAGCTTTGATATTACATTACAGTACTTCTCTTGGAGAACTGATATATCAGAAATCATCTTAATTTTGGCCTAAATGTTCTTGAGATAGTCATATACTAGAGTAAGGTCATTTTCCTGTTTAAAAAAAAAAAATGAAACCAATAATTACTGTTTTAAGGAAGAGGGTAAAGGAATTGCAAAAGAAAGAAAAAAATTTGAAATTGACCAACCTGAGCTAATGAAATTACATCATTTGGAAGTTCTAGATTTAGTTTATTTTTAGGCTAACGTTTATTTTTGTTGAATTTCATTTTCTGCTCAAATATAGATAACTGTTTATTGTGACTAAGCTGTTACAATGTAATATTTTATCTGTCACAAAACACATTTTTAAGGATAAAAATGTTGTTTTGCAAATCATAAAAGCAATACAACTTCCCTATACTTTTGGAAGCAAGTATTTTTGTCGGTTTGGAAATTCCTAAGCTTCAATGTGACCTGAGATTTAATTCTGTATTTGCTATGTAGTGACTCTGTGGCAGTGATAAGTTTACTTAACTTCTCAGAGCCTTAGTTTAATTGATAAAAATTTTTAAGATAATAATGCATGCTTAATATGATTACTCTGAGGATTTCATGGACAACGGCTAGAGCTGAAGTATATTCAAAGCATCTGGCACATAGCAAGCACTTAATATAAAATAACTATAATTATCACTGCTGGTTCCTATCTACACTCCCTACAAAATAGTATTATTCTTCTGCTTTGTTATTCATGAGTGTACTGCCACATAAAATCAGTTATTTGTTCAACATAGGTCTAGAAATCTACTGCAGAATTACTCATACCGTCTGTAGAAAATATTTAGAGTAAAAGACCGTTGGATCCTATGAGAACAAGAAGACTCATTATTTTGGAAGTTTCATCAGTGCAATCTGACGTAGTCAGGACTTTCCAGGTAGAAACTAACTACTATGGCACAAAATTAACTTAACTTAGAATGTACTAATTTTAGTTGGTGACCATCATTGCTAATGGATGGGGTTTAAGAAAATAAGCACTATCTTAAGGTTTTAAAAAGTTTTAAAAGTAAGTCACTACTTAAGGTACTCAGAATGAAGCTTAGACAAATACAAGACCAGAGTGTTTTAACTGGAAGACCAGCTAAACATCAGAACATCAGAACACTGGAATCCATCAGATTTTCATTCACAAGTGCTGGGCTAACCACTAGCCAGGATCCTTGCAGAAGAAATTAGTAGTTATATTTCCTGTTTACTGTTTATTTTCAATTTATTTATGTGCATCAATTTGGATACAAGCAACTCTTTTCTATCAATAGTAGAACACTCTAATGCCAGTCAATAATTGAATAACGGGTTTCCTGCTTAGCAGTGGCAGAAGTTATTCTCCCTCTCCTGAATCTTGACTGGATTTCCTCACCTTCAGCTCTCACCCTCCACCAGCTGAGGGAGCAAGAGACCTCCTCTGAATGGGACACAGGATCAGCTCTCCTGCGGCTTCTCCCTGGTGCATTTCTATTTTAAATTGAAGTGTCTGCCCTATATAGTTGCACTGAAGTTTTATTTTGCCTGAGAAGTGTTACCATCAAAGAGCTTGTATTTTAACAAAATACTTTTGTTAAAAATTTACTTGATAATATAGAAGGCAAATATATTCTCCATTATGTATGATTTGTGCATCCCTTTACTGAAATTTGGGATTTTTCAAAAATACATGTAAATATTGCAAATATAGCCCCCCCCTCAAGAGCCCCCCCCCCTCTCACACACACACACACACACACACACACACACACACACACACACACACACACACACACATATCAAGGGAATGCCATATGTCCCAAGTGAGACCTACTTGGAAAAGCAGAAATGCTGAACACATCACACAGTATCATTGTGACAGTACATTTGTCAGTTTTCTCCCTGGCAATGAGATTTTTCTCACCCTCAAGACATGCAAAGGACTTTTTTCATCTGCTCTTCTTATGTTAATAATTTTCTCCTATAGAAGTGAGAATTGTCCAAACTTAACCATTTGAGGCTTTGGCATTTAATTAGGTGAGCTTTTTGAGAGAATTAGATCTCTGGGAGGAAGTGATAACTTTTGAGGTCGGAGGTGTTGAAGAGCTGCTCAGGTGGTCAGTGGATGGGTATCAGCAGGTTGTGAAAGGCACATGCCTACATTTAATATGTTGTTTGACATTTTGTATCCTTTCATGCCCTTGCTTATTTTTGTTTTAGAAAATTAGCATTTCAACAATAGTAGAAGAGATGATTTAGTTAGGTGTAATGATGTATTCTCCTGTGCTACTCAGGTTAGTAGTATAATGCAAACATTTTTTTGCAAGTGTGATGCTAATTTAAAATGCTATTTGAGAAACTACATAAGAAACGCTGTATTTTCCATGTCTTGGGTTGAGTGCCTGTGTCTGTTAAGAACCTGCCAAACATGCTTATTTAGTATGAATACTTCCTTTCTTTTATAAATCAGAGTTGCACTCTGGAGGGCTGTGATCAACCTTTAAAAACATTTTACTTAGGCAAAGGTTGAAGTATGTACCACGCTTGGGGCAAAGGCAAGCCCAGCTATATCTTTTATCACATTGCTTTGGACATTTTTCAGCTTTCGTCCTGTCTTAACGAATCAGCTCTATCAGTCGATTAATTGTTTCACTGTACCTGCTATCTAACACGAAGGCACCTGGCAGAACAGCAGGAGAAAGCACGTTTATCTAAGTCCTTACGCAGCTGAACACTGTAGCTAATCTCCTTGCAAATTACAGTCAGAGTTGTAGTTCATCCGTTAGGCTGGAAAAGACAAGAGTCCCAAGCAGCCCCGGTGGCTTTTCCAGTTCCCAGGAGACCCACTAACCCTCGGCGTGTGTTGCCTGCGCACAGTAAGTGTTTCCTGCTAATCAGGTCAATGATTATCGCCCAGCTCCGGGGACCTGACAGCAGCCTATCACAGCAGTTAGGGAGCCACCAAACGCAGCACGTTCACCGAGGAGCTCCCGTTAAGAAATATCGCTTAGTCCTCATTTACTCACTGGAATCTCGGAGGATTTCAGCTTCTCTTTTTTGTTCTCTTAGACAGTGAGGGGCTCAGCATAAACAGGAAAAAGCAGCGGAGCATGCAGCTACTTGGAGGGTGTTGACTGAAAACTTCGCTTTCCCCACCCCGTTCACGGTTGATTCGACTGACTTCTCACCTCCTTCACGGTGAATATTTCAATTAAGGTAAGTGCCGCTTCATCTGAGTGACTGCGTCGAGCTGAATTTCTGCATTGAAAGTTCTAACTGACTATACTGACATTCTGCACTGCAGCAAGTGAGTGTGTCTGTCAGGAGAAGGCTTAGTTTACAAGCAATTGTCCTAGAATGAAACCCGGTGTTTGAGGATAATATTACAGAGCAATTTCTTTTGAAATCTAAGTATTCTGCCTTGCATCAAGAGAAAATGAAAGGAAATATGAAAAGAGTGAATTTCTCATTTTACCTTTTTAAATAATCTAGAGAACTGTGTGACGCTAAGGTAACTTGATTTTGATTGAAGTGTTTTGTTGATGTCATATGGCAAAAGCTCTCAGTCTAAAAGCTTCAAAGTTAAATCAGATGGAAAGAACATTTGCAAATGAGAGTTGAGATTTTGTGCAGCTTTTTACTTTAACAACGTTCCTGAGCTCCCTGTGGGTTGAAGGATTTAGGACTAAATCCCTGAATATTTTAATAGTGTCCGTTTAGCAATTAAAATTTAAATAAAGTTTCTGATGTAGCTGTTAAGAAAAATGAACCAAAAAGAATTATCATACCACTGATATGATTTATAGTTTTTATATGAGAGGTGAATTTTTAATGAGATAATTTAATAAAAAGAAAAGTAAAGAAAATTACCTTCTTTCTAAAATACTTACTTTTGAAGGGAGAATTATTCAATAATGGATTCAAATTAAATGTTTACTGACATCTTGGCTTTTATGTTTGAAGTTGTACTTTGTCATCAAACAAGAGTGAACTGAGGTTAAACTTGTATTTTACATGGCTTAGGACAATTATCTATGTAATTTAGACAAACTAGTCCACGTTATTTCTTCTAAACCCTTTTTACTCATAAGTTTGTTAAAAATATCTAGAGGGAATGGAAGCAACTCTTCCAAAGTTAGATTTAATTATCTGAACTTTTTCTTTTCTATTTTACTTTGCAAGTGTAAATATAGTCTGATGGTTTTCTCCCACATCATGGTAAATTTCTATATAATCAAAAAATAAAGTGATTTTATCCATATCATTATGTATGACCAATTGATTTCTTAGCACTCTAGCCACATGAGTGAATAGCAAGCACTTATCTTCTTATGATGTAGTACTTATACTTCAAAATGATTTTCTAACAATGAGACAAGCGCTATTTAAAATACAAATGTATACTGCCATGAGATAATACTTACACAGGTTGAATTTCAATAACATCTGTTATGCTAAAGCACAAAGTAAAATGTTACTGCTTTTGTGTAAAGATTTATAATGGTATCTTAACTGTACTTTTTAAAATGAGCACTCATACTTCATGAAATGTTGATTCTGCCCGCCTCCTATGGGTATCCTGAGATGGGACATTTTATAAAGATGTCAGAACATTGTTTATATTAATTGGCTAACCTTCCAAAATTCTCTAGAGAGCTTTTTAAGCGGATGCTATTGCTTCCCCCACAGGAATAAAATATTTTTAGGATACCCCTAGGCACTGATGTGTACTAGCTGGTTGTCTGTGTGTTTCAGCCAAAGCCTAAAGACGTTTATTTCTCTCTGTTGCACTGAGACTTCTATCTCTTTTCTCCAGCGAGGCGGTTTTTCAACTGATTCAAGATACCTCAGAGAAGTGTTCGACTAGTTACTGTCATTGAGTCTTTGGCATCTTCTTTTCTTACATTTTAAACAACATGGATAAACGGGAGGAGGCAACATTAACCAAACCGGGTCACATTTGTTAGTAACAAACTTGTACATTGCTGATAACATCTCTATATTATAAACTGTTCCTTGTGCCAAGTTCAAAATCCATGGTGATACCCTACCCAATGAACTTTTATTAGATGTACTTAGTTGATGTATATGACCCTTGAAGGATGTGCTTAGTGTGTAATGGGATATTTATTTTAAGAAATGAAGGTAGCTGTAGTTTTTATTTAAAAAGATATACTTAATGTTTTTAAAGGGATTTAATCAGTGTAGTTGTTGTCTTAATTTGCATTACACAGGCTGAAAAGAGAATGAAGAAAATCTTGGTTACACTTGAGAATTAGGAGCTGTTTATGTTCGGTAGCTGCCTCAGTCAGACTTTTTTTCATATATTATCCCCAGGTTCCAGCTTACCTCTAGGTTCTAAACTGAATCCCATTTTTCATTTATTTTATGGTAATTTATTCCCTCTGTGACATCAGAAAACATCTTGTAGGATAACCTCACTTAGAATAGGCAGTTTCAAAATTTAAATTAAAAAAAAAATCTGTTAGAGCTTTATAAAACTTTTCTTAAGAATTATAACCTGCTCCTAGGTAGGTGGTATTTTCAATAAAAGTCAAGGGGGTGAGGCAGTGTTTACCATGACTCCTAAATGCCAGACACCTGGGGGTATAAATTTTCTATGTATAATTATATAATCATCAGGTCAAAATAATGACATTGGAGATAATTTACCCCAGTTTTCCAGAAGAAGAGATGCAGGCTGGGAGAGCAGGCTGGGGACCTATCATTCAAGCTCAGGTCAGACAGTATTTAAAGCTCGTAATCTTTACACTATACTTTTTATCACTTCATACATGGTGACCTATTCTGATACTCATGAATATCTGATAGTGCAACTTAATTATATCACCCTTAGAATAGTTTAATTCTTGGCTTACTCAAAATAAATGATTTTGTAAACTCCATAGCCACCAGTGTTTGAAAGAAGCATATATTTTTTTTCCTTTGAGGTTCTGAAGGAGGTTAGTGCTCAAGTCTTTGCATCAAGTTGATTCTGATTACTACTGACAGAAAAAGCACTCTACATAGGGATAATCAGTACAGAAATTTAGTATCTGCAGTATAAACATCTTTCTAAGAGAGGTAGATATACTCTCAGATAAAAATCAAATAAAGAGTAGAGATATAAATTCAATGCCACTTATATTGAAATGGGATTAAAAAGAAGTTAAGGAGAATTTATGTTCGTGGCAAAATACATTCACAATATTAGAAAAGATAAAGAAGTGAACAGAATTGAATGTTGGAAAGTAGACTAAAGAAAAAAAAATAGATTCAAATGTACGGGAGTCTATTTGTTCTACTGACTTTACATAAGCCTTCCCATATGTACACAGAGATTTGCTATAGCTAATTATGTTGATATTGTGACAGTGTTATCCAAAGCAAAATCTGGTTCAATCTAGGACAAAAAGGGAGAGATGTTGTAAAATTAGGATTGACCTGAAAAATCTAATATGATGAGCTCTCATATCCAAGGATGTGCTGAGATGTACTGGAAGCTGCATAGTTATAAAATATGATCCTTTCTTATGCTCCAACCTGTCCTCAAACACTTAAACAGATAATATGGAACCAGATACTGCAAATAATGGATTCAACAATGATTAGAAACATGATCAAGAAATGTATAATCTCCAGCCACCAGCCAGTTTACTTTCCATTCGCTAGATTTTATGGTAAGCTATTGGCTTTTTCTGGTTGTATATAAGAATAACAGAAAAACAAAGTATATATAGATAATCTTTATTACTATTCCAAAAGAATGGACATGATCTATAAACAGTAGTATTTCAGAGGAGCTTGTTATGCTGAGCACCCACCATACATAGGCCTCCCCACCCAGAAAGTATGACATGTGTCTAGGCTCCACAAGCCACAGCAGGTATGACCAGAGATGAATGTACCCAGATCTATGACAGCCATCTCTAGAGTAGCCAATGGCTACCAAGTAGCCTTTCAAAATATGTCAATAATATGTCAATAAAGAATGTTTTATGTAACACATAGATGATTTAGTGACCTTAAGTGTAAATTCAGCATACTGTGGATAACCAGCAGTAGATGGGCAGGGGCAGAAGTTGAGAAACATAGAGATGATGGTCTGCAGAAATCATGAATAAACTGAACTCATGAGGTTGGTAGGAAGGAAAGAAAAGTTAATTCCCTTAGGTCAATTAGAAGACAAACATTTTCTGACTCACCATAATGGCTAAGCACAAAAATAAAGGTGTGCTTCCTGTACAGAAGCAGAAAGAATATGTTATCCTGGGTGGTATTCCAGACACACCATGCGATGGTGAGACTTCTTCCTGTTTTCCACATTTTTCTCTGTGGTTTCAGTTCCATTAACCAATTCAAGCTGAGCACATCTGTGTCTCTTACAAACTAAAAGCTTATAACTGGCCCAGCATCATACATATTCATAGTCTCAGTAGACAATGAATAAGGTAGAAATGTGCAGTGGCGGAAAGTACAGCTTCTGGGTTCAGCTACCTGGGTTCAAATCCCACGGAGGCTACTTGCTAGCTCTGTGACAAGTCAGTTAAGGTGTCCAAACTTTATTTTTATGACCTTTAAACTGGAGCGAATAATAGTACTAATCCCACAGCAGTGCTGTGTGAAATAAAAATGATAATTAATATAACATACTTACAATTACTCAGGTGCTTAGGAAATAATAGTTGTTATTATAAACCAGAAACCTTGTTTTTAGTCCCTCACCTTACCTGTCAAGTAGAGAAAATCCAGGACGTTCTTTCTCCTTAGACAATGCACACTTGGGCCATACCAGAAGCTGGAACCATGTCCTGACACTGTGTTTATATCAGTACATTTGAATTTTAGGAATGTACACTTTTTCTTCTACTGGATTTACACAGATGTGTGGATGTTACTTTAAAGAAAGTAATTGGGGAGATGGCTTAGAGAAAACTTTCTATTTTGTCAATGGCTGCTTACATGCTATAAAACCAGACTTGAATAGTTGACAACATAGAGAGTGTAGTGTGTGCATAGCTGAAATTATTCCCTATTTTGCCTTTTACAGAAAAAGTATGCTGGCTGCTTGTTTAGAAGAGAAACAAATTTATGAAACTAATTCATATGTTGTATGATTTTATTATGATCATAACAAATATTCTGTGGAATATTTGTAAAATATCTTGAAGATGACTATCTAAAAATCTATTTCCTGGTAGATTCAAGCCTATCATTTCCTCTTCTCTAACTTATCTATATCTTGCTATGGGATTTAAATCCTCTAGTTATAAAGTTGAAAAGTTATCAAATACCATTTATACATATATATGTGTATATGCGGAAGTATTTCATATTTTATGTGTTGATTCAAGTAATCCCCATAAATAAAAGGTATTTTCTGCAATGGAATTCATCGTTTTCCATCCTCCAAGCCACGATTCTTATATGTTTTGCTATATATGGGAATCAGTGACTCTGTGCCTTAAAGTGGCAGATTCCTGAGGCTCATTCCTGGAGTACTGATTCTGTAGGTCTGAGAAAGGACCCAGGAAACACAGTTTTGAGATATATGCAGGTTATTCTGATAAAATCAGAATATATGGGAATGTGGCCTAATCACTGAGGTTTAAACAACTTCCCAGGCAATTCTGACATGCAGACAAGGTTGAGGATAGCTGTTATAGAGCAGCACCTCCCAACCTGAATGGGCATGCAGATTACCTGGGCGTCTTGTAGGAAGGTTCCATAATGGAGCCCAAATTCTGCATTTCTACCAACCTCCCAGGGATACTGACACTGCTGGTCTATGAGAAATGCTGCTCTCATTCTCCGCCATACTGCTCTGTGGTTGCCCCTAGTAGGTAAGTATTCAAGGACCTACATAGGATATGACTTACAGCCCAGCTTACCTGGGCTAAATGTTGATAAGACTTCTCAAGAAGCTCTTTTGATTATAGAAGGATGATGGGACGTTATAAGCCAGGTGAAATTTGAGAAACATTTTTTTTTAATCTATTGTTGATTCCCACTACTCACTCTGGATATAGAGTAACTGGATGTTTTAGAAAGCAACGTATTTCTAGCATGTTTAATTCTTTGCATTGCTAACACTTGCTAACAATATTTAATTCAAAGCATTGCTAACGTATTTCATTCTTTGCAGTTAAGAAAGAGCAGGGTGATCGTTGCTTTCCCAGCCCCACTTCTGAATGTGTAGAAATTTTGGACTTTAGCACTCCCCAGGATAGCTATATACCAAGGTTCCAAACGCATCACAAAGGGCAACTTCTCAAACAGCATTTCAGTTCTCTTTATTCTAGGAATGCAGTCCTAAAGCGTCATTATTTGTCACTTCAACTTTTCTTCTTTCTCAAAACTAAATGGCAAGGATATAGATTTCAGTTTTCACCTCTATTTAACCTTTTCTCTCTTTCTGTTCCCAGCTGCCACATTTCATTGTTATTATTCAAATCTACAAAATACAAAGGGAAATAGATTTCATTAGTATGGAAACAAATTTTGGATTATTTATATTAATATTTTTAAAATTACAAACCTGCCCATAGAATTCCATTACTCTTCCATATTTTCTTCTAGAATGCTTAACATTTTATTAACTGTACACTTTTAAATTTATTTGATTGTTATTTGTCTCCCTCTCTAATTACACTCTAATTAGACATTAGAATGTAAGCTCCATGGAGTCAGGGGTATTTTGTTTGTTTGTTTGTTTTATTCATACCTGCAACCCAGTACCTAGAATAGGGCCTGGCATAGAATAGATTTTCATAAAATATCTATTGAACAAAGAATGAATAGATATTCCAAACTAATAAATTAGTTATAAGGGCCATGTGTTAGGATTGAGGCAAGTACCTAAAATATGATAGTTTTGCTTTTGCTCAGTACTGTGGGTAAGATTCAAGCACATTTCCCCAAAGATTTACACTCATCCACTTAATGTACTTAGTTTTAGTGTGTCCCTCTTAAGTGTCAGGTGCTGGGCTAGATGCTGTGGATACATGTTGAATAATGTTCTGGCCTGTTGGTCGGGGGCAGACAAGGGAAAGACCAGTTGTAATACACTCTGGTGTGTAATCATGAAAAGATGTGTATGGGGTGTTATTAATGCCCAGGGAGAGCTCCTGACTTAACTTGGAGGGGCCATGGAAAACTTACTAGAAGTCTCCTGAGCTATAAATGAAAGGATAGCTTGAATTAAGACAGACAGAAGAGGAGGGGTTATAAGCTGCTACTAGAAGTGACACTGTGTCCAAAGGCACAGAGAATTCCTGACCCCCTCCAGGACCACGTTAATTTGACATAATGTTACGATAAAGTGTTGTATGTGTAATAAGAGGCAACTACATTTTTCTATGTGAAAAGGCATTTGGATTCCAACCCAGGAACGATGGGGATCCATTAAAGAATTTTGAGAATGGGAGAGACAGAGTTATTGGTGCCCTATTCTGAATCTTGCATTATATTTTTCACTATTTCAAATCAAAAAATATATATACACATACATTAAAAATACCTATGAAAATTAAAACAAAAATATATCAGGGGAGAAAATGAGCTTTTGGTGGGCTGAAGGGAGAGAGAATAAGATATCCTTAAAATGCTGCACCCAGGATCTGTGGAAATTCATATGCAGGACTTGAAACCAAACCAGAGGTGGAATGAGTGTGAAATTAGCCAAGGTTGTATCCATATGTGACTTTCAGGGGCTCTGTTTTGCAGGATTAGGAGAGAAATTTATTTCAGTTTCAGAGTTCAGGAAAAATGGCAGACTCTGAATGGCCACATCTGCTAGTACTGACATGGAGTAGAATTCACACTCTCCTACCAACTGACTAAGACCGAACAGAAAAACCTCTATGTCTGTCTGGATACTTGTAGGACAATCAAATTCAGCTATTCAAATTTAATGTCCCTGACATTCTTAGGAGGCTAACATTTTGACCCTTTCATTCTATAGGCATGATACTACTAGGTGTTAACTCTAGCAGAAACTGCTTCTTTTGTGCAGTACTTTGTGTTGTTGTTAACTATAGCTGAAATTCAAGAGGAAATGTCATTTACTCACAGTTTTTCTCTTACCATTATACCCCAAATCACTCTTTTTGTTTCTTTTTCCTTGCTGTTAATCTGATAGTTACCGCTGATTTCCTGATGATGGTTTCTCCAGCAGGAACCATAATCTCTGTGAAGATTGGGACCTAGTTTTGTTCACTGCTTAAGCCTTAGCACCTACATCAGTGTCTATTATATAGCTGGTACCGATGTGTTAAAGGAAGGAATGGAGGAAGGAAGGAAGGGGGAGAGAGAGAGAGAGAGAAAGAGAGGGAAGGAGGAAGGGACCAAGGCATCTTCCCATCTTGCTATCCTCTCTTTAATAGCTCAGCAAATGGCACTATAACCTACCCAATGGGCCAGGTGAGAAATCCAGCTATCATCTTTGCCTTACCACTTTTCACACCTTACACATCCAATCAACATCTGGTCCTTTCAGTTCTGCCCTTTAAATCTGTCTCACATGTGTTTGCATCCTTGCCCCCCCACGGTTCACACCTCCGTCATCTGTTACTTGCTTATGATCTCTATGTTATACCCTTCTTCTTCACAAAATAATACTCCTTACCATCAGAAGATCGACCTCTCTAGGACAGTCTTGATCACATGACTCCTATGTTAAAGATTTTCCTTGTAATTTCCGCTCTCTTTTAGGATATTATTCCAACCTTCGTGAGGCATCCATTTTTCTGGAAGTTCTGGACGCCGCATCCTCTTGAGTCTTGCCTAACCTCTAGCAGCTTATTTCCCAGCCACCTTGGGTTCCTTATTCCTGAGATTTCACGTTCACCGCCTGTCATATTAAGTTAACTTTTTGCCTGGCTAGATCTCTTGACCTGTAGAACACAAGATGTCACTTCATCCAGATAGATTTTGGCCACTACCAGTCTAGTAAAATGTTCCTCCTATCAGTTTCCATAATACACTTTATGCCTCTTCTACTCCAATCCCAGAGCTCATTACACCGTTGAATAATGCTAAATTCCAAAGCCTTTGATGGCAGGCTCTATGTGTGTTTCATTCACTACCTTATTCCTGGTGACAGACACTAACCTATACAAATTCTCTGTAAACAAGGACAGGTAATGTACTTCTCTGAATTCAAGGACAATAATTTATTCATAGGCTTCTTCCTTCCACTTGGGCAGTTAGATTCCTGCCATTCTGAAGAGAATTTTGCTGCTCCATGTCACCTTTATGAAATGTCAGAAAACACAAAAATATAGTAACAGTTTGATTAATTCAAACATTTACCATGCCAGTAACTACTGATATTTGTTTAATGCATTTCATACATCTTATGGTCTATGTAGATACCTTATCCTTTAATGAAGAGTAAAAATTGTTCACACGCGTTTGGTAAAGGTCACCTATTTTCAATCAGCTCCTTTCTGTGTAATAACTGGCTGACATTTCTCATCCATTTGTGATCAATGAACATGCATATTTTAACTCAAAAGTCCATTCTCTTCAAAGTACCACTCTTATAGCTTCTTATTTCATAACTTGATGATGTTACGGGCAGGGTAACTACACTAATTCTTGTCCTTAGGCTTTTTTATCTTTAAAGCAAAATAACTGGTAGAACAAACAATAGAAATTGGCTATACTTGAGAATCAGTTGTCAAAAAGCACATCCTGAATAGATACGCTTTGACCTCATATGTTTAAGGAATGATTGCACTGTTATATTTAATATTACCATAAATAAACTGTACTTTATTGCTTGTCCTTTATATGTGGTGAGGTGAGATGTTCTAAAAATCCACAAAATTTAAACAACAGCATTAATTCTGGAAAGTATTTGTCTCACAGATATTTAGAAGCAATCTTCCCTGGAACCATAATCCTCAAAAGGAAATTGCAGTCCTTGCAGAAACACAGTTTGGGTCATCTGGGTCTAGGTCTCTGGATTCTTCTAGAAGTCTTCACAAGGCACAAATGACATTTTAAATATCTTGTCAGGGAAAGAAGTGATTTTTAATGCAGATCCACCAAATATAATTTTTTTAAACCAGTGGCCCCAAAGGCAAACATCTAAAAGGCAGAGAGAAACAGTAGCACCAAGATAAAAGTCATGACTTGTGTCTAAGGAGGAACATCATATTAAGATAAAAGAGAAGTATCTCTTGTCAGAAAATAAAGAAGAGTAAACAGGTATAATACTTCATGATTCTATCTGTATCTACTTGGAAGTATAATTAGATATCAGAATATTTCTTCTCTACTGGATGCTATGTTATTTTGTTTTTCTGATAATTTAGAAAAAAAAGAACAGATCCAATTATGCTCTGGTCTGCAGGCATGGGGAGAGGAGGACAGAGTTAGGCAGCAGCAAGTGAGCAGAGGTAACACGAAAGTAGGCAACGTAATGAAAGTGTCAAAATGATTCCTTTAAAGAAGTAAAGCTTGTTGTGTGATGGCCTGATGGTGTGTTACCCTTGCTCTTGACCAATATACCAATTTATGAAACTACCAACCCTTCCACACTCCTGCTGTCTTCTAGATCTTTCTTAGTCCAGTTTTAACAAACTCTCGTGTTATATACCTCTCACACCTCTTTATGACCTATGACATAAAGGCTCTCCCTTGTCTTTTGTAGTAGTATCCTGCTCAGGAAGTTTGCTGATTCTGCTTTGAGTAGAAGCAGTAAAGTTAAAATGCGTTGCTTCCCAAAGTAGCTCATTCCGCCTTTGGAGGAACTGATCAAGGAAAACTTTTCCCTATTTTGTTCTGTACTCATAGGTTAAATTCTGTACTCATACCTTCGAACCATGTAAATCAGGTCTTAATTTTAGACAACATTAAGCTGGTTCTGAAAAGTGGGTATCAATCAATAAGCAAGGTAAAATCCTCTTTCACGTGAAAAGCCATTTACTTATCAACGGTGCCCAGGCCCTGCATCTTCGGTGCCTTAGTGCTTCCTACACAGTCTGTGGTTCTGCACTTCTCCAATGTCCCCTTTTGGACACGTTGCAGAATGGGGCTCTTGAGAAACCATTCACTCTGTTTCCTCTGATCCGTACCAAATACAGAAATTACACCCTCTATTCCATCCATACCAAATACAGAAATTACACCCTCTGTTCCTTTCTGCTTGCTTTACAAAAATATTAAAACTTGTCAGAGTTGGTAAACATTTTAAAATCTTGAGGTTTGAAAAGGAGGGTGACCCTGCTAGCATTGAAATGTTTCAGAGGCTTGGATTTCCAAGAGGAAATTCCAGAATTAAAAGCGTTTTTGTTTACATAGAGCCAGTACCCATGAGAGTAAAAGATACCTTCAAACATCAGCCTTGAGTTTTGTGTGCAAACTACTTGCTAGATATAGCAGAATTGTTGAAGTAAAGTAGTAATACAAAGTAGGCTTTTCCTAGGTCCTGGAACTACTTATCTAAATCTGACAAGAGCATAACATGCAGATGGAAGGAATTTAGCATTTCGGTTGCTGGATGTATTTTAAATAGCAGACACAGTTTGTTAGGTGTTATGCTTTTTTGGCATTAGTTATGATTCTGACATAAAAATAAAAATATTTAAGAATATCAGAGATGCCTGTTTCCAGCATTTTCTACCAGGTAGACTGTCAGATAACACAATAGTCATCTCTATATCATGTTCATAAAAGATGATCATTTGGTGTGTAAGATGAATTTGAAGTGTAGTTTCAACACTGTTGGTAATTATATAAAATGACAGTACAATGTAAAAAATAAAAATGTTATAGCATTTTTCACTTAGCCAACATTAGGAGTGCTTTTTGAGGGGGCATTGACTGAGAAGGGGTAAAAAAGGCAGGTGTCTGAGGTGCTAGAAATGGCCATCTGGATAGGAATGGTGATTACATGGAGATATAGATAGATAGATAGATAGACACATGCATAGTATGATTTTTAAATAATTAAAAAATTATCTATGCCACATGGTTAGCTAAAAATTCTTGTAATTATAAATAATTTGTTTCATTTCTTTTCAAATAATATTAAGACTGATTTCTATTATGAAGGAAATAATACTTAGTTTATTAGGTTATTTTTATTATCATAATAGATTTTGTCCCACCAATTTGCAAGTGAATATCTCCTAGAGATTTCAAACTGATTGCACACATACATAGAAAAAAAATGAAGAAGCACGTAAGAAATTTCTGCAAGAAGCATACAAATTTATAAATCAGAAAAACCATACTTGCTTTGTTACTTTATAAATTTTAAAGATAATTATTTTGTATATGAGGAGATCATATTGGGAGAGTTTGAAGCAGGAATGAAATAACCACCTCAAACTTTTAACTGGACAGATGTATCTTAGGAAAAAGTGATAATAACATCATATTTTAGATGAGGACCCTACAATATAAGGATACTTTACCAATACATGATTTCATAGAAAGCAATAAAAAACAATTTAGAATGAAAAAGAAGAGTCTCCTAATCAGAATATAAGTAATGCTGCTGGAAGCTACTTCTTTTCCAAATCATCTCCCTGGAGCTCCCTGGTTAAAAAATACATTTCCCAAGACTATTTCCACCATTTAAATTGGGATACTAAAGGCCCTTGAGTTACACATGCAACTAGCAGTTTCTTACTAATTAGTATCTCATCATGGTATATTTTTATCTGACTGGCATTGAGAAAATGACCCACTCTGAACACTGTGTTGGTGAGAAAAGGAAAGGTCTACTGCATGAGATAATCAAAGGGAGAGAAGCCCCGGCCAGGAATGACCATGCGTCCCAAACTCACAGGTGCTTGACCCTGAGGGAGAGAGGAGCACAGAGGCAGCAGGGAAAAAGGAACAGAGAATCCTGGACTAGGCTGAAGATGCTTTAGGAATTGTTCGAGAACTGATTTGCACATTGGAGTAAATTCCCTTATTCCATTTTCAGATATCCATTTTTATGGGGACAAGTAAGGGGATTTTGAAAGCTGTGTAAATTCTTCCACCTACTTGAGGTCAATTCAAGTGATTATATATGCGGCCTGCTTACAAGATGCTACCTGGAATGGACCACTACAGATAGCCATAGAGAAAATTCTAATTTTCCTTCCAAATGAATAAAGTATCTATATTTTATATATATATATATATATATATAAAGTATATATGTATAAGTATATATGTATATATACACAGGTACTGTACACATATATGCTTATATATACTTTTATTCATTCATACACATATAACACATATGTACACATATATTCTCCCCCTCTCTCTATATATAAATATATATATATTTGTAAATATATATATACAGACATACACATGCACACACACTATTTCCACAGGACTTCTGTAATACAATATGCAAAGCAAGTTGTAGCATGTTCTTATGTTCTTTTTAAATTCCATCTAGACATCTAGAATTAAATTCTGTGATCAACAAGAATGCATATTTCTTTTTTTGTTATTACCAACAGGTTAACACTGAGAAAATGTGATTGTGTGGCTGTGTGTATGTGTGTGTGTGTGAGAGAGAGAGACACCGTACAGAATAAAGAGCCAGCATTATATCCCAAGGCTTTTCTTCCCTCATGTTGAACTAAATTCAGGAACAAGAAAGTAAGGGAATGAAACTGGCAGAACATGCTCTGTTTGCAGAGGTTTATGTAAGAAGAGAAATCCTCCTAAGAAATAAATTTAGTGGCGATAGAGTAAGAGTGAGAGGGCTCTTGATTTCTTGGTGTTTAAAATGTGTAAAATAGACACTTTATATTTCCTCATTGGTTTTTTTTTTAAAATTAAATGAGACAAAGTATGAGAGAGCACCCGTCATAGTACCTGATAAGTAGCTATTGCTCAAGGAAACAATAATCGTTTTTTCTTTGCCTTTGCCAAGCTTAAAGGGGTCACCAGGAAGCACATCCAGGACTGCAAAGTGTATCTGAAAGGGGTAGTGATGTAATGATGATTAAAAAGAATGGGTTTTTCAGTTCAACAGATTGAAATTTCAGTCTGACCATGATTTCCTACCTGTGTAGATCAGGGAATTTTATTTTTTAAGGGCCTGGTTTCCTTCTCAAGTATAATACAGGTAATATTCATGACCTCAGAGGTTGTTACACAATGAGATGCCATAATAAATGTGCTTAGCAATGCACCGGACTTATAGCAAACACCCTGCCATTGTGGATATTAGCATTTATTACATTAACCGGGTGGCCCAGGTCCCCATACTTTGCCGGCATTCCCTGTGAATTCTTTCAACCTCTCCAGGATTTAGAGTTATCAGGGTCCCAGTTACAACCTTGACCCCCAGGGTCTCTAATAATTTCAAGCTAAGAAAGCCACTGTTTACCCAGAGGATGGAAAGCTGACTTTTATTGAGACCTATGAAAATGCAAATGTCTAAACCTGGGATAATAAAATAGGATCTTATTTTCATCAAGTACCACCTTTATGGTAGCTCAGGACCCACTGCCTCAAAGTCTCCCCTGGCTGTTGGTGAAAACTCCCAAAGTTGCTTTCAAAACAAGATTCTTGTGCATTCAGAAACAAGATTCTTGTGTTTCCCTCTCTGACCTCCTGCCTCCTGCCAGGGGAGAACCCTGCTGCTGAAGTCTCCTGGGAGATCACAGCTCCTCTGGACAACACTGTCCTCTGTCCTGGTCTCATTGTTCACACAAGTGCAGCTACAGGAAAAGCACACTGTCCTTCCCTTTATCGCTTTTTACTTACAACTTCAGCTTGTGCTTTTCACTAAGGTCACACAGCATATGCAGACCAAGTGGCAAGTTTTCTCATAAAGTAGAGAAACCATGGAAAGGAGTAGGATGCAGAAGACATAAACCAGGTGCCAGGCAAGGTGTCAGCTCTGAAGCCTGCAGGCCTGGTGCCTGAACGTTTCATCTCTGTGAACCCTCACTTGTCATCGGCCAGGGATCAGATCTCTGCTTCTAACCGAACTACTTTGCAATAGATCTTCCTGCACAGAGTCCAGGACCCAGCTCCAGTGAAGCATCAGAGACAGAACTTCAGATTCCATCCTGGGCTTTCATTTTGGAACCCTCATTTTCATTTCCAGATTCTAACTCTTGTGAGAATGCCCACTCATTTCAATCAAAAACCTTCTTCACTTCTGCCCACTAACCTTTTCTAAATAGAAAAATTAGACGAAAATAATCCTGAATCAATTCAATCTGTATTAGTCATTCTTTTTTTTTTAAGTGTACAATTTAATGGTTTTTATTATGTTCATAGATATTTGCAACCATCATCCCAGTGAGTTTTACAACATTGTAATCACCTCAAAAAGAAATCCTGTGTCTTTAGCTATCATTCCCCCATTCTTCGTCAGTCCTCCCCCAGCCCCTGTGGTAAGCAGCCACTAATCTAGCTTCTGTCTCTGTAGATTGCCTATTCTAGACTTTTTATATTAATGGAACCATATCACATGTGGTCTTTTGTGAATGGCTACTTTCACTTAGCATAATGTTTTCAAGTTTTGTCCTTGTTGTAATATTCCATTATATGGACATACAACAAGAGATAAGGGAACCCTCTTGCACTGTTGGTGGGAATGTAAATTGATATAGCCACTATGGAGAACAGTATGGAGGTTCCTTAAAAAGCTAAAAATAGAACTATCATATGACCCAGCAATCCCACTACTGGGCATATACCCTGAGAAAACCATAATTCAGAAGGAGTCATGTACCACAATGTTCATTGCAGCTCTATTTACGGTAGCCAGGACATGGAAGCAACCCAAGTGTCCAACGACAGATGAATGGATAAAGAAGATGTGGCACATATATACAATGGAATATTACTCAGCCATAAAAAGAAGTGAAATTGAGCTATTTGTAGTGAGGTGGATGGACCCAGAGTCTGTCATACAGAGTGATGTATTAGTCATTCTTAAATGATACCTTGTGCAGGCTATCACTTATCCAGTGGTTGAACTGGGCCAAACCAATTTCTTATTCATTCTCTTCTGCAGTGAAAGTGTACAGTGGAGTCTGCTGGTCCATTCAGCAATCCTCTTGGGTCTTTG
Organism: Aethalodelphis obliquidens; assembly: GCF_003676395.1. NCBI lineage: Eukaryota > Metazoa > Chordata > Mammalia > Artiodactyla > Delphinidae > Aethalodelphis > Aethalodelphis obliquidens. Next base: position 18,369,918 of record NW_020837973.1, on the reverse strand, counting down.
CTCCCGGAAAACAACTATGTGAACACTTGTAAAAACATGGATCTCCTCAAGAATGCACCTAATAAATCTGGCAGCCTAAATAAATTTTTACACATACAAAAAAAAAAAAAAATTCAAAGAAGCAACTACCAACCTGAAAAGACCTAGCTCTAATCCCTAATAAAAATAGAATGATTAGCTTCTTATTCTACATTGTACATATTCAAAAAATGGGGTGATACTCAGACAAAGTGCAACTCTACCCCAAAGGTCTCTCATGAATTCATAGGTAATCCTCAATGCCTAGGAAAGCAACCTGCAAAAAGAAGGGATAAAAACATAGTTGTTGAAAGCATAAAGGAAATAGGAGTTTATCCATCATCTAATATTTACAGCTTAAAAAGCATACTTTGGGGCTTCCCTGGTGGCGCAGTGGTTGAGAGTCCGCCTGCCGATGCACGGGACACGGGTGCGTGCCCCGGTCTGGGAGGATCCCACATGCCCCGGAGCGGCTGGGCCCGTGAGCCATGGCCGCTGAGCCTGCGCATCCGGAGCCTGTGCTCCGCAACGGGAGAGGCCACAGCAGTGACAGGCCCGCGTACCGCAAAAAAAAAAAAAAAAAAAAAAAGACTTATATTTAAGACTAATATATGAGTTAGATAAAATAAAATATATTTGTTAAACTAAGAACATTTATTGTTCAAAACAAACAAAAGACTTATATTTAAGACTAATATACGAGTTAGATAAAATAAAATATATTTGTTAAACTTACCACTTTCCCAAGCTTGCATTTTTAAAACCTGAACGTCTTCTTAAACTGTGATAACTTTCCCCCAAATTTCCTCTCTGTACCATAGTTCTCAGTTTTCTCTTAACTGTATAATTGCGTCTGCATATTTGCTGTTTTTCTCTTAAATTCAGGTCTTCATTCGAGACTCAGCCTCCTCTTCCATATCCTGGCCTCCATTCTCTTCTTTTTCACGCCAGGACCCCCTGCCGTGATCTGTGTAAAGTACAAAATTAACCTAGCTATTTCCTACATAAAGCCTCCACTGGCTCTCTGTTATCTACAAAATCAGCTCCAGTCTTCCTGACATGGATATGAGGACACATCCTCAACTTCTCCCACCCCCGCCCCCATATCTTGCCATTCCTTCCCCTGTGCATTACCCTTTAGTCACTGTGAATAATTTGCTGTCACATGAGTAAGCATGTATGCTCTTGACCACACGCACACACACATCCCTAAGGACATTTTGGCCCTTGGTGCTATTCGTCCATGCTATGCCCATGAGATGTATCTGCGCTTTTCCGTGTTATCTGTATACTCCTCCATAACTTTTCTGGCTAATTCCTATTCTCTCTTCCAAGCTCAGAACTGACATTGCTTTCACTAGAACACTCTCTTTGATCTCCAGCCATCAGCCTCATTGATTATCTACAGGATACCTCAGAGGTAGTGCAGGTTTGGTTCCAGACCATCGAAACAAGGCAAATATCCCAGTAAAGCGAGTCACACAAAGTTTTTGGCTTCCCAGTGCGTATAAAAGTTGTTTATACTATTCTGTAGTCTATTAAGTGTGCAGTAGCGTTACATCTAAACAACAATGTACACACCTTAATTTAAAACTACTTTATTGTTGAAAAAATGCTAACCATTGTCTGAGCCTTCAGTGAGTTGTAACCTTTTTGCAGTAGGAACATCAAAGATCACTGATCACAGATCAACTTAACAAATATAATAATAAGATTGAAAAACTATGAGAATTACTAAAATGTGACACAAAGACACAAAGTAAGAAAATGATGTTGGAAAAGTGGCGCTGATAGACTTGTTTGACACAGGGTTGCCACAGACCCTCAATTTGTAAAAAAAAGAAAAAGCAACTCATTATCTGTGAAGTGCAATAAAAGATATGCTTGTATTTTACAACATTTGCCATACTGCTTCCTAATTTTCTCTTTACTGATTCGTGTTGCCTGATAGATTACACACTCTATGCAGGCCCAGTGTGTACGGCCCCGGGCGTCCCCGGGAGTCCCGACCAGCAGGACAAATCCTTGTGAGTCCGAGGAGGAACCTGTGGGGGTTGAAAAAGGGGGAAGGGCAGGAGACGCGAAAGAATGGAGGCAAGACAAA